>NW_006408601.1:835751-848225 GCF_000296735.1 Chrysochloris asiatica
ACCAGGTCTCCAACTTTTTAATTGTTGTTGTTGTTAAGTACCGTGGAGTCGGTTCCGACTCATAGTGTCCCTACACAGGGTTTCCGAGGCTGCAAATCTTTATGGGAGCAGAAAGCCTCATCTTTCTACCGCGGAACAGCTGGTAGTTTCAAACTGCTGAACGTTTCAATAGGTAGCATTAAAAGGTTGTTTTCTTTCCAAAACTCTTTGAAAACCTCACTTCATTCTGTCCATAAATTCTAGCCTATCACATCACCATCCTTAGCCAATCCTGGACAAACACCTCCTCACTGAAAGACCTGCTTTAAAGCAAATCCCAAACCTTACAAACATTTTCACTTTGCCCTCCTCCATTCCAAGATGCAACTAAGACTCTGCCAAAGTTGTGCTCTCCTTTGCCAAGGTTCATAAGAAACTCATCTTTGCCTTAACTGTAGTGTATTTGCTGGTGTTTTCTGGGAGCCAGCATTCAACTATCAAGACTTTCCTTTTGTTCCTCCCCGAGAGGTTTTTAAACTTTAGTGTACATAAAAATTACTGAGAATAGTATATGAAAAAGTATACACATGGACAATTTAAGGGTAATAGTGACCATGCCATATTTAGAACCAAAGTCCTGCAATTATATAGAGAATGTTGTTGTTGGTGGTGTTGTTGAGTGCCATTGAGTCGATTCTGACCCATAGCGACCATGTATAGGGTTTCCTAGGAGCAGCTGGTGAGCTTGAATCACCAACCTTGCAGTTCAAATGGCTTTGCAGTCTGGCGTATTAACCTACAGTGCCACACCAGGACTCCATAGAGAATCATAAAATATCAGAAATGGAAGTGATCCTAGGTTCCCAAACATCGGCTTGTAGAGCAGCTATATCAAAGTTATCTGATTTCAAAAGTCATCTGTTTAAAAATACCTGTCCAATGATGTTAAAAAAATACAGATCCAATGAATCAGAATTTATGGAGATGAAGTCTGTGAATGTTTGTAAGAAACTATTTAAGGGATTGTGATGCACAGTCAAGGTTGAGAATCGCTGTTTTGGTTCAACTGCTTCATTTTGTAGATAAAGACATAGAAACTTAGAAGAGGGGGAATAACTTGCTCAAGATCACCTAGCTGTTGAGTAGTACGTCTCTTGATCCCCAAGCAAGTCCTCAAGGGCTAGAGGTAAACATTTTAGAGACAACTATATGTATTCAGTATGCTGAACAAGAATGACTAATGGAAAAACCAAAGCACAATTTGATTTTGGCATCTCATCATCTCTTTAAAATTTGCTCAGGGTGTGGGAAGATTGCCATAATCTTTTCCCGCTCCTAGATTACAATTCTGGAGCCCTGGTGGTGGTGTAGGATAAGCACTGGACCACAGGGTTGGTTTGAACTACAAGGTCAGCAGTTCAAACTCCCCAACTGCTCCTTGGAAAACCTATATAAGGTTTTCCATATGAGTCCGAACCAACTGGACAATAGCAACTGCAACACGTAAAAATTCTAACAGATCTCATGACTTCTCTGCTTTATATTTGGAAAGAAGCACCTGCTAAAACATCATTTTCAAAAAGGTAAAATCCTTGCTCTCTCTCTCGCAAATATAAAAAGAGCACACACTCTGCTGAGAACCCGTTGACCATCTTGTTTGTTGAATTTCTGTTTCAGTGGGAATTGTTGCCTGTCAGTTTTCTGATTCGTCCAAGCAGAGGGCTGATGGTTTATTTAAAAGCTTGAGGGACATCTCTTGAGGAGAAAGCACAGCTGGCCCTCAGAGAACTGCAGGTGGAGGTTGGGAAGAGATTCAAGGACCAGACTACTCTCCATTGATTTCCATTACTCAGACCACATGACTTCTCAAGTTCACTTCTTTGCTCCATTTTATTTATTTATTTATTTATTTATTTGGGGATTGGGGGTGGTGGTTATTATTTCTCTAGGACTTTCTCTGCTTATCAGTATGCTAGTTGTAAAAAGTGAACTTCCTCCCCTTAATCTTGTGTGATTCATGAGCCAAATGCTCAACTTCTGGCAACAGCTTTTGTAATTTAGTTCTTGAGATTATTTGATCGAGACAATACAATGGCCTTTAAAATGTTTCCAACCTAAGTCTTTAAAACACTTTGGATGGTGGTAGTGTTTCGTGCTGGGGAGTCGGTTCTGTCGCATAGCAACCCTGTATAGGGTTTTCAAGGAGTGGCTGACCTCACTCTGTTGCTTTTATTTAGACCTGGGGATGGGGAAATTTTGCAGGAACCCGTGGTGTACGTACCCTCCCTATTGATGTTTCCATCAGCGTTTGGGGCCCTCTGGACAAGTCATAAGGAGCCCTGAAAATGTAGGGGTTAAATTTTGGGCTGCTAACAAGGTCAGCAGTTTAAACCCATCAGAACCTCCCCTGGAGAAAGAGGCTGTCTGCTGTGAAGATTTTACAGTCAGAAACCTTAAGGAGTTTTAGTCTGTCCTACAGGGTCATACTGAGTCAGATTTGACTCAGTGGCAGTGTTTTTTAGGACAAGTCATTGTGCTGCTAAAAATTGGTGACTTAAAAGAGTAAGGAAGCTCAAGAACTTCAACCCTAACCGGTTTGGGATGGAGGGGCGAGACGGTTGAAGAGACATGAAATGCAATAAATGCAGAACAATTGGATGTGCCCAGTTTGGTTGTTGTTGTTATGTGCCGTGGAGTCGGTTCTGACCCGACTCATAGCAACACTGTACAGGGTTTCCGAGGCTGTAAATCTTATACTGGTGTGGCACTGTGGGTTAATGCGCCAGACTGCAAAGCATTTGAATTGCAAGGTCGGTGGTTCAAGTTCACTAGCTGCTCCTCGAAAACCCTATACAGGGTCGCTATGGGTCGGAACCGACTCGACGGCACTTCACAACAACAATAAATCTTATACGGGAGCAGAAAGCCTCATCTTTCTCCAGCGGAACAGCTAGTAGTTTTGAACTGCTGACCTTCCAGTTCGCAGCCCAATTTGTAACCACTATGCTACCAGAGCCCCGGTTGGTAGGCCGTGGGGGGTGTGTGTGTGAGGGGAGTGTGGGGGGTAAATATACATTTTGGTTCACTGCAGCTATTTCTTCCCCGCTCTGGCTCCCTTTCGTGGGCACAAAACATGGGCCTAAGAACTTTAAAGGCAAAATCCAGAGAAAGAGTGAGCTCCAAGCAGCTGAGACACAGAGAGACAGAGCAAGTTGGTTTGGTTCGGCATGCAGTGACTGAACCCCTGATTTGTGCCAGAATCTATGCTGGGTGCATTGTGGAGGGAAATGGGGCTTCCAGGCTCGAGTGCCACACATAAACAGTTAAGGCCACATGTCCTGCAAGGGGCAGATTTGGGGCATCCTCTCTGCTCCGGGCAGTGGAGGGGCCCGAGCACGCAGCTCCTTCCAGAGCGGAGGGCGGCGCGAGGGAGGGAGAGAGGGAAGGGAAAGGCGAGCGTGAGCTGCCTCAAATGCTTGGAATAATTCCGCTTCCGTTTGGAAAGCCGCAGCCTCAGTCCCGCCGCCGCCGCCCGCCGCGTCCGCTCAGCGCCAGCTCCGCGTCCTGACCGGCCCGTGGCTGTCTGCTCCGCTGCCATGGCCACCTCCCCGCAAAAATCGCCCTCTGTTCCCAAGTCCCCCACTCCCAAGTCGCCGCCTTCCAGGAAGAAAGATGACTCCTTCTTGGGGAAACTCGGAGGGACTCTGGCTCGGAGAAAGAAAGCCAAGGAAGGTGAGTGCAGCCGGGCCCTGTGGGCCGGGGGTGGGGGTGGGGGCAGGGGCCCGTGGGGCTCGTGCGCCCAGGGCCGCGGCCGGAGTGTCCGCGGCGGGAGTGTCTGCGGGTGCTCAGCGCCGTGGGGGCGCGCGGCGGCGCGGGCACGCGCTTCTTGGGGAGCAGTGCGCGCCCAGCTTTGCGGCCCTCGCGTCCCGTGGGCCACCGTTGCCATCGCCCCGCCTTGGTGACCGGGGCGCTGTTTCCTCGGACCTGGCCTAGCGCCCAGGTCGGAGGCCGGCGCTGCGGGGGCGAAGGGCGGAGGAAGCGGTGGCATTGGCGAAGACGGAGGGACCGGAGCCCAGGCCGGGATCCCGCCCGGAGGTGGTGTCCTCCCGAAGGCCCCAGGTCTCCGCCTTCTCTGCGCCCTAAGGCTGGCATTTCCCAAGTTTCTGTTTAAACTTTTCTGGACGCCGGCACGCTCACTCTTTGGCCATCTTTGGTCTTTGAAATGTGGCGGATCCTTGACCTACTTAGTCTGGGTGCAGCCTCGGCCTCCTTGGATCTTTTGTCCGCCCCCGGGGCTAAGCAGGGCTCTATTAACTGAAGAAGATCAACCTAACATGCTTGCTGAATGAATGAGTGAATTGCTGGCGGTCCTAGAGCTGCTGCAGTGTAATAAATACAAAAACTCACGCTCACGGGGAAAAAACCCGGATTAGGCACAGATGTAGCATCCTAGGTCGCTACCCTTTCATGAATTTAGGTGTCAAGAGCTATTGCAAAAACCATTTTCTTTTTTCCCACGAGGGTGAATTGAGGCCACATTTTTTTCCCAGGACAGTTTATATGTAAAGTTTTGTCCCGTGGGCTGACTTTGCCTTCCTTTTTTTGACTTGCAAAATGAAGTGACAGTTCTCAAGAAGAACTAGTGATAAAAGTTGCTTGGATTTAAAAAAAAGAAAAAAAAGACTGCTTAGTGGTTTGGGAATCAAGATTTGGGATGAACCACCTATTTGAAAGCTATGATACTGAGATGGAAAATAAATTTCATGCAGTAATAAAGAAATCAACTTGAACAACACAGCACTCGCTTTCTGTTCTCTAGACTGCAGTGAGAAGTACCAAAATGTTTTCTCCTAATTTGGTTATTTTGGTAAAATATTATCTGAGTGTGTACACTTGATAGCAAATCATGAAATCCTGCCTTGTAAATACCTCCATTTAGACACTCTTTTCTTTCTTATATCATTCCTCACCTGGGCTCATTCAGCCCCAAATGAGGCAATTCAGAATTACTGAAGCTAATGGCCTGAGAAGTTACCTCACCTTTGTTAGATTTCTAGACAAGTTTATACTGAGCCAAAAGTTGATCTTTCAGTAACTATTACTACAGGTTTCTACCGCTATCTGAAAATAGAGCATTCCTATGAAGCTTGTTCTAAGCCCAAATGTCATAAAACAAAAAATTTATATGGAAAAAAATTTTTGAGTGTTCCCAGGACCAAAAAAATAACGTGTCAATTCATGCCAAATCACATATAAAACCTAAAATAACACTAACATGTAGTGTTCACAGACATGGTTCAGAGCTAGGGGGGCTCCATACTGAAGTGTTGAGTGTAGTTCTCAGGAAGTTGGGTGATGCCACTGTAGCTTCTTGGGATGCACTCTTTAACAGCGCCTTGCATAACAAACTTTTTTTGTTGTTTAAAAGTGAAAATCCTCTTTTGATTTCTTTCAATTAGCAAAAACAGGTACTAATTAGATCTTTAAAAAACCAAGTGGAATAAAGCAAACTTTCGAAAAGGAGAGGACCTGTATTCTGTTCTTGGAGCCAGGACAATCTGATGGTGTCCTTCAAACTTTTCAAAGTTGAGTAACCTAGTTCTTGGAAACTCTATTTCACCCAGCCAGTGTCTTCTTACCTAGCAGGAATTTTGAAAACAATTTAGTGAAGGAATTGTTTATAGAGGTATGGGCAGAGTTTAGGGATCAAGAAGGGATGCTGAGGTACCTTGTTGTTAGGTGTTGTCTAGGTGGTTCCAACTCATAGTGACACTGTGCACAACAGAATGAAACACTGCCTGGTCATGCGCCATCCTCACAATGGCTACATTTGAGCCCATTGCGATTGCCACTGTGTCATTCTAGCTTCGTGGGGGTTGTCTTCTTTTTCTCATACCCTTCACTTTACTAGCATGATGCCCTTCTATAGGGACTGGTACCTCCTGATAACATGTCTAAAGTATGAGAGATGAAGTCTTGTCATCCTGGCTTCTAAGGAGCATTCTGGTTGTATTTTTTTCAACAAAGATTTGTTTGTTCTTCTGGCAGTCCATGGTACTTTGAATAATCTTCTCCAACACTATAACTCAAGTGCATTGATTCTTCTACAGTCTTCCTTATTTATTGTCCAACTTTCACATGCATATGAGGTGATGGAAAATGCCATTGCTTGGGTCAGGCCCACCTTAGCTCCTAACTGATACTATTGCTCTTGAACACTTTAAAGAATCTTTCGCATCATATTTTGCCTAATGCATTATGTTGTTTGATTTCTTGACTGCTGCTTCCATGAGTGTCGATTTTGGATCCAAGCAAAATGAAGTCTTTGACAACTTCAAATGTCTTCTCCATTTGTCGCATTTTTTTTTTTTTTAATTGGTCTAGTTGTGAGGATTTTTGTTTTCTTTACATTGAGGTGCAATCCATACTGAAGGCTGTAGTCTTTGATCTTCATCAGTAAGTATTTGCAATCCTCTTGGGTTCCAGCAAGCAAAATTATGTCATCTGCATATCACAGATTGCTAATAAGTCTTCCTCCAATCCTGATGTCATGTTCTTCTTCATATAATCTGGTTTCTCGGATTATTTGTATAGCACACAGATTGAATAAGAAGGATGAAAGGATACAACCTGGTGCACACCTTTCCTGATTTTAAACCATTCAGTGTCCCCTTATTCTGTTCAGTTGACAGCCTCTTGGTCTATGTATAGGTTCCTCATGAGCACAATATTCTGAAATACTCATTCTCTGCAATGTTGTCCACAGTTTGTCATGATCCACCTAGAGGCTAGCAATAGAGGCAAGTCATTACCACCTGTAAGCCTGAAGGGACGAGGAGAGGAACCCAGAACCAATTGAGAACTAGAGCTATAGAAGAAGCCCCTCCCAACTGGAATTGTGCTTGTAGAGGGATACAACCACCATAAAGATATAAGGAGATAGGGCAGGTAGAGAGAAACACTCTACATGTTCCCTCTCTTTTTGCCCTCAAATCTCCTGCTGGTGCTTCCTGTTGACTGAACCCAGCTGGAAGGCACCACAGCAAAGAAAGCTGGGTGATGCAGTATGTAGGGGTCAACTCCTTTGGGGTCCAGAGAGGGGGCTGGGGGTATGGACAATGACTAGCAGTGAGATGGCCAGAAGTCAACACAGTACATTGGTCTTTTAATTCAGCTATCCTGGATTGGAACTGGACTGCCCCCTCTCGCTCTAGCATTGACAGCATATCCTATTAATGCCGTCAAAATTGCTTTTCTTTACTGTGCTTACCACATCACACTGTTAGCGCTTATTGAGCTTGCTGTCAGCTGACTCAAAGACGTTTTCATATTTTTTGCTACTAAACCAGACCCTGTCTCCTATCTTTCATTCACTCAGTTGAGTTTTTGAAACCAAATACAAGCTCTTAAATGTTAAATCCAGATTCTCTTCATTCAGTCCATTAACAAAGAGAACGTGCCTCAGTTAAAGGGGACCACAGCCTCCCAACTCCAGCTGCTCCCTGGTGTTTCTGTGAGCCCCATTGAAGCAGGCATTGGGGAGGGTCTGAAATGCCCTGTTGGAGGTGAGATTGTGCTGGCTCTCAGTGACCTGTGCTTTCTCTGTCAAGGAGCCAGTGACCATCTTAGATCCCTAGTTCCCATGTCTGGTCCTCCTGGGTAGGTTCTTAGACGAACCTTTCAGAGTGTACTCACCAAAGGCCCACTTGTTACCCTTGTTCTTCCAGACGGGTCCTCAAGACTTGCTCTTCCTGGGAACACTATCTTAAACTGAGTCTGTTGGCTAAAGGCTAAAGGTCAGCATTTATTTATTATCCCCCAGAATTCTGCATTTTATCTAGTTCCTGAAGTGTTTGAGGAGGGCTTTTATAATTCTTATAATAAGCTAATAATTAACATTTGGTTCTTAGTGGCTCTCCAGTGTTGCTGGGAAAACCCCCAAACCCTCCTCACTGAGTTCTCTCCAGATTTATGGTTTGAAGAGGGACCTGTGCTCTCAGTACTTCTGGACAATTCTTTTCTTTGATAATCAGCTTGCAATCTCATTTTCCAGAGTGCTTGGTCCAAACCATCACCATACAAATCTTTCCTTAACCTTGAGATAGACAATTGAGTACCAGGTATGAGTTCCTTCAAGTCCTGCCATCCCACCCATATTTACACCTTTCCTTTCATGCTTTTTTCTGGTCCTAGCACCTCCCAAGGAGATCCCTTCATCCCATTTGAAAGTCATTCTTTCCAGATTTCACATAGCCAAACATCCCTTTTCTGACATCTCCATTTTTTCCTTGCTGCTCTTTTCCTGTGTTGTTCTGTGCCATTGATCTCATGTGACAGAATAGAACAGCTACCATAGGGTTTCTAAGCTGCAGTCTTTATGGGAGAAGATCTCCAGGTCTTTTCTCCTGAAGAGCCACTGATTGGTTCAAATCTTCTATCTTTTAGTTAGCCACTAAACTCAAGGACTTCATTCTTCTTGGATCAACTATCAACACTCGTGGAAGCAGCAGTCAAGAGATTAGACGACGTATTGCACTGGGCAAATCTGCTGCACAGGAACTTTTTAAAGTGTTGAAGAGCAGAGATGTCAGCTTGAGGACTAAGGTGCGCCTGACCCAAGCCATGGTATTTTCAATAACCTCATATGGATGCGAAAGCTGGACAGTGAATAGGGAAGATCGTAGAAGAATTGATGCCTTTGAGTTGTGGTGTTGGAGGAGAATACTAAAAGTGCCATGGACTGCCAAAGGAACCAATAGATCTGTTTTGGAAGAAGTGCAGCCAGAGTGCTCCTTGGAGGCCAGGATGGCTAAGCTTCGCCTCTCCTACTTTGGACTGGTTGTATTTTTTTCAACAAAGATTTGTTTGTTCTTCAGGGAAGAAGTGCAGCTAGAGTGCTCCTTGGAGGCCAGGATGGCTAAGCTTCGCCTCTCCTACTTTGGACATATTGTCCGGAGGGAACAGTTGCTGGAGAAGGATATCATACTGGGTAAGGTGGAGGGTCAGAGAAAAAGAGGAAGACCCCTAACGAGATGGATCAGCCAGGTGGCATCGTTGATGGACTCAAGTGTGGCAGCGGTAGTGAGGTTGGCCCAGGATCGGACATTGTTTCGTTCTGTTGTGCATGGGGTCGCTATGAGTCAGTTCCGACTTGATGGCACCTGACAACAACAACAACAAACTCTTAACACTTGTGCCTCTAGGTTCCTTCTTTTTCCCATTAACATTCTGAAAAGATGCCTGAGTTTATTTCATTAATAGAAAATCTTCTGGTACTTGTTTCTTTTGGGACTGGATGTTTTGGGGCATATCTCCTCTATTTCCCTTCCAAGAAGCTTCAACTTTAACTACACCAAACCATTCCTCATTCCCCAAAACATCATATTATTTCACAGGTTTCCAGTTTAGAGCAAGGGTGAGGAACATCCAACCTGTGGGCTGCTGTGTGTTGTTGTTGTTGTTAAGTACCATGGAGTTAGTTCCAACTCATAGTGACCCGACACAGGGTTTCCGAAGCTGTAAATCTTTACAGGAGCAGAAAGCCTCATCTTTCTCATGCGGAACTGCTGGTAGTTTTGAACTGCCGACCTTGAGGTTACCAGCCCGATTTGTAACCACTACACTACCAGAGCTCCTTGTGGGCCGGATAAGGCCCTCAAAATCATTTGGTCTGGCCCTGCCAAGGCAACCATAGTTTCAGTCATCACGTTGTTGTTGTTATGTGCCATGGAGTTAGTTCCGACTCATAGTGACCCTGTACAGGGTTTCTGAGGCTGTAAATCTTTACGGGAGCAGAAAGCCTCATCTGTCTCCCACGGGACAGCTGGTAGTTTCGAACGGCTGACCGTGAGATTAGCAGCCCGATTCGTAACCACTACACTATCAGAGTTCCTTAGTCATCACATTAGTGCTGATTTAATTAAATATTTGACCAAATATAGCAGGTTAATTTTTAAGGTGATAATTTTATATGGTCCACAAATGATGTTAGAAATTTTGTCAGAAAAAAGGTTCTCCACACCTGCTTTAGAGTGTGCTGGTCCATATTCTCTATAAAGGAAACTCCTATTTATTCATTAAGACTTAACCCTTGTGCATGAAGCCTTCCATTGCTCCCTAAGTGGAGTGGTCCCACAACATCTTGCTCCTACCTTTTTATCACATGGGTCACATTGCTTCTTTCGATGTGTATGTCACTATGGTGACAGCCCTCTTCCTTGTGGTACTATGCCTGCCTAGGGTACTATTTAAGACATAATGAGATTGGAATTTCTATGGGGTGACTCTCCCCATATTTCCCTGGGTGAAAATACCCCACCAGTAACTGGCTGTGTAATGTTAGACAAACCTCTTCTTCTTTCTGGTGTGATCTGCCCATTTCTGGCATTAAGAACAGGATAACTAACCTCTGGGCTGCCATGATTTCTGAGCTCTCATTTCAGCAGGCTTCTTTCAAATTCAGTTTTATTGTCTGTGTAGGGTGGTCTGGGAATTATATCATCACAAAGACCTCTTTCTTTCCTCCACTAATGAAGGTACCTTTGTGTCAGGAGGAGGAGATAGAGACCAGGATAAGTGGGCTCCAGCCCAAGGACATTTCCATATTAGGAACTGGCCTCCTTGTCTCATGGAATATCTCTATTTGGTTAACAAGCACAGTTCATAATTATGTTTTAGCTATTAGTACATGAGAAGAGATGAAATCCTCATATAAACATTTATAAGCATCTGAAAATCTCCACTCACTGTCATGGAAAAAAGAAAACATTTGGGGAAAACCTTACAATGAATTCAATAATACTTAAAATTTTTTTAATCTTTTAAAAAAGATGTAAGGATCTTGTTAAGTTTTTAAATACTTTCTGCAGCCTGAAATCAGTAGGACATCCACATGAGGGCTTGGCCTGGGGCCTGGGGCCCAGAGTCCTGCAGGACAGGGAGACCTCTGTTGGCTCAAGCCATGTGTCTGGTCCCTTCGCTGACCTTTTCTCCGTAGGTTTCATGAGGGCAGTGGTTACGGTTGTTTTGCTCACATTTGTATCACCTGTACGTAGTAGCACAGTACTAGGCACTTAACAGATGTTCCTTATGAGTCCTAGCTAACTGGTACCCAGTGATGGGCAACTTATTCTCACTAAGGGAGCCCCCATGTTACTCCAAACTGTGCTGTAACCTCGCTGACTCTTCTGGTCTCCTGACTCCATCTAGGTCCCACCTTCTGGCTCTATGTGTGTGTCTTATAAAAATGCTCACAAAGAAATCTCTTTATCCTTCATGGGAAAACATTCATAGTTATTGTTATTATTTGGCAAACACACAAAGCCCCCTATCCCCGCCCCAAGACCAGAGGCCTATTGTCAAGCAACTTCAAGGATGACTGCTGCACAAAACGTCTTTCAGGTGTTCAAGAGTAAAGATGTCAGTATAAGAACTAGAGTGCACCTGCCCTGACCATGGTGTTTCCATGCGCATGTGAAAGAAAAAGAACGTATGTATGGCCCTGCTGGCCTTCATCCATGGCATTGTATGTAACCCTCAGTGCTTGTTACCCCTTCTGACAGAACTCAACGTGTGTCCACATTGGAGATTCTTTGGTTAGGTGCCACCAAGTTGATTCCGACTCATAGCGACCCTGCACAGGGTTTCCAAGGCTGTAAACCTTTACAGGAGCAGAACGCCTCATCTTTCTCCCAAGGAGCTACTGGTAGGTTTGAACTGCCGACCTTGTAGTAAATGGTCCATTGCTTATTCTACAGTGTCACCATTGCTTCTACTTTAGGAATGTTGTTGGTAGGTGCTGTGGAGTCAGTTCTGACTCATAGTGCCCGTGTGCACAACAGAACAAAACACTGCCCGGGCCTGCGCCATCCTCACAGCTGTTGCTACACTTGAGCCCATTGCTGCTGCCACTATACCAATCCATCTCATTGGGGGTCTTCCTCTTTTTCATTGATCCTCCACTTTACCAAGCATGATGTCCTTCTCTAGGGACTGGTCCCTCCTAATAATATGTCTGGAGTATGACAGATGAAGCCTCACCATTCTGGCTTCTAAGGAACATTCTCGCTGTTCTTCTTCCAACAAAGATTTGTTTGTTCTTCAGGCAGTCCATGATACTTTCAGTATTGTTTTTTTATGTTTTACTGTGAATTATATGGTAGTTTACATGAGAGAACATTAGTTTTACATTCATTCCATCACATATCATCTCATTGCCATGGTTCCAATCCCCTCCATGCATCATCAACCAACCAAATGGTATATCCTAGAACCCCGCCCCCTACACTTTCCCCAACTCCCCGTTTTCGGTCCACAGTCCCTTTCCCTCTCTGGATCCAAAGTCTCCAGCCGCTTCATTACTCCTTGTCATCGTCTCTGTCTCCATCTCAGGCATCTCTGTTTCTCTGGGTAGGGACCCGCTCTCGGCTCTTCTCCGTTGATGGTCCCAGATACCTCCGTTCCTAGCCTGTAGAATTAATCACTCTCTTCCTTGTT
>NW_006408601.1:849847-858734 GCF_000296735.1 Chrysochloris asiatica
TGTGTATGTACCACAATTTGTTTATCCATTCTTCAGTTGATGGGCACTTTGGCTGTCTCCATCTTTTTGCTATTGTAAATAGTGCTGCTATGACCATTGGTGTGCATCAGTATTGTTTTTGAACAAACATTCAAATGCATCAGTTCTTTTATGTTCGTTCTTATTCATTGTCCAACTTTCACAAGCACATGGAAACAACATGGGTCGGGTCACGTGCACCCCAGTTCTTGTACTGAACTCTTTGCTCTTGAACACTTGAAAGACGCTTTGTGCAGCGGTTATCCTTGAAGCTGCTTGTCGATTGGAGTGGTACCATCCTCTGTTCCCCTCTGAATTCTCACCACTCCCACCTGGCGGGGGTTCCATTCAGGGGTCCCTTCTCTGGAGCATTTCCTGCCTACCTCCCCTACTTCTGAAGACCTGGTCTTATCTCTCTACTCTGCTCTCCCATCCCAATTGGTAACCACAGACCCATGGAAGGTAATTAATTGCAAGCTCATGAGTCAAGGGCTCTAGTTAGAGAAGTTTAAGTTCACAGGAATGAAGAGCCTGTAGGAGTTGAGCCTTGAAGCCAAGAAAGGAACCCCACCCCTCTCTGCCTGACAAGAGAAGGACCAGGCATTGGGTGCCTTTTGATTTCAGTTGAATTTTGACATTGGGTTGGACTGTCGCCTCAGGGACTGTGGGTCACTCCACCTACATTAGGAATCAGTGGTCAGGTGTCTTAGTTCATCTCTGAACAATGGACCTGAGCCAGTTGAAGTATGTAATTATCACACCCAGCACCCCAGGGAGTATTTCTTGGGAGTCATTGGTGGAGGCAGGCGCTCTCCCCAGGGGAGTGATGTGTTTAGGGCATTTCTTTCAACACTGAATCACTCTTCCTTCCCTTCACTCATTCCCTCATCTCTGTTAACATCCAGAGGCAACTCCCCTCTTCTTTTCCTGACACTGAGGAGCTAGAAGTCATGCTCTTCATCACAATGCAGGCAGCTCTCCTGGGGAGGAGGGTGGTGGGCTCCACAGGCAAGTCTGACTCCCTGTTTCTGCTGCCAGGCCTCAGGGCTCTGACTGATGCTCAGAGGTCAGTGGGGCAGGCTCCCCGCTGGTTTTTCTCCAGGATTCATTGGTCAGTAAAAATAACAGGCTGTTAATTGAGCTCTGGTAGCGTAGTAGGTATGAATCGGGCTGTTCAAAACTACCAGTTGTTCCGCGGGAGAAGGATGAGGCGTTCTGCTTCTGTAAAGATTTATAGCCTCGGAAACCCTATATAGGGTCACTATGAGTCAGAATCGACAGCTTTAAGGCACATAACCACCGCGACCACTTTCTGTTAGAAAACTGATTTCTAAAGCAATTGTTGTCTTAGTCAACAATGCTTTGACTGGGATATGCTGAAAGCTTTTGGTGGGGAGGGGGAACTAGAGGAGCTTACAAAGGGGTTTTGCAATCTGAATCACCAGGTTTAGTAGGCAAGGCATTCTAGATCTGTTGAGGCAGACACCAGCATGACAAGGTGCAGAGATTCCTCCTGGAGAACCATTGGCAGCTGCTGCATGCTTAGATTCCAGGTAGCTTAGATTCCGGGTCTTGGGGACAGAACTTAGCAGTCAGTTCAGGACCCTACCTAAGTAGGTGATTCAGGACAGGCCGCAACTCACAGTGGCATCAGGACCCACTGACCACACAAAATGGGGATAGGAGACGGTGGGATACTCATGTAGGAACCCTGGTTCTTGCCTCCCTCACCTCCTCCCTATGCTCCAGGCTGGGTAATAAATGTTCCTCTCTTCAGTAGAGAGGATTTTCCTCTTCACCATAAGGCTGAGTGCTGGTTCTGGCTCCCAGCCCTGGTGGGCCAGACCTGCAGATGACAGGTAGTTAGTTAATGGGTGACAGCTGGGAGAAGCAGGGGCAGCAGGACCCAACAGTTTTTAACACTGTTTGCAAAACACAGGAGGAGGTTAACACATGCCCATTTTAAAGCAACTCTCAGGGTACAGGCAAGTCTCCAAAATGCCCTTTGCAAAGAAGAGCAGCTGCCTCTTGGCTGACTGGCTGCAAGGCTTCTCTTGGTGGGTTTGGTGGGAGTTGCTCCCTTCTACGCATGTCCAAGTGCTCCCAGAACAGAATGAGCCCTTTACCTGTGTTTCCTCTGTGCTGTCATTATGGTAAATTGCAAGGCTCCCATGATGACGATGGAGAGGCAGATTGATTTGTTCCTTCTGATTGTCACTGTGCTGAACTTGACTGAGGTGATGAACACCCAGTTTCTACACCTTGTAATGGCCCTGCCAAGGTTGAATGTTCGCACAACTGGGACCTGACACTTCAATAAATCTGAGACATTCTACCGTGGAGATCAAAGTTCAGAATTGCTTAAATTGGTGTTGGATCAGGTGGGAAACATGAGTCCAGGGCCATGAATTGGATAGATGGCATTTGTCATTACATTTGTAAGGCCTGAATGTCAGCTTTTCACACGATATGACATCAATTTAAGTAATTTGGGCTCCCAGCTCCCTAGCTCTTTTAGTATTACTGATCCTGGGAAGTGTGGTTTATGGTCCAGCTTATGCTCTGGTGTGAAAACAAAAAACAAATCCCTGCTGGTATCTCAGGGGTCCGAAAGTTGTGTTTGTACTGGGTTGGGGTTGGTGTGTTGTCAGTATTCATGGACATGTTGATGACAACTTTGTATCTACCTGGATGTGCTGGTAACTCCCCCAGATGACACTTCCAGCCTGAACCTGAGCTGTAGAGTAATCATGGTGGCCTTGTCATTGGTACATGGAGACGAGTCTGAAATCTACCACAGGGCATGTAGTTCCCAAAGGCTTCTGATGAAGTGGGATGTGTTCTGCTTACTGATGGAAGCTCAAGCTGAATGAGGGAGAGGCCACTTGTTGGCTTGTTATCAAACATTACAGCTTTATTGAGCTATAATTGATATGCCATACCATTTACCCATTTGAAGTGCTCAATTCAATGGTTGTGTAACCATCAACACAATCAATTTGAGAACATTTTCATTGCAACAAAAAGAAACATCTAATCTATTAGCAGTTACTCCTCGGTTCCCTTCAACCTCTCCTACTCCAAGCCCTAAGCAACTACTTCTCTTTCTGTTTCTGTGGGTCTGCCCGTTTTGGACCATATCATATAAATGGGACATGCAGTGTATGATCTTGCCTGACAGGATTCTTTTACTTAGTGTAGTTTCACGTTTCATGTCTGTTGTAGTATATATCAGTACTTTTCATAGCTGAATCATATTACATTGTATAGCTAGAGCTCATTTTATTTATCTTCATCAGTTGATAAACTTTGGGGTTATTTCCACTTTGGGGCTATTATGAATAATGTTGCTATGGACGGTTATATGTATGTTTTTGTGTGGACGTACATTTTCATTTTTCTTGAGTATGGACCTAGCGTAGTGGTTATGAATCGGGCTGTGAACCTTAAGGTCAGCAGTTTGAAACTACCAGCTGTTCCGTGGGAGAAAGATGAGGCTTTCTGCTCCTATAAAGATTTATAGCCTCGGAAACCCTGTATAGGGTTGCTATGAGAGGAGTTGGAACTGACTCCACAGCACATAACAACAACAACAACATGGACCTAAGAATCAAATTGTTAAGTCACATACCAACTTTATGACTTAACAATTCCTTTTGAGGACCTACCAAACTGTTTTCCAAAGCAGCAATACTGTTTTACATTCCTGCCAGCAACTTATGAGGGCTCCTGCTTGCTCCACATTGTAGTCAACAGTATTATTCTCTGCAGTTTTTATTGTACCCATCCTATGGGATATGAAGTGTTATCTCAGTGTGGGTTTGATTTGCATTTCCTTGATGACTAATGGTATTGGAATCTTTTTGTTTGCTTTTTTTTTTGCCTTGGTGGCATTGTAGGATAAGCACTGGACTGCTAACTACAAGGTTAATTTCACCACCACCGAGTCTGCCCCATAGTAGCACTACATAAATGCTTGTCCCTGGTAATATTGTGTTCACTGCTGCGAGAATTATCTGAAAAGTGATGTGTATATATCAAGAATTACATTTTACTTACATGGGCAAAATTGTAAACTTTAGCTGGTTTGGTTTTTTTCTGGTTTGGTTTTGTTACAGTTTGGGGTAAAACTATATTCCAGACAAACAGTTTCCAATTTAACAGTGATGGCCTGTGATACAACAGGATTTGGCATATATGGCAATTTGCTGAACAGAAAATATTTGGGGAATACCGCCATTGGCAAGATGAAATGCACCTAACATAATATGTGACATGTCTTTGGTGCTCCCAGCCAATGTTAATACTGGGGAGGAGGAAACGTCCTCTGGGGCCACCTTTATGGGCTAGCTGCCAGAGTGCTCCTAACACTTAGGATTGAGGAGGCATGTGCTGGATTCTATGACACAGAAAAGACAAGAACCCAAGAGGATATATTTAAAAAGACAAAGCCAAACTCACTGCCATTAAGGTGATTCTGATTCACAATGACCCTAGATAGGGCTTCCAAGACCATCAGTCTATACGGAAACAGACAACTTCATCTTTCTCCCAGGGAGTTGCTAGTGGGTTTGAATGGCTGACCCTGTGGTTCACAGTCCAGTGCTGACCTTACAGTACCACACCAAGAGTCCAGATTCTGGGGTAGGTGCTTTGTATGTGTTAAACAGTTGATCTTCATAATAATCTCATTAAAGATTATTGGTATCTTTCCCTTTTTGTGGAGTTGGAAACTGAAATACAGAGGGCAAGCAACTTGCCCAATGCCAAGGCTAGTGGTGGTGTTGTTAAGTGCTGCCGACTTGCTTCTGATTTACCCTACAACACCACAGCAGGAGTATCTCTAGCAGGTGAAACTTATGAATCCAAAATTTGTAGAAACTTAACATAATAAAACTTTATTGCTAACTCACACAGAGCCAGCCCAGCGTGGTGGTTCTTCATTCAGTGAATGGCCTTCCACATGATCACTGAGGGATCCAGACTCCATGGCTTCAAACCAGTTTGAACAGGTTCAGTTATGGCTATGGCGGATGCAGCTAAATTGGGACAGACCCAAATTTGTAAAATGGGTGGACTTGGAATGAGAACTGGAATGGGAAAAATTGCAGTTTGAAGCTGTGGCCCGAGAGACTCGGTAGAGTTATAGTGAGCCCTTCGGGACACTGATGTGGGAGGCTGTTACTGCCAGGATTGTGGAGAGCCACACATGTCCAGGGTGCTGTGGTTGACTGAGCCCGACATTGTTGTTTCTGACTCTGCTGATCCAGACATTGGCTTGCTGTGTAATGCATGTTGTTATTAAGTATCGTTGAGTTGGTTCAAATTATAGGGTTTTCAAGTAGTGGCTGGTTGAGTTCCAGCTACCAACCCTGCAGTTCAAACCTATATAGCTCTCGTATCAACTCATGATTTTTCCCATCTGGTTATCATTCAGTTCACTCACATTTTACAAATTCAGGTCCATTCTAGTTTTGCTTTGTTGGTCATGACTGAACTGGGAAGAATCAGTTTGAAGCCCTGGCAGCCCCTTTTTCTTATGGCTTGACCTCCCTCCAGGTTGATGGAATTTTTGCCTTTTAGCTGGCAAGTTAAATGGAGAGTAAAGACAGCCATGGAAGGTTTCTATGGCCCAGGCCTGGACGGCGGTACACATCACTCCACTAGGAGTCAGTTATGTGGTCACACCTAAGTGCAGGGAAAGTGGAGAAACCTGGTTTAGTTGTCTGCTCCGAGAGAAAGGAAGTAGGTTTTGGCTAGCCCATGCATCATTTCTGCCTTTGTTAGCAAGTGGAAATAGGGGTCTGAATGCAGGCAGTTTGGCTTCAGAGGTATGTTCTTTTTTATTATTATTGTGAACTGAGTGATAGTTTACATGGGAGAGCATCAGTTTTACAGTCATTGGTTCATTGCAATGATTGTAGTCTCCTCCGTGCATCATCATTCAACAGTATTTGCTTCTATTCCCTCTGTTTTTTGTTTTATTTTATTTTGTTGCGGGGGCGATACACAAAAACACTCAGGAATATGTAATAATTTAAACAGTTCAAGCCCACCAGCCACTCCATGGGAGAAAAGCTTTCTGCTCCCAAAAAATGTAAAGCCTCGGAAACTCTGTACCACGTCGCTATGAGTTGGGACGTTCTGCAAGCCTGCCTCCAGAGGTATGTTCTTAACAAGCACATTCTACTTACTCACTGTGAGCAGTAGTTCCTGTTTATTGTGGGTGTCTGTCACATAAGGATGGAGTCCTGGTGTGGTACTGTGGGTTAATGCGCCAGACTGCAAAGCTGTTTGAACTCCAAGGTTGGCGGTTCAAGCTCACCAGCTGCTCCTTGGAAACCCTGTACAGGGTCGCTATGGGTTGGAACCGACTCAATAGCACTTAACAACAACAATCACATAAGCGTTTACTTTATTTCTAAAATAGTTCTATCACCACGTGGATATGCCAGAGTTCAATTTAACCACCTCTTTATTAATGAGCATTTACGTGTTTTTTTCCTAGGGGTTTGCTATTCTAAACAATGTTACATTAAACATGTTTGTTTTTGTTGTTGTTAAGTGTCATGGAGTTGGTCCCAACTCATAGCGACGTGGTACAGAGTTTCCGAGGCTTTACATTTTTTGGGAGCAGAAAGCTTTTCTCCCATGGAGTGGCTGGTGGGCTTGAACTGTAGACTTTGTGGTTCACAGTCCAGTGCTTAACATTGTGAACCAGTATAAATATTCTGTATAGTAAGTTCTTAGAGGTAGAACTTGGTAGGTTTGAAATTTTGCTGGATCTTACCAAAATCTTATTCAAAAAAGGAAATGCTAGGCAAGAAAAATACCTATTCAGCCAGAGTTTAAACCTTGTTTCTTTTTTAAAAAAAAAAAAAAAGTTACCATCATCTCTAATTTTGGGGGGAAAGTTTATCGTTGGCCATTCATTTGTAGACATCAGATTGTCAGACTCCTATCCTCAGCTGTTGGTACAGATTTCTCCACTATTTCTCCACTCTAGGCTCTGCCTTCGTTCTGTGCAGGGAAGGAATTCTGCTGTTTTCTCCCACTTTCAGGGTAGATATCTGGAGATCTCTCACCCTTCTGGAATGGCCAGGATTCTCACTGGAGAAGGGAAGCTGGAAAAGCTTTCTCAAACGGATGTCTGAATTTGGAATCTTGTTAAGTGTTCTGGTTGGCCTCTCTGCCCCTCAATTCCTCTAGGCTGGAAACAGCTGGGCCTGCCCAGGTCCTTCCTACCGGTCCTGCCCCCAGTTCCTGTGACAGGGTAAGATGAGACTTGTTAATAGATTGATTTCCTTTTAGGGTTGACTATTCCACCAGTCCTCAGCCAACCAGGAGCAGAAAACCGAATGCGAGGATGATAAATTACAGTCAGAGCCAGGACGATGGGAGGGGAGCTGAGTGACTCATGGGCCCCTGCATCCTTCTCTTACGTTCCAAGAGCTGCCTTCTTGGGGACCTAGATCACTCCGGAGAGTGCCATTCTGACCAGGTTGCAGAGGAAGGCCAGCAGGCTGTTGGCTGGTCTGGGTAACGGGTCCAGGAGAAAACCCTGGGTTTTCCCTTTTGCCTGGTCTTTTGAATACGCCGGCAGTCTGACTCCCTCTGGCAACCAGACACAGGGTGTTTTTGCTTTCAGAGATCTAACCTGTAGTGACCTTTTGACTGTGTCTAGCCCATTGCCCTGGAGACAGATAAGCTTGATAGCTTTGTGACCTTGGGCAAGTCAGTTCAATTCTCTGACCCTCAGTTTTCTTTTCTACAAAATGGTGATAAAAAGACCTTACTACCAGGAGTCCTAAAGGAGCTCTGGTAGTGTAGTGGTTACAAATCAGGCTGCTAACCTCAAGGTTGGCAGTTCGAAACTACCAGCTATTCCGCGGAAGAAAGATGAGGCTTTCTGCTCCCATAAAGATTTGCAGTCTCAGAAACCCTGTGCAGGGTCACTATGAGTCAGAACCGACTCCACGGTACTTTACAACAACAACAACATCTAGGAGTCCTGGTGTGACGCTGTAGGATAATGCACTGGACTGCGAGATCAGTTTGAAACACCCAGTAGGCTTTTCAAATCCAATAGCCGCTCCTTGGGAACCCTATACAGGGTCAATACGAGTCAGAACTGACTTGATAGTCCTTAACAACAACGATTAATCTCTAAGGATCCCTGATGGCATAGTGGACTACATGTTAGACTGCTAACCACACATTAAGCAGTTTGAACCACCTGCTGCTCTGTGGGAGAAAGACAGTCTGTAGGGTTGTTACATTAATGAGCTAAATTGGGGTCCTGGTGTGGTGCCTTACGATAAGCACTCAACCCCAAGGTCGGTTTGAACCACAAGGTTGGCAGTTCAGACTCACCAGTTGCTCCTTGAAAACCCTACACAGGGTCGCTATGGGTCCTAACTGACTCGGCTGCACTTAACATCAAGAACATCAACAATTTCTGCCAAATGCTCAGCACAGTACCTGGCCCACATAAAGTACTTAATTAATATCACTTGCTATTTTTACTGCTACTTCTACCGCTCCTTCATTTTTCAAATGAAACTGGGAAACAGGTTGAGTGTGAGTATTCCTGCACACACAGGATTTGTGATAATAATACCAGTTAATTCAATATAAATATAAGTCAAAAAGTATTGCTACTTGGGTTCCTGTTCATACATGTACAGGTTTTTTCCTAAACAAAATGTGTTTAAACATATCTGTGTAATCAGTGCGCCACTGCAGACAAGTTATCGCAGTGATGACTTGACTTAGTCTCTCTTATTAGGGTGCCTTCAAGTCTTGACAGATTTTCCCCAACGGACATAGGACAATCATGTGGGTTATTAGGAAAATGGTCTTTTGTGGG
>NW_006408601.1:860399-873906 GCF_000296735.1 Chrysochloris asiatica
TAAGAACAATGAAAGGTGCATTGGTGAGAAAAAAGCTAGGAGACTTATGCTGAGGAATTTTTTTCCATTAACAACAATGCACTTATTCTTTGAGGCTATCAAGGGCTGCCCTACAAGAATCTCACTGAGATACCATACCTTTTCCACCATACATTTCAGTGTTGCCCTGCAGACTTCTTTTTGTTCAGGATGCCAAAACTACCGTTGTGATGTGGTGTAAGTTGAAGCCCGAAGAATGCTTTAGGGAAGGGTTAAAGAGATGGAAACACTACCTTCAGAAGTGGATAGAGATAGATGGAGGATCTATCCAGAAGAAATAGCTTCACGTGGTTCTATGATATTGTAGTGTAAAAAAGAGCACGGAGCCATGTCTGACTTCCTCTGGCTTCACGAGAGGAAAGGAGAATCAAACTCAAAATCAGCCCAAGGCCGATTCCTATGAAGTAGAGGCTAGACATACCTCAATCTACAACTTTCTGTATCCTATTCTGACACCAGCCATTCCCCGCCATAGCACTCTCTGATTCACCACTGGGTTCAGTAATCCATTACAGTGACCACGTGGCACTCAGGGATAGCACTCACATTTATGGGGTTTATGAGGGAAGTGAACAGATGACAAGTCAGGATCAGAAACACTCAGGATGCAGCAGTTCTGCAGTCAGGAACGCGTCTTCTCTGCCACACTGCAGGCGCTCTTCACTCTTGTCTTCAGCCTCTCAGTCCTGTAGCCCCTTGGCCTCTGCCGTGCTTGGGCAAGTGTTACAAAGTTCCTCTAGTCAGTCTGTAAATGCCCAGAGGACACATTCTGCAAGCCAGCCTCCTGCCCGTAGGCACTCAACT
This sequence comes from Chrysochloris asiatica, assembly GCF_000296735.1. NCBI lineage: Eukaryota > Metazoa > Chordata > Mammalia > Afrosoricida > Chrysochloridae > Chrysochloris > Chrysochloris asiatica. The sequence goes on from NW_006408601.1 coordinate 861,243, forward strand.
TTACTCGGTCCATGGGCCAGGAAGCCCGCAGCTGCTCTTTCCTTATGTGCTGCTGCTTTTCCAAGTGGGGTGCTCACACTGTCAGCTCACGGCTCTTCTTCCTTGACGGCCCTAGGATCCTCTGTTCCTGTTTATGAGATGGTACCTTTCAAACCCAGCGGGATGGTAAACTCTAAGTTTCTAAATGCTTGCTTAATCTAAAATTATTTACTGTCTTGTCATGGACAGGTACCATATAGTTGGCAAACTTGAGTTCATCTGCCCATTACACTCTGCATAGCACTGATTTACAAACATGACAATTTTTGCATATTGATTTCTAGTATTTTTCTATCTTTGTTTCTGGCTTGTATATACTTTTCTATTTTCTTTTTCTCAGTATGTTTCTCATTACAATGTTACTGTAAGCTATTTTTAATATTCTGACCAATAAATAACATCATAAAAAATGTAGAAAAGATTGAAGTTGTCAGACTTTATTTTGCTCAGATCAACAATCAATGCTCATGGAAGCAGCAATCAAGAAATCAAAGGACGTATTGCATTAGGCAAATCTGCTGCAGAAGACGGCTTTAAACTTTAAAGCGCAAAGGTGTCACTTCCAGGACTAAAGTGCCTCATATGCATGTGAAAGTTGGACAATGAATGAGAAAGACCAGAAAAGAATCGATGCATTAGAATTACGTTGTTGAAAGTACCATGAACTGCCAGAAGAACAAACAAATCTGTGTTCGGAAGAAGTACAGTCAGAATACTCATTAGAAAGAAGAACGGCCAGACTTCACCCCTCATACTTTAGACATGTCATGAGGGACCAGTCAGAAGGACATCATGCTTGGCAAAGTAGAGGGTCAGCAACAAAGAGGAAGACCCCCAATGAGATGTATTGGCATAATGGCAACAGCAATGGTTCAAACTTAACAGTTGTGAGGATGGTACAAGACAGAACAGTCTTTGGTTCTGATGTGCATAGTGTCGTCATGAGCAGGAGTACAGTCGATGACAGCTAACAACAAGGGGAGAATGGGCAGTGCTGGGTACAGAGGTTTTCTTTGAGGTGGTGAAAGATTTTTAGAAATAGTGTTGATTATTGTACACCCTGGCAAATGTAATTAATGTCACTGAATTATGCACTTAAGATGGTTAAAATGGCTGACGGGCGCTGCGGGAGAAAGCACTGGGCCACAAGGTTGGTTTTGAACCACAGGGTTAGTGGTTCAAACTCACCTGCCACTCCTTGGAAACCCTATACAAGGTCCCTGTGAGATGGAACTGACTCAATGACACTTAATGACAACAGCATCTTTCACCACAATAAAACAATTTTTAGAATGTTTTCCCTTTCACTAAAATAGAACATGCAAGACAGTCTTGAAGGTTAAGAATATTACTCAATCCTTTCAGAGTCAATTTTGCACAGTAGTTAAGAGTGTTGACATAGGAGTGTGGCTGCTTGTGTGAATTCAGAGTTGGTCACTTAATTAGCTGTGTGACCATGGGCAGTTAGTCAATCCATTGGAATTCTCAAGTCACCTAGCTGTAGAATAGGATAATTATTTCATCTACTCATGAGTTGATGTAGGGATTAAATGAGTTAGTGGATGTAAAGTGCTCAGTATGTTGGCGTGTTGTCCAGGTCCTGGAAGGTAGGGTAATTGAAAAGAATCATGAAGGTGCCATTCACAAGGTGTGAGTGAGGTTGAAGGAAACCAACAGGTGATAAGGAAGCACCCACGGCTGTCCACAGCAGGGAGCATTTCCCACCCTTGTGTCTTAAGAGACAAGGGCAGGAGCATTGAGCAGAAGCTGGGCAGAGAGCTGTAGCTGTAGGAGAGGTTCTGGACAGCAGCTTTGGCCTTCAGAAGAGCAAGCCAAACACTGGTCAATCTGTGACCCAGCGGCAGGGAGCTGGGGAATAAACATCCTGACCTCATTCATTGGCCAAACACAAAACAAAAGCCATGATAGAGAGTGGATCTAGAGGGCAAAAACGGACATTTAGCACAAATAGTAGGACTGAGTTAAGTGGTAATTAGTTTTGACTTGCTTTATCTGTTAATTTCCATTTTCCCCTTGGTTGTAAGAATTCTGTAGGATTGCTGTTACTTACCATCTATGTATCTTCTGGAAATTTACTTAACATCATTTTGCTTTTAGTTTTCTCTCTTGCTTTAAAAGGGTGTACATTAATAGTATTTTTCTTATGATGTCACAGGATAATAAGTTAACACATGTGTGGCACATTGAATAATGCCTGGCACATAGTAAGTTCTTATTAAATTTAGGCTGTGAGCTCTTTCCCTTTTTCACAGTTTCAAATAGATGTTACCATTCTTAATAATATTTTCTTGCAAATAATATGACTATATGCATATAAAGGAACTTATTTTTCCTGGGGGTCTGTTTCCCTCATCCAAAAGGTTTTGTGATTTAGAGTTGTCTGGTCTGCAGGATGGCCAACTTAGTCTCAGAAACACAAGAGCATTTTTCTGATACTTACGGTAATTTTCCCATAATGTATTTGGCACAGCTGAGAAGATATTTCTCAATCCCTTTAATGCATGGTTATTTAACTCTGTCCATTAAATCTTGGCACTCAAACACATGTCATCAACCCCACAGCACATGTCTTGGTCACCTCCCACCCACTCTAAGGTCTTATCACTTGTCTCTGCTTATTCTCTCGTTTCCAAGGCTTCATTGTGAAACCCGAACTCCTCTTTGTCTTCTCCTTTAGCTGCCTTGCTTGTGCTACTTTCTGTTCATTAAAACAAGTGGGAAAGAGCTAGGAATCCTCTTGCTTTTCCAGTTGTGCAGTGATTAATCCTGGCCCTTTATTCTGATATCATTAGGATGGGGTACCCTGATAAAACTCCGTGATGGGTAAGAGGGGCCCTGGGTGGTACAAATGGTTATTGTACTGGGCTAGAGGTTTCAGTCCACCCAGAAGTGCCTCAGGAGACAGACTTGGCAGTCTATAGTAAGTCTCCTGGTTACAAATGTCTGACTTATGGACAACTCATACTTAGCTTTTGTTGTTGTTGTTCCGTGACTTTGAGTTGGTTCTGGCATATAGCAATCCTCTGTAGGGTTTCCAAGGAGTGGCTGGTGAGTTTGAACTGCTGACCTTGCAGCTAGGAGTCTGGTGCTTATTCTATAGTGCCACACCAGGATTCCACTTGGCCTTTGTTAAGTGCCATCAAATTGGTTCTGACACACAGTTACTCTGTAAAGGGTTTCCAAGGCTGTAAATCTTTGTGGGAGCAGAAAGCTTCATCTTTCTCCTATGGAGTGGCTAGTGAACTTGGACTGTGGACCTTGTGGTTCACAGTCCAGGGCTTGCCCTTTGTTGTTATAGTTCCAGCTCCCTTTAACAGACCATAAATTTACTCTCACTTTGAATCTTTTGAACCAAGCTCTACTCGCAACACATTCTTCGTTACAATCACCTTCATTTGTTGTATGGGCAGCTTTTAAATCATTGAAATGGCTTTGTGCCTTTTCTTGCACTAAAAGAAAATAAGAACTGTATGCCTTGCCTCAACTTACCTCCAAATTCGACTGAAAGACACACTTAGAAATGGATCTCATATAGGGAACTAAATTTATTTCCAAACTATAAGCCACTGAAAACCTTACACAGTTGTACTCTGACACACAATTGGGGTCACCATCAGTCAATATCGACTTGGAAGCAATTGATGTTGAGGGATCTTAGGGGGCGGTGAGACACTATACAAGACCTATAGTCAGTGTTTTGCAAGATCTCTCCTGGAGCTTGTCAACGCCCCTGCCAACCTGGTACCCAGTCAGTGATCTGAGCTTTCACACTGGCTGTTTGAGGATTCTGATGGGGGTAAGGAGGCCCAGAGGGTGCCCGAGCAAGGCACTGCAAATCTGTGTTCAACCTTTATGTAATGGGGAAGAGGAGGAAATGATTTTTATGTTAATAAAACCATTTCTTCATATTCATAATAAGAGGTTGTGTATGTATGTGTTGTGTACCATTGAATCAGTTCTGACTCATGGTGACTCTGTATAGGGTCTCTGAGAGCAGCTAATAGGTTTGAACTGCCAATCTTGCACTTACCAGTCCAGTGATTATCCTATAGCACCACATCAGGGCTCAAAATAAGGGATTACATGTGTTTATTTCATGTGGTTTTCTGTACCAGGCAACTATTTGGAAAATATGTTAGCAGAGTTAAAATTTAACGAATCGAAACACACCCTTTAGGACACACTAGAAAGTTCTTAGTGGAGTGGGAGAAAAATGTGAAACAAAAACGTAAAATCATAAAGGTAGAGCTCGCGAGTTAGATGGAAACTGTTGGGAACCCGAGACTGTGGTCCTTAGTCCCCCTTCAGGTCTGGAAATGAACGCACTGCCTGGTACGAAAAACCACATGAAATGAACTCAGTTTCCAGCCAAGCACTGTGGTGTTGGTACTGTGCTGTCAAGTTGGTTCTGACTCATGGCCACTTGTCTAGGGTTTCTGAGGCTGCAAATCTCTATGGGAGCCGAAAACCTCATCTTTCTCCCACAGAGCAGTTGGTGGACTTGAACTACTGGTCTTGTGATTAACAGCCCAACGCATAACCCACTATGCTACCAGGGCTCCTTGTTGTTATTGTTGTTAAGTATCATCAAGTTGATTCTGACTCATAGTGACTCTATGTATGGTTTCTGAGGAGCAGGACTCCTTAACAGGCCTTTAAGGGCCACTTGTGGCACTGTGGGTTAATGTACCAGACTGCAAAGCCGTTTGAACTGCAAGGTTGGCTGTTCAAGCTCACCAGCTGCTCCTCAGAAACCCTATACAGGGTCGCTATAGGTCGGAATCAACCAGAGGGCACTTAACAACAACAATAATACTGATGAGGCTGCACACTTTAGAATAACCAAACACTTGAGGCCAAAAGGGCAGCATTTGCCCAAAGCAAAGTTCAAGAGGGTTGGGAAAGAAGGAGGAAAATGGAAACAGGAAAGAAGGAGGAAGTGGGATAAGTGATGTTACATTGTAATCAGTGACATGAAGCAAAATGTGTATGAATTGTTGAATGTAAAGCTGATGATCTATTCTGCACCCCTTCATCTAATTCACAATAAAAAGTGAAAAAAAATTTTTAATATGCATTAAAAAGCACTAATGTCATGGGTTAGTTTGGTTTCAAATTTTCAGCTGACCTGGACCTGCTGATTTCATGTTTTGGTCAGTGACTGGTTTGCGGTTGGTTAGTGGTGTGGCTGCTACACCTTGCAGTTGCACATCTGAGAACTTTCAGAGGAGAATATGCCTCACCACATCCTCTGCTACCACCCCCTCCGAAAAACCCACTATCTTCTTTAACAGAAGTGGAGCCTCTGGACTGTCCCAGTTCTGGAAGCAGCCCTATATGGAAACCTGTCTTCACTGGAATCATAGTCTCAATTTATTTATGGATATTTTAACCTCCCTTAAAAATTTGCAGCTCAGGTAGCGGCTGTTTTTTTTACGTCCTATAATTTGGAAATGCTTGACTAGGCCGCTTGCCAGGAGGACCTCAGAGGAGTATGACCTCAGCGTGGTCTGCTTGTTGTTCATCTATTCAAGAAACACTTGATCGTATTCCAGCCTTCATCGCCATCGTGGGGTCTTGGAGTTATAGCAAGATACTCCAGGTCATTAATGCTTGGGGGATGGAGGGTTCATGATTAGGGGAGATCAGCCTTTTGGTTCAGAGATGCTGGCCCAGTCGGGTCTAACACCCTGGGATGCCAGATGGTGTCAGGGCCCCAGGAAAGGGTTCAGGATCTAAAGGGATTTGAGGGCTGTTATTGTGTGTCATCACGTTGATCCGTACTCACAGTGTCCATCATAGTTACCCTAGAGGATAGACTAGAGCTGTGCCATAGGGTTTCCTAGACTATAACCTTTACAGAAACACATCACGAGGTCTTTTCTCCCACAGGGTCACTGGTGGGTTCCCTTTGGTTACCATGTTGTTGTTGTTAGGTGCCATCAAGTCAGTACCGATTCATAGCAACCCTATGCACAACAGAATGAAACACTTCCCGGTCCTGGGCCAACCTCATAATAGTTGCCACACTTGAGCCCATTGATGCTGCCACTTTGCCAATCCATCTTGCTGGGGGTCTTCCTATTTTTCTCTGACCTTCCACCTTACCAAACATGATATCCTTTTCCAGAGACTGGTCCCTCCTGACAAAATGTCCAAAGTATGAGAGATGAAGTTTGACCATCCTGGCCCCCAAGGAGCACTCTGGCTGCACTTCTTCCCACACAGATCTGTTGGTTCTTTTGGCAGCCCATGGCACTTTCAATATTCTTCTCCAACACCATAAGTCAAATGCATCAGTTCTTCTACGGTCTTCCTGATTCACTCTCCAGCTTTCACATGCATATGAGGTTACTGAAAATACTGTGGGTTGGGTCAGTCACACTTTATTCCTCAAGCTGACATCTTTGCTCTTCAACATGTAAAAAAAGGTCTTGGGCAGCAGATTTGCCTAATGCAATAAATACATTGTTTGATTTCTTGACTGCTGCTTCCATGCGTGTTGAAGGTTGAACCAAGAAGATTGAAATCCTTGACAATTTCCATTTTTTCTCCATTGATAAGAATGTTGTTTACTGGTCCAGTGGTGAGGATTTTTGTTGGTTACCATGCGAGTGCTTTAACCACTGTGCCACCAAGGATTCTTGATTCAGGTTTTCTGCTTGGCCTGTGGTCTGTAATGAGGAGGGGACTAGAATGTGGAAAGCTGCTAAGAATGGAAAGAAAGCACAGAGTTTGGCTCTGTTGGGGGCAGCGTGGGTGATCCAGCTTGCTTCTAGTGTGGTGCTTAGTAATCAGGGGCCCTGGGTAGGTGCGTTGAAGGAGTCACACAGCACAGAGCAGTTTGGGTCGTGGCACCTGACCTTGACCATCCTCATCTTCTCTGGAGCCTACTGAGGACAACCTTCCTTGTCTGCACTTGCCGAGGGAGGCTGGAGAGAGCCCCATAATGGAATTGATGTGGCTCTCACAGGGGTCTTCGTGGGAACAGTGGTGACAATCACTCAAATTTGTATCATTTTATAGGAATGTGAGCTGTGCTGTGTTGTGTCACATATCAGCTGGGTATCCATGGGCAAGCCGCTTAAACTCTCTGAGCCTCTGTTTCTTCATTGATGAAAAGGGGATAATAAAAGTGGCTGCCTTGCCCACCTGATGCTGTTGTTGTTAAGTGCAGTTGAGTCGGTTCCGACTCATAGCGACCTTCTGTAGGAAGGTCTGAGGAGCAGCTGGTAAGCTTGAACTGCTTACCTTGCGGTTCAAACCAACTTTGCCCACCTAATGAGTTTGTTCAAAAGAACAGGCTTTTCCACTTCTGGGATGGGCCCGAAAAAGGGGCTGGGATAGGTTTGAGGAGAATTATTTGGAGGAAGGAAGACTTGCTTGAGGGGTAGGTGGGATGGCACGTCTCTAGGTTTCCCAAAAAAAGCACGAAGCACTTTTCAGTGAGGATTGGAAATGCTTTGTTGGTTTTATGTCACATTGTAATTGTTTTGTCCCTGATTACAAAGATGGTGGTGGTGGTTGTGTGCCGTGGAGTCGGTTCTCTCTAATAGCAAACCCCTTCTGAGGCTATAAATCTTTACAGGATCAGTAAGCTTCATCTGTCTTCCTCAAAGTTATTGGTAGATTTGAACTACTGACCTTGTGGTTAGCAGTCCAGTTTATAATCCACTAGGCTACCAAGGAGGCTCCTTGATTATGAAGGTCACACTTTTTTTTTTTTTTTAATGTTTTGTTGTGAATTATGTGATAGTTTACATGGGAGAACATTAGCTTTACCTTCATCCTATCGTATATTGTTTCATTGCCGTGGTTACAATCTCCAACATGTATCATCAACCAACCAAAGGGTATACCCTGAAAGCCTGCCCCCTGGTCATCAGCACACAGCCCCTCTCCCTCTCTGGGTCTAGAGTTCCCAGCCGCTCCATCTCTCCACATCATTGTCTCTACCTCCATCTCTGGCGTCACTGTTTCTCTGGGTGGGGTCCTGCACTCCGCTCTTCTTCCTTGATGGTCCCAAGGACCTCTGCTCCTAGACTGCAAAGTCAACTATTCCCTTCCTTTTGCTACAAAATGTCTAGAAGGTAACACATTCTTATAGGAAAACAGTCAGAAAAAAAAAAAAATCAAGTGTAAAGGTAAACAATAAATCACAATCTTTTTACCATTAATAATTCAAACATTTATTTTCTCTTATTTTACATACAACAAGTATTTTAATAATAAAATTGGAATCTTGTCATGTGTTTGATTTAATAAGACCAGAGCTTTTTTCAATGTAATTTGTCTGAGGGATCTTCAAATAGTTTGTGGAAAAAATGGAATTAAAAGAAAGTGGGATTTCACCACCAACTCCTCAAAGTCCCTCCTATTTATATCACTTTGTTTTTATAAAATTGGGATCATGCTGTATACTTCAAGTTTAGATTTTGTTGCTAATTCATTTCACATTTCATGGGTACCTTTCCAGAGCATTAAACATTTTAAAAGAACTTGATGTTGAATAACCACACTATTTTTTTGTCATCTGACTTTTACCATCACTTATGTAACAATTTCCTTTTTTGTTAGATACTCAGGTTATAGCCAGTTTTTAATTACAGAAATAACAGTATGATGCTTATCATTGTGTTTTATCTTTTTATGCGCTCCTTATCAGTCCTTATACTAGCTTCATTAGTGTGGACTTCCTGGATCACAAGGCATGGCAATTTCGTGACTTTCGATATACATTGCTAAATTTTCTCTAAGACCAAGCTACTCAAAATGTGATCCTTAAATCAAAATCATCTGGAAGTTAGTGAACACTGCAGTTCGTGGCCTTACCCTAGACCTGTTCTATCAGGGTCTACATCACAGCAAGACTCCCACGTAATTTGCATGCATATTAAACATTAAGCGGTACTGCCTGTGAAACATTGTACCAACGTATGATCCTACTGGAGGTATGCAGAGATAACTTGTTAAATTTCACTCTCATCAAATTTGGGCACTGTTTTGGTTTTCCTCTTGGCTAATTCACTAGTCAAAAAATGATCTGCAATTGTTTAGGATCCTGGTGTGGCAATGTAGGATAAGCACTGAACTTCTAGCTGAAAGGACAGCGGTTCTAACCATCAGCTGCTCCTTGAAAACCCCATACAGGGTCGCTATGAGTCAGAATCAACTTAACAACACCAACATTGTTGTTTTATTATCTATTATTTAACAATAGACTGAATTTTAAATTACTTAACACATTTGTTGAAAAGGTGAATTCCATAGGGGTGCCGTTAGGAAAAGGTTTTCGTTTTTTCCAAACACTGCCTTAAAACATGCTCTGCAAGATCACACAAACATTCTAGTTTCTTTCAGCAACAAGAACAGTCTCATTTAGGTAATTATGACTCATTTGGAGGTGTGAAGGTCTAGTCTAGTCTGAAATCAAGACTTCTCTTTCCCCTCCGCCTCCCTCAGGCCTGCCCCATGGCTCAGGGACCTGCAGTGGGTGGAAGCCCTAGTGGCCTTTCCCTCTTTCTGGACTTGTTCTTACTCCAACTCCAGGCAGGGAAAGAATGTGATGGAGAGGGACGGACACTGGTCCTATTGTTATGATATACCCCTGACTGTTGCTGGCTCATTCTCATGGCCCAGATTTGGCTTTTCAAAGGCCTTGCAGCAAATTGTTGAAGAGTTCTTCAGTGTGGTTAGAGTGTTGGGAATTTCAGTCTCTAGAATCCATGAGGCAGTGACCTCAGCCACATATGAAAATAATGGAGCCTCGGGCTGTTGTTGCTATCGACCCTAGAAAGCACAATCACATCTGTTTCCGTTATCCACAAATGACAACAAAGTGGACTGAAACCACCCCCCCCCCCCTTTTTTATTGCTGTTTGGGTGAAAGTTTACAAAACAAATTTGTTTTCCACTCAATAATTTATACACATTCTGTTGCGTGACATTGATTACAATCCCCACAATATAACAGCACTCTTCTACTTTCTCTGGGCTTCCCACTTCCATTTGTCCTTCTTTCCTGCCCCTTCCTGTCTTCTGAGCTTTGTTTTTAGGTAAATGCTGCCCTTTTGGCTTCATATGGTTGATGTTTCTGAAGCTTATGCTCTTCCCTTGTGTTACTGTTCATTTTATAGGCCTGGCTGTTATTTTACTGAACGTTGACCCATGGGATTGATTTCCGTTCCAAGCTTGAAGGGTGTCTAAGGGCTAGAGTCTCAGGAGTTTTCCAGTCTCTATCCAAGTGCAAGGTTGGTGGTTCAACCTCACCAGCTGCTCCTCGGAAACCCTCTACAGGGTCGCTATGGGTCGGAATTGACTCGATGGCACTTAACAAGAACAAATCCAACTAGTGGAACCCTAGTGTGGCGCTGTGGGTTAATGTACCAGACTGCAAAGCCATTTGAATTGCAAGGTTGGCAGTTCAAGCTCACCAGATGCTCCTTGGAAACCCTATTAACAGGGTCGCTATGGGTTGTAATTGACTCGACAGCCTTACCAGCAACAACATCCATCTAGTAAGCCTGGCTCTTTTTAGGACTTTGAGTTTTTGTTCCACATAGTTCTTTTCCTCTCTCCAGGACCTTCTATTGTGATCCCAATCTGAGCAGCCGTAATGGCATCTGGGCACCATCTACTTCTTTTAACCTCAAGGTTATGGTTGCTGCGGTTCCTGTGCTCCATTTGTTTTCTTGCTGAGTATTTGGGATTTTCTGTGTATGTTGTTATTGTTGTTAGGTGTCACTGAGTTGACTCTGACTCATAACAACCTTGTGTGCAACAGGATGAAACACTGCCTGGACCTGCACTGTCCTCACAATTGTGCGTGAGTCCATTGTGGCAGCCACTGTGCTTGTCCATCTTAATGAGGCTCTTCTTCTTTTCACTGACCTTCTGTTTTACCTTCTCCAGAGACTGGCTCCTCCTGATAACATGTCCAGAATACATGAGGTGACGTCTCACCATTCTTGCTTCTAAGGAGCGTTTTGGCTGTACTTTTTCCAAAGCAGATTTGTTTGTTCTCCTGGCAGTCCAAAGGATATTCAATATTCTTTGCCAATAAAATAATTCAAAAGCATCAATTGTTCTTCAGGCTTCCTTATTCATTGTCCAGCTTTTTTGCATAGAAGGCAATTAATTCAGTTCTACTCCTTTGTCCTTTCAATGCATTTGTCTATGAGGAGACCTCAAAAGGTTTGTGGAGAAATTTCAATATCCTTTAATCCCACTTTTCCACATTTCTGAAATTTTAGCATTGATCCTCTGGATTGCTATTTGCTGTTTTTGTAGGTTTTCTAATTTTCTTTCTATTTTGTCAATTTGTTCTTGTATTGTTCTTCTGAATTCTTTTAGAGTTTTATAGATATTTTCCTCATTTTTGTGTGTGTCTTTCTTGATCTGTTGAGGTTGTTATTGTTGTTGTTAGGTGCCATCACGTCAGTAGTGACTCATAGCGACCCTGTGCACAACAGAACGAAACACTGCCCGGTCCTGGGACAACCTCACAATTGTTGCCACGCTTGAGCCCGTTGATGCTACCACTTGGCCAATCCATCTCACTGGGGGTCTTCCTAAATATACTTCTTTTGAATTCCTTATCAGGTGATTCCAATACCATTTTTTCCTCAGGCTGGTTTTCTGGCTGTGTATTGAGGTCACTTGTTTCTTTGTGTGACCTAAAGTTGTCTGAACATGTAGGTAGTGGGCATATGGTGCACAACTCCTGGGACTGTGCACCACTGACTGCAGATGCCGTGGGCAAACCACCCATGAAAGTGTATGGCATACAATGCTTGTTCCCAGAAACGTGCTTCAGGCCACTGGGGGATTGGTACAAAGGGGCACCATGGGGGTAGGGGGAGTAGGCCAGGTGGACGCAAGGTGGGAAGAGGTGGCGAGAGGTGGGATGTTACCAGTAGGGTGGCTACGTGGAGATGGGACGACACTACTTCTGGTCATTAAAGCATAGGGGGACTGAGAAGGGAGATCATACTCCTCTTGTTATCGGTCACTAGCATGGGCACCAATACAGACCTGAGTGAGTAGAACTGGTCATATCATTCCTGCCCAACTGGAATGCTGTGATACTTCAAAATGACCTTGCTATGCCAGGCCAACTGGTGGTGCACTGCTCCGTATCATTCTTAGTTCACTGCTTGTGTTCAGGTTCTTCTTCCAGTTGGAATTTGATCTACATTTTTATCCTTTCATTTCAATATGGTGTGTCTGCTTAATTCTTCATCTTAACTCCCACTCTGGACTGAAAGTCTTGATGTTTAAAATGTATTGTGTAGATTTTGTTATTAGAATATACAAAGACCATTTCCTTGGAAGGTTGGGAATTTATATATAAATATAAATAAATATATATATATATATATGTGTGTGTGTGTGTGTGTGTGTTGTTGTCAAGTGCCGTCGAGTTGGTTCTGACCCATAGTGACCCTGTATAGGGTTTCTAAGGAGTGGCTGAACCACCGACCTTGTGGTTCAAATGACTTTTCATTCCAGCGCATTAGGCATTAGCCCACAGCGCTATATATATATATATATATAGTCCTGGTGTGGTGCTGTGGACTAATGTGCCAGATTTCAGAGCCATTTG
>NW_006408601.1:875741-883081 GCF_000296735.1 Chrysochloris asiatica
AGCCACCCTGCATAGGGTTTCTGAGGAGTGGCTGGTGAGTTTGAACCGCTGACCTAGCGGTTCAAACCGACTTTGCAGTCCAGTGCATCAACCCAGAGAGCCGCACCAGGACTCTAGGCTTTGGTTGTTGTTGTTGTTAAGTGCCGTCAAGTCGGTTCCGACCCATAGCAACCCTGAATAGGGTTTCCGTATGCTCAGGTAGGGAAGTGTTTTTGGTATCCACTCTGCCTGGCAAAGCACAGGTTTTCCTGATGTCTAGTCCATATGACCTTCTGCTGCTAAAACCAGGCTTCCTAAAACATAGGCCTCTCACCTGCTCAGGGGCCTGCCATTATGCTAAATCATTTAAAGGATGAAGTGCACATTCCTCAGCTTGGCTTTTAAGCCCTCCAGAGTCCAGCCCTGACTAGACTTAGTTTCCTGTCATGCACCTTTGACTCCTGGTCTCCTACATGTGTACTCTAGGGCCTTTGCTCATTTACCCTCCACCACCACCCCACCCTCACTTCACCATCAGCTAAAGTAGCTACACCCAGCTACTGCAGCCCCCACTGTGCTCTCTCCCATCTGGGCCCTGCAGCCCTTCCTCACAGAGCACTGAACCTTGGACCGCATGCCTTCTGGTGCATCTGACCATTTCATGTTTTGGATCGGTTTCCCCAACTTGATTGGGAATGCCTGGTTTGCAGTGACCATGTCCTTCCCTTTTCTCCTCGCCCTGCTCTCCAAGCATGCAGCCCATACACAGTTATCCTTGCTGGTTGATTGGGACATGGCAGCCTTGTCAGCAGTGCTGAATTACTGTTTTCCATGCAGAAGATTACTTGCGAGCTGGAATCATGGTTTCATCCCGGTACCTCCAAGCCAGAGAATGGGTCTCTGGTGGGGAGATCAGGAGATGGTTTCTTGAGAGGCTGGGGTGTATCATACATCCTGTGTTGGAATGCCAGTTGACTAGCTCTTGGTCTTATTATTTAATATGTCTGAGTGTCAGTTTCCCTATTTAGACAATTCATGTTTAATCACTTAACAAGTATTTGTTAAATGCCTAAAGCCTCCGTCTGGTCAACCATGACTCTTGGAGTTCTCATGTGTTTCAGAGTAGAATGGTGCCCCATAGGATTTTCAGCAGTTAATCTTCAGGTCTTTCCTCTGAGGTATATGGGTGGATTTGACCACCAATCTTTCAGTTTGCAGACAAGCATGGTAACCATTTGTAGCTCCCAGGGGCTGCACTGGGTGTCTACTATATGCTAAGCTCTGTTTGAGGAATTGGGGATGTGTCTGAGGATAGAATAGACTAGATGTCTGGTCTGTGGATCAGACAGGCAATTATAAAGCTAATTTTAGGTAGTGGTGACTTGGTGGGAAGGGGGTTCACCTCAGATGAGATGACCAGGGAAGGTCTCCCTGAAGATGGAATATTTGAGCTGAGAGCTAAGTCATGAGTAAATGTGAGTTATGTGGTGCTCTTAGCAACAATATTCCAGGAAGAGGAGTGGCTATGGGAGTTCAAGGAACCCAGAGAAGGCCCTGGTCACTGAAGTATGGAGGTTGAAGGGAAGGCTGGCAGGCATTTTTGCTGAGGGCAATGGGAGGCCATGAGAGGATTTTAGTAAGTGAAGAGCTGACCTAATTTGTTAACAGTGCCTGTCTCAGGCAACCTTATTAAAAGTAATGCATGTGAAGCACCTGGTGGTATGCCTCATGGTAATTATTATTTTCAAGTTTGGGAGAAGGAACAATCTGTTTTTATAGTTTGGCCTTAGAGGACTAGGTTTGTGGCAGACTGAATACTGGCCCCCAGAAGAACTTGGGAATCTGTTACCATGCATGGCAAAGGGGAATTAAGGTTCCAGCTGGAATTAAGGTCACCAACCAGCTAACCTTAATTTGCATTTGAAAGTTGGACCTTGAATAAGAAAGACCATAGACAATGGATGCATTTGAAGTATGGTGTTGATGTTGGAGAAGAAAACTAAAAGTACCATGGCTGTCAGAAGAACCAACAAATCTGTCATGGAAGAAGTACCACCAGAATGCTCCAAACTCCCGCGACATACTGTTAGGAGGGACCAGTCCCTGGAGAAGGACATCATGCTTGGAAAAGTTAAGGGTCAGCAATATAGAAGAGAGACCCTCAATGAGATGGATTGAGACAGTGGCAGCAACAGTGGGCTCAAACATGACAATTGTGAGAGTGGCACAGGACTGGGCAGTGTTTCATTCTGTTGTGCACAGGGTTGCTGTAAGTTGTAACCAACTTGATGACACCTAACAACAACAACAACAACAGCAATCAGCTAATCTAAAGCAGATTATCCAGGTGGTTCCAGTGTAATCAATCACAAGAGTCCTTGGAAGTTTAAGAGGAAGGCAGGAGTGAGAGACAGCTGTGATTGTGGTCAGGAAGATGCAAGCCTGCTGGCTTTGAAATAGGAGGAGGAAGCCCAAGCCAAGTGGCCTCTAGAAGTTGGAAGAGGTAAGGGAATGGATTTTCCCCTAGGAAGGGGAATGCAGCCCTGCTGACACCCTGACTTTAGCCCAGAGACCTACAGAATTGTGAGTGATACATTCATGATGGTTGTTGTTAAGTGCTGTCCAGTCAGTTCCAACTCATAGGGACCCTGTATAGGATTTTCAAGGAGTTGCTGGTGCTTGAACCTGCCAACTTTTCGGTTCAAACTAACCTTGCAGTCCAGTGCATTAGCCCTCAGCGCCACCCCAGGACTCCTGTAAGCCAGTGGCTGTGTTATAATGTAGTACAGCAGCCATGGGAAACGATTACAAGGATTTTGTGCTAAACATTCTAAACTCTGGTTTAATAAACTCCAACTTAGTACACCTTAATTCACTAAACACCAGTATGGCCTGTTGTTGTTGTTGTTAAGTGCCGTCGAGTTGATTCCGACCCATAGCAATCCTGTATAGGTTTTCCAAGGAGCGAATGGTGAGCTTGAACCGCCGACCTTGCCAGTCAAATGACTTTGCAGTCTGGCGCATTAACCCACAGCGCCATACCCGTATGGCCTATCATTCATGAATTCTTAAATTACTCTTTAGCTCACTCTCTGTTGATGGGTACCTACCACATGCCAGACTGTGTAAGATAATGGCTTTGCTTTTTGGGAGTTTATCTTAGGAAACCTGTTGATGTTTTCCTTAACTTCTGGGGGTTCAAGAGTAGGCTCTCAGTCAGACTGCCCATGATTCAGTTCCAGCCCCTATGTCCTCCATGGGGTAATATAGGTGCAGGAACTCAGGGAAGGGGCTGGGAAATGCCTTCAGTCCCTCCATCGATTGTCCCCTGTCTACTTTAGTAGACAGGAATCACTCCTTCTTCTGAGACCCAGCAATGCTAAAGCCCTGGTCTCTCCACAGGCAGGGACTCAGTCAGCCTGCTGCA
The DNA here is from genome assembly GCF_000296735.1 of Chrysochloris asiatica. NCBI lineage: Eukaryota > Metazoa > Chordata > Mammalia > Afrosoricida > Chrysochloridae > Chrysochloris > Chrysochloris asiatica. The sequence goes on from NW_006408601.1 coordinate 879,148, forward strand.
GCTCTTTGTCTGCGGTTATTTTCCTTTACTGCCTGTGGAGGCAGACGGTGAGCTACAGGCAGCCCTGTGCCAGACACTCACTGGGGCTCAGCAATGCCTGTGGTTTGATTGGCTGGGCCTGGCCTGGGTCCGAAGGGTTACTACACAAGGGCTTTTGCTTTTATCCTTTTAGGGAAGTTCATTCTCCCTGCTTGCTTCTCCTCTTCCTTTTGGAGACATCACTAGAAAATCTCACCAGCAAAGGCCCAGTGCCCACGCCACTCCATCGTTCGCGCCGCTACAGCCAGAATATTCTCTCCAGATCCCAACTGTGATCTGCCTCTCCTCCCTGGGAATATGCCAATGACTCCCCTACTCCTGCTCACCCCATCTATAGCTGTGGATTCAGGTTTTCAAACCAAGACAAAATAAAAGCAATAGAATATTCTTTTTCAGTGAAATATTACATGGAACTTCAGTCTATGAAATTGGAAGTCAAAAGGTAATGAAGTATAGTACAGAGTCATTGATACACAGCTGGGCTCTGGCATTAGACAGACATAGGTTCAAATCTAGGCTTTGCCACTCATGTACATTTAGGCAAGTTGTCTAATCTGTGTCTCACTTTCCTCATCTGAAAAATGGGGATACTGATAGAACTTCCTGGATTGTTGCAAGGATCGAATGTGATAATGCAGGTCAGAGTGTCTGCCCTGCTACAGGTACACAGTAACTGTTATTTGTTGTTATATTGTTATGAAGTCTCCCTTCTTCATTGTCCAGCTTTTGGTTGCATATAAGACCATTGAAAACACTCTGGCTTGGATTTTGTTGTTGTTAAGTGCCATCGAATTGGTTCTGACCCATGATGACCCTGTATAAGTCCGAGGAGCAGCTGGTGAGCTTGAACCACCAACCTTGTAGTTCAAATGGCTTTGCAGTCTCGCACATTAAGCCACAGCGCCACACCAGCACTCTGGCTTGGCTTAGGTGCACCTTAGTTCTCACAGTGACAGCTTTGCTTTGGAGCACTTAAAAGAGCTCTTCTTGTGCAACAGATTTACTTCAACATCATTTGATTTCCTGACTGCTGCTTCCATGAGCATTGAGTGTGGACCCAAGTTTGATAACTTCAGTCTTTTCTCCATTTATTGCTGTTACTGGTCTAGTTGTGTCGATTTTTGTTTCCTTTATGTTGAGGTGCATCTGAGTAAGGAAGACCAAAGAAAAATGGATACATTTGGATTAAGATGTTGGGGAAGAATTTTTAATATACCATGGACTTCCAGAAGAATGAACAAATTTGTCTGGGAAAAAGTACAGCCAGAAGGCTCTTTAGGAGTGAGGATGGGAAGACTTTGTCTCAAGTACTTTGAACATGTGATCAGGAGGAACCAATCCCTTGAGAAGGTCATCGTGCTTAGTAAAGCAGAAGATTAGCAAATAAGAGGATGATCTTCAGTGAGGTGGATCGTCACAGTGGTTGCAATAATGCTGTCAAATACAGCAATGATTGTGAGGATGGTGCAGCTCTGGGTAGTGTTTTGTTCTGTTGTACACAGGGTCACTATGAGTTAGAACAGACTTGAGGGCACTTAACAACTACATTGTTATTATAAATTTCTTTTCTGAATCCAAGTATATAACATTTGACTATCATAAAGCTCTGGCAATTTGAGTGAACATAGAAAAAAATTTTCAAAAGAGTTCATTTTTTTCAAATTCTAGAAAAGTTGCAAAGATAGTACAGAGTTCCTGGGTATCCCAATTCCATTAACATTTCACATAATACAATACATTTGCTACAATCAGTGAACCAGTATTGATGCATTAGTATTTACTAAAGTCCATACTTTATTTGGGGAACACAGTGGCTCAATGGGCTTGACATTGGACTACAAACCACAGAGTTAGCGGTTCGAGTCCACTAGTTGTCCATAGGAGAAAGATGAGGCTTTCTGTTCCCTCACAGATTTAACAACTCTGAAACCCTATACAGGGTCACAGAGAGAACTGACTCAATGGCATTTAACAACAACAACATACTTTATTTAGATTCCTTTAATTTTTACCTAATGTCCTCTTTCTGTTCCAAGAATCTACCCAGGACTTATTTCAGTTAGTTTCCATGTCTCCTTAGCTTCCTCAAGCTTGCCTTGTCTTTGATGACTTTGCTATTGTGAGGAGTACTGAACAGGGATCCTACAGACTGGCCCTCCCTTGGAACTGGGCTGGTAGCTCTCTCATGCTTAGCCTGACTTTGAGCACAGAGGTTTGAAATTAGTGGTTTTGAGATGGCAGCAGTGATTTCTCTGAGCCACAAAATTCACAGAATTAGAATCAAGTGTCTGTGAGGCGCCTCAAGCATGATCTGAAAAATCACTGATGGAGATCAAGTATACACCCCTTAGTGTGGCCCCCAGTGTTCTTCTCTATCTAGCCTTATCTCTCACCTTTTCCTCCTGTGGGTACCCCCAAGTTCTAGACAGTCTCCTACAGCACTGGGCCTTTGGGCATATTAATTCTTCTGCCAGGAAAGCCTTCCCTCTTTTCTCTGCTTGGCTAATTTCTAGTCATCCTATAAGATCGAGGGGATACGGTACTTCCTCCTTGACACCTTTATCAGTTTCTTAGTGAGACCGACACATCTCCAGCATGCCACAACTCCTGGTACATACCTTTGTCTTGTTCTTCTTGGTTCACAAGGTTGTCACCTCCTCTAGGCTGGCAGGTTCTTTTTTTAGTTTTTATTGTGAATTGAGTGACAGCTTACATCAGAGAACATCAGCTTTACACTCATCCTGTCATATTTCATTTCATTGCAGTGATATCAATCCCCGCCACGCATCATTATTCAACAGCATTTGCTTCTATTCCCTCTGTGCTTGTTTATTTGGATGCACACCAAAGCACTCAGGAATATATAATCATTCAAACAACCAAAGGGCATACATGCATGCCAGCTCCCTGGCTGCCAGCACACAGCCCCTCTCCCTCCTGAGTCTACAGTCCCCAGTAGCTCCATTTCTCCACGTCATCATCTTTGCCTCCATCCTGCGTCTCTGGATAGGGTCCCACACTTCGATCTTCTCACTTGATGTTCCCAGGGTCCTCTGTTCCTGGACTGCAAGATCAACCACTCCCCTCTTTTTGTTACAAAATGTCTACCTTTACATTTGCAACAATTGCAGTCAGTCCTGAAAACAGTTTTTCACTATTGAACCACAAAAGTTTATCCCCATCTCCTTTCACCAGCCCCACCCAGACAGGTTGAAAACCACTCAGTGGAGAGTCTACCTTCTCCCACACCCTCTCAAACTTAACTCCCACTTGAAAACTTGTAAGCCAGTCACTTTGTGCCTTCTGTTGTTGTTTTTAGGTGCCATCGAGTCGGTACCAACTCATAGCGACCTTATGCACAGCAGAATGAAACACTGCCCAATCCTGGGCCAACCTCACTACTGTTGCCATGCTTGAGTCCATCAATGCTGCCACTTGGCCAATTCATCTCTTTGGGGGTATTCCTCTTTTGCTCTGATCCTCCACCTTACCAAACATGATATCCTTCTACAGCGACTGGTCCCTCCTGACAATATGTCGGAAGTATGAGAGACAAAGTTGGCCTCCAAATAGCACTCTGGCTGCACTTCTTCCACAACGGATCTATTGGTTCTTTTGACAGCCATGGCACTTGGAATATTTTCCTCCAACGCCCTAACTCAAAGGCATCAATTCTTCTATGATCCTCCTTATTCACTGTCCGGTTTTTGCATGCATATGAGGTTACTGAAAATACCATAGCTTGGGTCAGGCACACCTTAGTCCTCAAGCTGACATCTTTGCTCTTCAACACTTTAAAAAGCTCTTGTGCAGCAGATTTGCCTAATGCAATATGTTGTTTGATCTCTTGACTGCTGCTTCTGTGAGTGTTGATAGTTGATCCAAGAAGAATGAA
>NW_006408601.1:884536-892415 GCF_000296735.1 Chrysochloris asiatica
CCGACCCATAGCGACCCTGTACAGGGTTTCCGAGGGTGTAAATCCTTACGGGAGTAGAAAGCTTCATCTTTCTCCCGCGGAGCGGCTGGTAGTTTTGAACCGCTGACCTTAAGGTTCACAGCCCGATTCGTAACCACTACGCTACCAGAGCTCCTTAAATATTGGTCAAGTTCATCAAATTGTAATGGATTACACATTTTTCCCTCTTCTTTTTTCCTCTGCTCGAGTTCTGATCTTCCAGCCATTGAAGTTAGGTCAAATGGGTACTGTCTGCAAGTATGGGCACACTTGTGTATCTCCCCTCACTTCATATTATCTGGATGCTTCACTCTCTGCTCTAGCCCTCTGTGACTATGTCCTTTTCCATGGAATCAGGAGTCCCTAGGTCTCACCACACTGCTGGCCAATCAGGTCTCACTCCAGGTTGATGGGAGTCTGTTGAATGTGGTTGGACTCATAAGCTGGTAGATTCTTCAAAGCAGGGACTGAGTCATAATACTTTCTGTATTTATCATGCTCAGCATGTGACCTGGTACACAGTAGGTGCGCAAGAGATGATGAGATGCTGAATTAGAGAAAGGCCCTGTTTTCATAGAATCTTTAGCACAGAACACATTGCCTTTGTCCTAAGAGAATGAGGTGCCCTAGTGACAAATGATGGGTGTCAGTGGATAACTGTTAGGTAGATCTTTTAAGAGCATTATTGCCTCCTGTCCCAGAGGGGTATGAAAATGTGATGTGAATGCGGGGAAAGTCCACCAGGGGGCTCCAGGGAGCGGTTCACCAGCCCAGCGGGAGAGGAAAGCTAAACAGTGAAGCTGCAAACTGGTCCTTCACAAACCCAAGTACAAAGTGTGTCAAAAGAGAGGTCTGTTTTGCTGTTGCGATGCCAGGTTCTGTAGCAAGGACAGGATGTACCCAGTCTGTTCTGCAAACATGTGTGGATGCATGACTAGTCCATCCCCCCACAGGTCTCTGCCTACAGGGAACAGGACAAAAGATACCAATAGCCAAGAAATAGTATTTGCAGGAGCAAATGATCTTGTTAAATCCATGAGCAGAACTTCACTTCATTCAGACTTCCTAATTTCCCCCTTCACTTTAGTTTTAATAGTTCCATTGGATCAGCGACTCTTAGTGGGTATTCTGAAAGTCGTGATCATTGAGAAACTGGTTCCCAGATCTTGAGGTTTTATAAAATCAAAGGGAGGAGGAAAGAAAACATAGCTGAGCTAATACGGAGGAATTAAACTTGAATTAGAAATTGCTCTTTGGGGTCAATAACATCTGTTATTTTGTTCTTGTTATGGTGAATATTAGCAGTAATAATAACAACAGTTTTATTTGCCATCGAGTCAATTTTACCTCATGATGATCCCATGTGTACAGAGTGGAATTACTCCATAGGATTTCCAAGCCTGTGACCTTTGGTGGCAGATGGAGGCAGATGTGTTCTGAGGTGCCTCTGGGTGCTAGTCATCAAGTGATTATCAGTCACCCAAACTCACCCCAAAAGGGTGTAATGTTGTCAATTATAAAACTTGATTGTTCCCCAGAAGAAGAAAGGCAATTCTCCTACAACACCTAAATGTATAGGCATTAAAAGCAAATCCTATTGGTGTACATCTATCTGGGTTAATTACCCATCCTCACTTATCAACATGGTTAGGTGTCAAAGATCACCAGGTTGTTATGTAAAAATCAGTGTTATGTGAAAATGGAGAATGACTCTGTTATTACACAGTTGCCAGGTTACATCACGATGTAACTGCTGAACCACCGAGAATCTTGGCCCAAGCATAACTGTAACCATCACAGCCAGCATGGCTCTCACCTCACACCTTGGTGTCTGTTATTGCTGTACATATGACCTTAATATGCTAAACAGCCAAAGATGGGAAAGTTTGTACTGTTGTCGTTAATGGGAAATGTTGGATAATGAGTGAGTTAGTAAGTAAGCAGTGGGGGTAGTTCATACAGATAATATTATGCAGTTTGTCCAGAATCTTAAAAGCTTGTGTGTGGCTATCTAAGATACAACTATTGGTCTCTTCCTGGCTGGAGCAAAGGAGAGAAGGAAATCAAAGATTCAGGGAAGCATTTGTCCACAGGACTAATGGACCACACAAACCACAGCTTCTTCTAGTCTCAGACCAGAAGGATTCGATGGTGCCCAGCTACAACTAGTGACCGCTCTGACCAGGGACACAATAAAAGGTCCTGATTAAAATGAGAGGAAAATGTCAAACAAAACTGAAATTCATAAAAAAAGGATCACTTATTGAACTGACAGAGACTAGAAGAACCTCCAACATGCACATCCTAAGACACCCTTTTAACCGGACCTAAAGCCACTACCAGAGGGTACCTTTCAGCCAAGTGTTATGTTGACCTGTAAAACAAACAGTTCCACCTAATGTGCTATGTACATTAGGAATAATTGACTATGTACATGAGACCAAATGGGCAACACTTGCCAACAAACAGATGAGAAGACAAGAAGGGGCTAGAAATGGGAAGTGTGTACACATTGCAGGGATTGTCATCCCCTGTGCGGCCTGACAATTTGTATATGAATTACTGAATGAGAAATGAATTTGCTGTGTGAATTTTCACCAAAAACACAATAACATGTTAAAAAAACAAAACCAAAAAAAACTACCCCATTAATATATATGCTGTTGCTGTTGAGTTATGGGGTTGGTTCTAACTCATAACGACACTGTATAGGGTTTCCAGAGGGCGACTGGTGGGTTTGAACTGCCGACCTTGTGGTTTGCAGTATAGTGCTGATCCTACAGCACCACACCAAGTACATTGAATATACTTCAGTAAAAAGCAGAACAAAAAAGTACATTATAAACAATACTAATGATGATTTAAAAAATGTTAATACTTTACAAATCTAGGACCATGAGTTGCCTAGCATTCATGATGAAAAACAACCCAAAACACTGCCAGTGGGTCATTTCCAACTCATAGTGAGCCCTGTGTAGGGTTTTCACAACTATAAATGTTTATGGGAACAGAGAGCCTCATCTTTCTCCCATGGAGCAGCTGGTGGTTTTGAACTGCCTGACCTTGCGGTTAACAATCCAGTGCTTATCCTATAGCTCTGAAAATAAGTTTGAATATAATATTATTTGTATTTAAGGGGCTTGTATAATTTATTTAAAAACAAAGTTCAGATGGAACTTTTAAGCTCACACATATTAAAAGCTAGACCCTCCTTCCAGCGACTTTGACTCAGCTTGCCTGAGATTTTTTTACTCTGCTCCTCTGTTTGATCCACCTACAACCACCTGGCACAAGTGTGACCAGGTGAGGTGTCCACCAGGCAGGCTCCAGGAAGCCCACACTAGCAGCTCCCTCCCTGCTTTGCAGGCTATCTTGCCAATCTTCCTGAGGATGAGAATTCTAAGCAGTAGAACCCAGAACCAAACTTGGAAAACACTTAAGCCCCCAGATGAGAAACTTTAAAGGATCCTGTATAGCTTTTTTTTTTTAAAGACAGGAGAAAGTTTTTGACCAGAGAGCAAAGTACTTGTATAAAATCAGGACTTCAGTGTTGTGGTTGTTAAGTTCTGTGGAGTTGGTTCCGACTCATAGTGACCCTGCACAGGGTTTCTGAGGCTGTAAATCTTTACGGGAGCAGAACACCTCGTCTTTCTCCCACAGAACCGCTGGTAGTTTCGAACTGCTGACCTTGAGGTTGGCAGCCCTACTCGTAACCACTACGCTACCAGAGCTCCTTCAGGGGATATTAAAACCTCTTGGACTTTTGTCCTCCAGTATACCTCACCCTTGGAAACCCTGTACAGGGTCGCTATGGGTCGGAACCGACTCGACGGCACTTAACAACAACAACAACATACCTCACCAGCCACTCCTCTGCAACCCTATACAGGGTGGCTACGAGTCGGAACCATCTCAACAGCACTTAACAACAACAACAAATAGCCCTGGTAGAAGTGCGGTGGCTTTGTAGGATAAGCACTGGACTGTGAACCCCATGGTCATTGGTTCAACCCCACCAACTGTTCCGCAGGAAGAAGATGAGATGGTCTGTTCCAGCAATGATTTACAGCCTCGGAAACCTAATACAAAGATGCTATGAGTGAGGACTGACTCAACGGCACTTAACAATAGCAACATAGCCCTGGTGGTGCTGTAGGGTAAGCACTGGGCTGCTAACCCCAAGATTAGTTCAAAATCACCAGTGGTTTCACAGGAGAAAGGCAAGGCTTTCTGCTCCAGTAAAGATTTAGAGACTCTGTATAGGGTTGGTATGAGTCAGAATTGACTCGATGACAGTAAGTTTGGTTTGCTGTTATCACCTGAGATAAAGGATCAGCAAAAGAGAGGAAGACCCCCGACCCAGACAGACCGACAGTGGCAGCATAACCAATGGATGGTGCTGACCACACAGTATTTCATTTGTCGTGCATTGGAGCCGACACCATGGGACCTGACCACGGTGATACAGCCCAAGAATCCCTTTGCCTGCGCTTTCAGCCCAACACGTCTTAGAAGCCACTGAGTGTCTGCCGACAACCTGGTGCATCCTCAGTATACTGAGGTGAGCTCAGAGACTTGCCCTAAGCTAAGACAGAGCAATTAATTCTTTTTCTTTGTCAAACTTTTGTCAGCAACTCCATCCAAGAAAAAGTAGTTTATTTTCTCTTTGGCAGTGTTTATGACTCCAGCAACTAAGAGATAATTGTACTCCAGTTTTAAAACTTAAAAAAAAAGGAAACTGCACATGAGAATGTGCACAACGCACACATCTCCTCACTGGATGTGTCCGTTAGTTAGGAGTTATTTGCATTCAACAACAGCCCCATGGCTTGGTTTGCTGTGTTTCAAGCAAATTCCATAGAGTTTAAATGGTTTGAGTATTAAATTTTTATCTTGTGAAATGCTTTTCCTTTTGCCTTGTTAGTACTAAGTACTGCTTTGAACTCTTTGATATTTTGCTACTTCTGTAAGAATTTAAGTTTCTAAAGCTACAATTAATACATGAGCCTTTAAGAATGGCAAGGTTAAATGAGAGAATGTATCAGAAAGTATGTTTGGAGATGTTTTATGTAAAATTTTCATTTGATAGGAGGTGGTGAAAGCTTTCTTTGTCTGCTGATTCCCCCCACCCCCCATCCTTTAGTTGTTGCTCAGAAAGTGAAAATATTTTCAAATGAATCCTTAAAACATTTGATCTCTTTTTTTCTGAGAAGTGGAAGGAATTAGGAAGAGTAATTTTTAAAATGGGATTTTATTCTTCTACCATGTGGCCTGTTAGTTCATCTGCAGTGATGAGAGAGCAGTTTTGTGGGTTCTGGCTGCCGTTGGTGGATGTTAACTAGCATCTCATTAACAGCCTGATGGAAGTTGTCGAACCTTCCCTTTGAGAAGGCTTTGGGGAGGAGAGGACGCCTTCCGTTGTACCAGAGGAAGTACTATCACACTTCTTTTCAGAAAGTAATGGCTGGATGTTTGGAGTTTTCCAGCAGGAAATTGCATGGACACTGTGGGGGGGACGTAACTCCCAGCTTTCCACTCCTGACCCCAAAGAGTTGATGCTGTGACATGCTGAAGACTTCAAAACTTGGGGAGAGAGTTTACTTCTAACAAGTCCACAGCTGGCTTTGTACCAGCAAGAGCCATTACCCTGCTTCCAAACTTCAGTTTTGCAGATGGATGTTTGGGGTCTAGAATCTTGAATACCCTCAAAGACAAGGCTGTCCCATGGGAGCAAAATGGAATGAGAAACTTGAAACTAGGATTCCAACATGTCAAAGTGGGGAGAGAATAAAGTTCCGTGTGCCATATGCTAAGCTTTCGCCTGGGTCTTTCACTTCTGTAAATCGTAAGAGAAAACGTTGTTTTGACAACCCCGCCTTTAAAGCATACCAACCACTTTGCCTAATAAGTGGCATTGTCTTGCTCTCCCCAGCCCACCCTCCCCAGATGTGCTTTGATAACCAAGCAGCACTCCCTGATGTCATCAATTCTTAGATTTACTTGGAAGCAAGAGGGGAGCATGAGGTGATGAGAAACGCTGGTCAGTGTTTACTCTCAAGGGGAATCAGCTTTTACATCATCTGAACTGAAGACATCTTCTACACGGCAGGATATATCACTGCAGATCTTAATTTAAGGCATAGATGTTAAAATAATTTCACTGTGAAATATAGTGGTCGTAAAATGCAACATTAACCAGCGCAGTCAATAATTCAAACTTTTATTTGCTCTGATATCAAAGGGATATCTTTCAGCTCCCACCACCCAGAAAAGAAAAAAATAGGAGAGAAATTTAGCATTTCACTGGTAAGAGTTGTTCTTCAGTCCCTCCCCAACCCCAGCCCTCTTTTCTTAAAGAAGAAGCTTCATCATTGGTTTGGCCAGTCCCTAAAATCCACAAAAGACCTGCCCAGCTCCTTGGATCTCTGTGAAAAGGCACAGCGCCTTCTCCATTTAGTTGTTGGTGCTAATCTGTGCATGCCTTATTAGGGACAGAAAGTTGAAAAACTTGGGAGAAGTGTTTATAGTCTCCACTTGTTTTCCCTTTCAATATCGTAATGCCTTGGTGAACTGGCCGTTTTGGCAAAGAGGCCCAAAGTGGAATGATTGAGGGGGAATTTTCCCCTCAGTGAAACTGATTGACTGGCCTGTGTGACTAGCTTTAGAACAATTTTCTTTGTAGAATAATTTTGGCCATTATAAATGTTAGTGGCTATGTCACCCTGTAGCATGTGTTTCACATTATTAATTCGAAGCTGCAGTAGGACTGGCTGAAGCAACTTTTAAGAAAGCGGAGCCTACAGATCCCATCTTACTTCCCATTCCCCTATAAAGAGCTATGTTAGAAATGCCAGGGTTGTAGGAAGGCCCCTTCTGATGGAAATGCTGTGTGACATGAACCCTGCCAAAAACTAATGGATCATTTACAGGAAACAAGAAGTTAAAGAGGAGGATGAGTCAGTAGACTTCAAAGCTAGCCCATTCCCACAGAACTTCAATAATGAATACCAAAAACGGAAGATTTCTCAGCGGGCTTATACAGATCTCTGTGCAACTGTAACCATCGCCCGACTCCAGCGGGGGTCTGCCTTGATGAAGGCTCCTATGGCTTCAGGAAGGGGAAGGAAGACAAGGAAGGAGGCAGGAAGGAAGAAATAGGAGCAGGGACCTTACAATAGATGAACCTCGAAAACACTGTGCTGAGTGAAGGAAGTCAGTCACAGAGAATAAATATTGTAGGATCCTACCCTCCACCACCACCACCACTTATGTGAAATATCTAGAATAGGCAAGTGTACAGAGACCAAAGTTTATGAGTGGTTCCCAGGGACTCGGCGCTTCTGTTACATGGTAACAGCAAAATTTGCAAGTGGCTAATGGTAATGGTTGAACAACATAATAGACATGTTTAGTGTCACTGAACTGTGCATAGGAAGAATGTTGAAATGGCAAATGTTTGCCTGAATATATATTTACCACAGTAAAAAGTAGTTTTTAAAAAGTGGGGGGAGGGGAGAGGAGAAGAGCGAGAGGAAAGATGGAAGGGCCGAGAAATAGAAGGTCAGAAGAGGCAACAGGAAAATGGGTCATTAAGTATAATTTTGCACAAATGTATTTTGTGTGGCAAGTATCCCTGGTACAGCTCTCATGTTGGTCTCTTTTTAGTGGATTATTAAAGTCAAAATAAAGCTGTGGATCTTCTAAAGGCCATTGAGTCATGTATGAGCTCATAGACAAGGGCTTTAAGGAGTTTTATTTTGAACTAGTCATAAAGGAGAACTGTGTTCAAGAAAGTTGAGGGCTGTTTCAGATTATGAACACTATGCAAAGGTCTCTCACCAGCAGGAAACATCAAAGAATG
>NW_006408601.1:892685-918576 GCF_000296735.1 Chrysochloris asiatica
AGAGAGAGAGAGAGAGAGAGAGAGAGAGAGAGAGAGAGAGAGAGAGCGCGAGCGCTCTGGTGTAGTACTGGAGTGCTAACAAGGTCAGCAGTTCAAACTCACCAGCCGCTCCTCAGAAACCCTGTACAGGGTCTCTGTGAGATAGAAATATGTATTTCTATTTACATTGAAAACGTATGGAAATGTAAACCTAAAAAAAGTACTAGTGGTAATTAGATCTGGAAGAGATAGGATTTTAATTTTTCTATTTCCTGATTTATTTTGTACAACGAATGTTTTTAGTTCACAAAAAAGCAACAACAACTACAAAAACAATTGGTCTGAGAAGAGGGCTTTTTCACTCCCAGAGAGGATTTAGTTAAGCTCTTTTTTCCACAGAGAAGGACCCAAATAAGTTTGTGTTTATAGAGCCTCTCCCAACACTGGAAGGGGAAAAAAGTTTTCCCAAAAGTAAAAACCCTGTTTCTGGGTCTTTTTTTTTTGGCCCCAAGGGCACCCTGGTGCCAAGCTTTCCTTCTTGCTTGTGGCCTGAATCTTCTTCGATGTCTGGAGCGGAGGGCATTCTTCTAGCTACAGTTCTCCCATCTGGGAAGGTACCTCTGGCTGGGCAGGGTCCCCTCCGAGGCATCTTTTACTCTGGATTATAGACCTCACCTGATTCTGGTGGAAAGTGCCCTAGGTCACACACAGCCAGCTGGTTGGTATTGTTAGCTGCTGTGGCATTGGATCCCAACTGATGGCAACCCCATGTACATTGGTACCAGACCGTGTGACCTATAGGGTTTTCATTGGTTTTTTTTTGTTGTTGTTGTTTTAAGTAGATCACTACAAAGTAAGATTTGTTGAGTTGGTAAGTGCTGTCAAGTTGGTTTTTGCTCATTGAGATCCCTGTATAGAGTTTCTGAGGAGTGGCTGGGGAGTTTGAACTGCCAGCCTTGTGGTTCAAAATGACCTTGTGGTCCAGTGCTTATCCTACAATGCCACAAAGCCAGATAGGCATTTTAAAAACCTTGGACTGAGACAAGTAGGATACATAATTTATTTGAAAGGGGAAAAAAAAAAAATCAAAACTCAAATTGCAAGTCACTGGGAGATTCCTGAGGACACACCCTTTTGGGTCCTGTGGGCAATCTGGAATTGGAATCCTGCCCTATTCTCAGATATTTTCTGAGGAAATAGGCATAGTTTAAGGACCCCAGTGAGAGTTGAGGGTGAGAGCGGGAACTGGAAATTGACTGCCTACCTGGACCTTTGTTTTCAGGGTGACCAGGATTTTATTACTTCATGTTGACCTTGGAGGAGGTGCCCCCCAGGCCTCTGCGTTTCCCCCTCTAGTTCTTGCTCATCCATCTGCTTCTGGGCCATGGCAACCTCTGGGAGCAGCTTCCTGCTTTTGCTTTCTGTTGGATCCAGCTGGTCTTGTCCCAGGGGCAGAGTGGATGTGGGAGGAGGACGAAGACAGTTGGGATTCTTTAGCTGGTGGGTTGAAGGCCTGGAACAGAGCCTGAGCTCTCAGCCATTCCTGCCACAGCCCCCATTCCCCAGTTCATGGTTGGGGACTCGGATCCAGCTCTCACTGGATCTGGAGACAGTGTGAGGCAGCGGGGCCTCAATGGACCCAAATTGAATCTTTATTTTGCCACCCACTGGCTGCATGATCCTGGGAAGATCACTTAACCTCTTTCAACCTCCATTTCCTCACTGGTAACGTTTCTGCTTTTTGGGGGACTGGAGGTTCAGGGGTGGCAGGTTGAAGACTGAATATCATTAAGTGCTTAGGATGGCATCTTGAACATTATAGTAATAATTATTGCTGTTCTAGCTAACATTCTGTAACAGCATTTTTGTGCCAGGTACACTAATAAACACTTTACATTTAGAACTTAACTTAATTCTCACAATATCCAATGAAGTACATACTAACTAATCCCAATTACAGATAGGAAAATTGAATAACTTGCCCAGATTAGTAAATAGTTAAATTAGTAAATTAACCAGGCTGCAACTAAGAAGCTCTTTTGAGGTGGTTTTCTGGTGTGGTGATGTAGGATCAGCACAGAACTGCAAACCACAAGGTTGGCAGTTCAAACCCACCAGCTGCTCCTTGGTCACTATGAGTTAGAATGGACTCAACAGCACTTAACAACAACAACATAGTTGAAGTCTGTCACCCACCTGTCAGTTTGTTGTACTGTGGTGGCGTGTGTGTTGCTATGAATCTAGAAGCTATGCCATTAGTATCTCTAATACCGTTTATGGCTGACAGGTGTCAATGGGTTCCCAAACTAACAAAGATAGACAAAATGGAAAGCCATGGCATTCTGCTTCTGAAAATTAGCCAATGAAAAATGTCAGCGTCACCACAGATTATTGTCTGGCATACACACTATACAACAGCACAACAATGGACTCGAACATACCAATGATGATGAAGATGGTATAGGATTGGGCAGTGTTTTGTTCTGTTATACATCAGGTCACTGACTGGACAGTATCTAACAACACAATCGTTGACATAAGATGAAGACGGAAACAAAGTCTACTCAGTTTGTTTGAAAAGTAAAGCATGAAGACAGTGTTGAGCACTTTTGAGAGAACTCATAAAGAAGATAACACAGTACAACGACAGGAAAGGCAATCTAAGATTGGAGCCCAGCACAAACAAAGCCAAGAGAAAGAGCCTGAGGAGACTGTATTACGAGACCCTATTTGAGGCAGAATAAAGAAAGAGTCGAGAAGGGCTGACAGGCCAAAAGTTCAAATGAAGAATAAAAAATTAGAAGAAGACAGGGTTAAAAAGACCATCTGAGAGAAAAAACAAATGATGCACATTAAAGGGAGGAATGATTGGATTAAACTCTGAGTGGAGAGGCTGGTAAGAAAAAAAGGTTTCCCTAACTGGGAGTCCAATGGATTTTGCAGAGATGCAAGAGAAGCATGACAGGGAATAAGCTGAGGCTGCTAATTAAGAGGAAAGGGGAAGGTGGGGTACTTTTGAGAGACTGGAGGAAATGACTGCAAAGCTAAGTTCTTAGTCCCTTTCAGTCTTCCCTGTTAGGGGCTCCGGTAACAATGAATCGGGCTCAGCCAGAAGAGGCAAGGGAACAGGGGGAACGAAAGTGCTAAAGAGCACATTAAGAAATATCTGAATCCTCACACCTTCTTTGGTTTCTGTTGTTTATTTTTAAAATAGAGAGAATGGCCCAGGTTGCTACTATATACCCTGGAAAGCAAGGGATATCTGAGATGTCTGAGTCAAGCAAACATCAAATAGCAGTACCACTAACTGAAGACAATTCACCAGGTCAGGAGGCTGCACTCAACAGACAGAAACACTGCTCCAGGGATGGAGGGCCTTGTGCTTCCCCCTTGGCTGTACCGTGAATTTATGTCACTGCTTCCTGACATCCTAATCCAAAAAGCAAAGTGTTCGACTAGTGGATATGATTGTAAAGAGGCACAGAGTTGTGCTCAAATTACCTCAAGAAATTGGGTTTATTTTAAGGATGTATATTGCGTCCTGGCATGGCACTGTTAAGGTAAAGCACTTGACCACAAGGTTGGTTTGAACTGCAAGGTCAGTGGCTCAAATTCACCACCCGCACCTCAGAAACCCTACAAGGGTCATTATGAGTCAGAACTGACTCAACGGCTCTTAACAACACTGGTAAGAACCCTGAGAAAGAAGAGTCAAGCCCTGGCAGAACAGGGACTGTGTTAGAACTGGATGGTAAGGAGGAAGGAACTAGAAAGATTCGCAGAATTCAGTGGCAGAAGTCTGTGGCTTGTCAATCTGGTGTGCCGCCATTAAAGAGAATACTATTCTCCCTGGCTCCATTCTGTTTCCTTGGCTTTCCCGTCCTCAACTCCAGATCTTCTCTTTCCTTCTTTGCTTCTGCTTACCCATCATTTCTGCTTTCTTCTAATTTATAGCTTTGCTTATACTTGCTCTCTCTGTATTTAGCCTCTCCAGTATCCAACAGCTCAGAACGTTTTGGCAGTAATTCCCATTAACCATCACCTCCTTCTCTTCATATTTTCAAGGTAAGATTCCTTAGATACAGAATCAGATTGGCCCATCTTATCTTTTAGTAACAGCTTCACGATAGGCCACTGGCACAACTACCGGTTGATTATTTGGTCCACAAGATGTCACCACCCAATATTTTTTTCCTCTACGATGGTGTATGGATGGACCATCAACATTTCTAGAAGAATTTCATAGGGTCTTTATAGTTCTAACCTTTAATAATTGGACAGTCTCCATCACTGAGGAATATAAAAAATAAGGACCAAGGAATTTGTTTTTTTAATTCTTAAAATCTTATTAGCCTAGCTTGCTGAACATACACCATGTATTTTATTGGGGTGAGGGAAGAGAATGTTACCATGCATTCAACTGATACCCACAGACTTTATCAATTTTTCTGACCAAGCCAGGAAAACTGGCTTAGTGTCATTCCGAAGGCCATATCCTAATACATGCTTACCATGGAAAGGAAAGAATCAATGAGTGGGGCAAATTTTTAGCACACTAGACTTTTAACCAGAAGTCTGGAAGTTCATGTCCACTCAGAGCAACTTGAAAGAGAGGTCTGGAAATCTGCTTCTGAAAAAGCAGCCTTTGTAAACCCTATGGAGCACAGTTCCGCTCTGACACACGGGTTGCCATAAGTTGGTGAAAAGGAAGAAGCCAAGACTTAGCTCACCAGGGACAGCATTCCCCGCTCCACCCTTTGGTGGTGCTAGTGAGATGAGGAGACCTGTTTCCTCAGACAAATGAGAGGCAGTTGGTAGATTGGGAGAGGACTCCGTCCTTCCCGTGGACTCTTTGCTTCTCCTTGACTACTGAGTTTTTGTTGGAAGCCTTTGAGTCACTTTCAACTCTATGTTGTTGTTGTTAACTGCCATTGTATTCATAGTGACCCTAGGTAGGGTTTCAGAGGAGTGGTTAGTAGGTTTGAATCACTGGCCTTGCAATTAGCAATCCAACGTTTATCCTACAGTACTAGCTCATTGTTGTTGTTGTTGTTATGTGCCGTGGAGTCGGTTCTGACTCATAGCGACCCTGTACAGGGTTTCTGAGGCTGTAAATCTTTATGGGAGCAGAAAGCCTCATCTTTCTCCCGTGGAACAGCTGGTAGTTTCAAACTGCTGACCGTGAGATTAGCAGCCCAATTCATAACCACTATGCTACCAGAGCTCCATACCAGCTCATTAGAGTCATCAAAACCATTGTTTATAAAGATAGAAAGGACCCAGAAGAAGTGACCTTGCTCAACCTTTTATTTTATGGATGTGGAATATGAGGATGAGAGGGACAGTGACTTGCCCAAGGCCACACCTACCATAAGCTCTTCTGTGATAGAGTCTAGTTCTTCCTTGGTTAATAGCAAGCTGCTATTAATTCTTCCATAACTGAAGGTGCTACGGGAATACGTAGGTAAATGCTGCCAGAAACACTTCAAGACTCATAAATACTGCTTTTCAGACTGTGTCTTATCACTACGAGGGAAAAGTATGTTATTGCTGGTAGGCGTCATCGAGTCAGTTTCTTCTCGTAGCGCCCCTATGTAGCAACCCAACAGAATGAAGCACTACCTGGCCCACATCATTTTTAGCAAATGTTAAATTGATTGCACTAACTTTATTTATACTGTTCAATAAATGTTGCAAAATCATATGTGGTGGTGCTGGTGTGCTGTGGAGTCAGTGCCGCCTCACAGTGACCCTGTATAGGATTTCCGAGGCTGAGGTTAGCAGCTCGACTCATAACCACTACGCTACCATCGCTCCTTCAAAATCATATGTAGTTAGTTTGAAAGCTATATACCTTGAAATGTTTAGTTTCTACTAATTAAGGAAACTAAGAAAATCAGATGTTCAAGGGTCTCGGTAGGAATGAGGACTTTACCCCTCCGTAGAGCGCTGGTAATGTAGTGGTTACGAATCGGGCTGCTAACCTCAAGGTCGGCAGTTTGAAACTACCAGCTGTTCAGCGGAAGAAAGATGAGGCTTTCTGCTCCTGTAAATATTTACAGCCTCGGAAACCCTGTACAAGGTCTCTATGAGTCAGAATCAGCTCCACAGCACACGACAACAGTAGTGAAAGGGTTCTTTCTGGGAGACTCACCTTCTAATGTGAACCCAATAAAAGTTACTAAGAAGCATTTATTTTCTAATCAGTCATTGCTTTTGGAGATACTGAGTGTGGATATGTGACTTTTTGAAAAATGTCAAATTAAATGAATGTTTTAGGCTGTCTTCTACAGTAACAAAACCAGTGACATGTCTCTGTGTAAATGTACATGTTGTTGTTGTTGTTGTTCTTACTCATAGCAACCCTATACAGGGTTTCTGAGCCTTTAAGTCTTTGTGGGAGCAGAAAGCCTCATCTTTCTCCTGTGAAGCAGCTGGCAGGCTTGAACCACAGACTTTGTGGTTCTTAGTTCACTTTTCAGCCACTGTGCTCTCCATAAATATATACACAGATACTTGTTTCAAGGAAATGGCTTACATGGTTGTAGGGGCTGACAACTCCCAAGTTTGTGGGTCAAATGTCAGGCTTGAGGCTTCTCCTGAATGATATGGTTGCAGGCTGCTGGCTCACAGAGTTGCGGGATATGATGAATCCCCAAAGCTACAGATCAGATGATTGGCTGCTCACATCCCGAGAGCCAAATGTTTGCTGGATCAGGAGAGAGCAAGCTTTGCCAGAACATTCATGTATGTGAGGGGACTTCCCAAAGTTCCTGGAAATGGAATGAAAAGATAATGGAATTTTTCTATGAACTTTTTGACACCATCTTGTAATGGCTGTAAGCCACACTCCCCAAGGAAACTGCCTGACTGTTCACACCAGATCACAAAATAGAGGATGATTACATTATATTACATTATAGAAGAACACTCAATCCAATGTCTGCCAAACCATTGAGAATCATAGCCTAGCCTAGTTGACACATTAAATGTGTGCATTTAATTCAAATGGGAAATACATGAGTGAAATGTGTCCCAAGCGCATGAAGCAGGAGTATGGAAACTTAAATGTAAGCCCTTTGTTCTACTTGGAGGTGTTGACAGTGTATTTGAATTATTAAATGTTGAAAAAATTAAAATCTAGAGTAGAGGGATAATGAAGTTAATGCTTCATGAGAGATTGAAGGCAACTCATGAAAAATAATCTCTATCTAAATGGGATGTTCCCATCTAGTAATAAAGAAGATAATTCTGTAATTTCCTTGAAGTAAGGATTGCTCTGTGGGCTCATGAAGAGCTCGGATGCAGCTGAGACTAAGACTTGTTCTTAGTGGAGGATGAGGATGGTAATAATAGTTAACATTTGTTGAATACTTCTTATGTGTTAGGCACTGTTCTAAGTACTTGACAGTTCTTTAGTCACTTAATCTCACCAGTCCTGGAGAGCAGAAACCATCATTGTCTTCAGTTATCGATGAACTAGCCAGCCCAGTGAAGTTAAGCGATTTTGTACATGCTCACACAGCTGGTAAGTGGAATAAGTAGCATTCCAGTCCAAGCAGTAGTTCCAAAGCCTGTGTTCCTTACACCACCCACACTGCCTCCCAGCAAGGATTGGAAAGAGCTAGCTGCCAGAGGCCTTTTCCTTCTATTTTCTTCAATAGTCACAAAAGTAGTTGTCAGCCATCTGTTCAGACCAACCTGTTTAGGACTTCTTTTTAAATTTATTTTTCAGTCTGTTCTAGCTCTGAGAGGTGATATTACCATGAATTTATTATTTGTCATAGCTCGATGGATTACTGTCCTTGCCATTATAAATGGGATGGAAAAGGAGATGTCTAGCAAGAGGGATGACTGAGGATATGACCCAGCTACAGTGACAAAGATGAGGGCATCCAAGAATGGTAATTGAGGGGGTACAATCACTGACCCTTTTATCCATGAAGGATTAACTTCCTTCTTCCAGTCATTTTACTAGTCCCAAACCGTCATTAACAATTAATCCTTCAGTATGGGAAAAAAACATCTCAGGGAGAAGTCAATCCGGTACCATGCTGCAGGTACCCTTTCTGATGTCTGACAAAATGTAACTCAGAGAAAATAAGTTATTTATTCTATTTAGCTCTAAATAGAAGTGTGTACATTATGTCCAATTAGGAAATCCAGTTAAAGACCTGGGACTAGACTAGGTCAGGAGCTGATGATGATGATGACCATTAAGCCATGTGTAGTGTGGTGGGGTAGTGACACCAAACTACATTGATAAGGTTCTTTCTCTGACAGTCTCAATGCAAGAAGTATCCAAACAATGGATTTAAATTTTTTTAATTGCTATAAATTATTTGTTGGTGGTGTTAGGTGTCAAGTTGGTTCTAACTTTTATGGATTGAACTGCGTTGTCCCTACAAAATAGGTGTTGTAAATCCTAATCTCTGTTACTGTCATGAGCCCACTTGGTAATGGGTAGTCTTTGTTATATTAATGAGACAAGAATAATGTAGGATGTGTCTAGAGTCTATTGTTTCTGTTGCTAAGTGCTGTGGAGTGGGTTCCAACTCTTAACAACCGTATAAAGGGTTGCTGAGGAACTGTTCGTGTGCTTGAACTATAGATCTTGCTATTTGCAGTCCAGTGCTTAGCCTACAACACCACACCAGAGTCTCCTAGAAGGTATTTAAAAAGCATATTAGGACAAGTTAAGCAAGCAGAGATGTGGGAATATTGATACCAACCCACTTGGAAATTCCCAAGAAACCAGGAAACAGAGGCTGAAGACAAGGGCCTTATCTAGAGCTGACAGAAAAAGAAAGAAAGCCTTTCTCTACAATCCTTGCCCTAAATCTTCACCACTAGCCCAGTTAACATTTCATGATAGTGGAGAAAGGATTGACGTCAAGGACGTCACTGTGCTTGGATCCACCATCAACACTCATGGAGCAGCAGTCAGGAAATCAAGCAACTTTAATGCGTTGGGTAGATCTGCTGCACAAGACCTCTTTAAATGTTCAAGAGTAAAGAAGTCAGTTTGAGGACTAAGATTTGCCTGGCCCAAGTCATGGTATTTCTAGTAGCCTCATATGCATGTGAAAGAGATGCCAAGCTACCACTACCAACTACTCTGAAACAGAGCTCATTAGAAGGTCCCAGTAGAGTTAGAGAAAATGTGGAACAAAACTCAACATTATAAAAAAAATAAATTAAAAAAAAACAAAACAAAACTGGACTTCCTGGTCAGAAAGAGACTGGAGGAATTCAAGACTATGACCTTGACTACCCTTCAGGTCTGGAAAGGAACTCACCTCATGGCCCCATTTTCAGCCAAGCAGTAGATAGGTATTTGGGAAAGACTGTAGAAGAATTGATGAATTTGAGTTATGGTTTTGGAGAATAACAAAAGTTCTGTGCACTGCCAGAAGACCAAACAAATCTGTGTTGGAAGAAGTACAATCAGATTGTTCCTTAGAAACCAAGATGGCCAAACTCTGCCTCTTATATTTCAGACATAGTATCAGGAGGTACCAGTCCCTGGAGAAGGACCCCATGCTTGGTAAAGTGGAGGGTCAGCAAAAAAGAAGACCCCCAGCAAGATGGATTGGCACAGTGGCAGCAGTAATTAGCTCAAATGTAGCACCAATTATAAGACTGATGCAAAACCAGGCAGTGTTTCATTCTTTTGTGCTGGCATTTGCTAAAAGTCAGAAACAGACTCAACAGCACCTAACAATAACAGCCTCCTGAACTAAAGGTACTACAGAAACGGCGGCAAGCAGACATTGACAGAGAACTTCCAGAAGTTCAAGTTGGAGTCCGAAGAGGACGTGGAATGAGGGATATCATTGCTGATGTCCAGTGGATCTTGGCTGAAAGCAGAGAATACCAGAAAGATGTTTACCTGTGCTTTATTGACTACGCAAAGGCTTTTGATTGTGTGGATCCTGACAAACTATGGACAACATTGTGAAGTATGAGTATTCCGGAATACTTAATTGTGCCCACGAGGAACCTGTACATAGACCAAGAGGCAGTTGTTCAAACAGAACATGGAAACTCTGAATGGTTTAAAATTAAGAAAGGTGTGTGACAGGGTTGTATTCTTTCACCATACTTATTCAACCTGAGCAAATAATCTGAGAAGCTGGGTTCTGTGAAGAAAAACATGGCATCAGGATTGGAGGAAGGCTCATTAACAACCTGCAATATGCAGATCATACAACCTTGCTTGCTGAAAGTGAAGAGGACTTAAAATATTTACTGATGAAGATCAAAGACCATAGCCTTCTCAATGGATTGCATCTCAATATAAAGAAAACAAAAATGCTCACCACTGGACCAATAAGCAACATTCTTATCAATGGAGAAAAGATTGAAGTTGTCAAGGACTTCATTCTTCTTGGATCAACTGTCAACACTCATGGAAACAGCAGTCAAGAAATCAAATGACATGTCGCATTAGACAAATCTGCTGCACAAGACCTTTGTAAAGGGTTGAAGAGCAAAGATGTCAGCTTGAGGACTAAGATGCACCTGACCCAAACCACGGTATTTTCAGTAACCTCATATGCATGCGAAAGCTGGACAGTGAATACGAAAGACTGTACAAGAATTGATGCTTCTGAGTGATGGTGTTGGAGGAGAACATTTGAAAGTGCCATGGGCTTCCAAAAGAACCAACAGATCTGCGTTGGAAGAAGTGCAGGCAGAGTGCTCCTTGGGGGCCAGGATTGCCAAGCTTTGTCTCTCATACTTTGGACATATTGTCAGGAAGGACCAGTTAGTTGCTGGAAAAAGATATTAGGTTTGGTAAGGTGAAGGGTCAGAGCAAAAGAGGAAGACCCCCAGTGAGATGGATTGGCAAA
The DNA here is from genome assembly GCF_000296735.1 of Chrysochloris asiatica. NCBI lineage: Eukaryota > Metazoa > Chordata > Mammalia > Afrosoricida > Chrysochloridae > Chrysochloris > Chrysochloris asiatica. Next base: position 903,521 of record NW_006408601.1, read on the forward strand.
GTGGCAGCATCAATGGGCTCAAGCGTGGCCACAATTGTGAGGTTGGCCCAGCACCAGGCAGTGTTTCATTCGATTGTGCATAGGGTCACTATGAGTCGGTACCGACTCGATGGCACCTAACATCAGCAACAAACTGTGAGAAAATAAATTTCTGTTTGCTAAAGCCATCCGCTTGTATTTCTGTTATAGCAATACTAGATAGTTAAAACAGTGATCCTATGTACAGCAGAACGAAACGATGTTTAGTCCAGTGTCATCCTCAGACTCGTTGCTGTGTTTGAACCTACGGTTGCAGCCACTCTACCAGTCCATTTTGTTGAGGATCTTCCTCTATTTCACTGTCCCCCTAATTTTCCAAGAACGAAGTCTTTCTCCAGGGACTGGTCCCTGTTGATCACACGTCCAGCGCACATGAAATGAAGTCTCGACAGCCTTGCTTCTAAGCAGTGTTCTGGTTGTGCTTCTTCAAAGATGTTCTTTGGGCAGTCCACACAGTACATTCGGTGTTCTTCACCCATACCATAATTCAGTTGCATCCGGTCTTCAGTTTTCTTTGTCCAGCTTTCACTTGCATACAAGGTGATTGAAAATAACCGTGGCTTGGATCCAGGTGCACCTTAGGCTTCAAGGTGACGTCTTTTCTTTATACACGGTCTTTTGTGTTTGGGCTATTTCCACTTTTTAGCTAATGTGAATAATGCAACAATGAACATTGATGTACAGTTGTTGCTTTTTTTGTTGTTTTTTAATCTACCTTTTAAAATTCTGCTCCCATAAAGATTTACAGCCTCGGAAACCCTATACAGGACCGCTATGAGTTGGCATCGACTCCACGGCACATAACCACCACCACCTTTTCAAAACCTCCCACTTTTGTAGTAAATGCAGACCAGCTTTGTTGAAATGGACTTCACATGTTTTAGGATGATCACATGGGCATACCTCAACTGCCCACCTGGTGGTCCTGACTGCCCTGGCCATGCTCTAAGGGACAGGCTGGTAGTTAGTGATTGCAAAGACAGTTACAAAGCAAGCTCCCACTGGCAGTACTCTTGTTACAGTGAACTTTTTGTATGTGTTCCAATGGGAAACAAAGCTTAAATTCTTGAACTGGAATTGTATAAATATAGTTCATACACTCCACTTCTTAATCCACATTTTTAAAAACATGAGCATTGTCAAATTCCTTCTTCATTGGATTCTTCAAGACTTTTCCCTCCCTCCCCCCCAATACTATGACCTCATTGCTTTTTTTCCAACTTGGGTTCTCCTGCTGAGAATGCCCGTTCCTCTTCACCTCTTACTCAGAGGAACCACCCCAAAGTCTTGCCTTTGTAATTGTCCCTGAGGGATTTCTCTCTGCTCTGAAATCTTGCTGTTTTTATTAAGTGAGTCAGTCATTTTGGTGAATAAATTATCATTACAATCATGTCATATCATCTGTCGCCTATATTATCTGTCTCATATCTATAATATCTCTGTAGGGATGGAAATGGAGGGAGATTTCAGGCTGTTTGTGTGTGTGTGTGTTTGGTTGTTTTTTGTGTTTTTCTTTACCAGTAGAGTTCAGTATTTAGTATGACATATGTGGGGTGGAAATATTGAATAAATGGATTGATGGATTTTCACTTCATTCCCAGCAAAACCAGTAAGACCTATGGCCAAGGGGAGAGTCTATAAACATTAGTAAACTAGTAAAACTTACTGGGAAATGTTTTCCCACAAGGTTACATTTTTTAACAGCAAGTCTGGCATAGTCTACAAAGATAATGTCCTACATCCTACTTTGGTGAGTAGCAGTATCTGGGGTCTTAAAAGCCCATGATGGCCATGTAAGATGCAACTATTGGTTTCTCCATGTTCAGAAGAAAGAGAGTGATGAAAATTGAAGATAAGTGGAATCAGGTAGTCCAGGTGGACTAATGGAACAGATGAACATAAATCTCCATGACTCTGAGACCAGAAGAACTAGATGGTGCCCAGCTACCACTGCCAGCTGCTCTGAAAGGGTTCTCATTAGAAGGTCCCGGGTAGAGTGGGAGATAATGTGGGAAAAAACTCAAAATTATAAAAACAAGATCAGGCTTACTGATCAGAAAAAGACTGGAGGAACCTGAGACTATGGCCCTCAACCACTCTTCACGTGTGGAAAGGAACTCACCCTCTTGGTCCCATTTTTAGCCACTCAGTAGGTAGGTATATAGTGGGGACAACAACACTAGTAAGGTATGTTCACCATGGAGTGGTCAGTCATTCAAAATCAAAAGATAACATTTACCTAAGGACAGAGTTGAGAAGGAACAGTAAGGTGGGTGGCATAGAAGTAGAACCACAGGGAGGAAGTGGGATGACCGTTGTTACATGGAGGGGATTGCAATCGAGATGAAACAACATGTATGGTCTGTTGAATGGTTGAATGTAAACCTTATGATCTTGTCTGTAAATCTGCACTCAATCTATAAGCATTTTAAAAAAATAAGTTTGGGAGCTTAAAAGCATTTAAAAAATCAGTTGTCTATCCACTAACCATATGGTTTATCAGTAAAGGCCAAAGCAAGTTCTAAAACTGAGATGTGAGGAGGTCCATTGCTGATTTCCAAGTAACACGCCTATGAATGCTCCTCGTATGTGCCCCAGAAGCTCCGATACTGAGAGGGCAGAACTTTTAACGTAACTGCCATTTCCACTGCATACTCACCTTTCCCAAGCCTCATTCATCCTGGGAGAAGTCTCCCCAGCTTAGAAAGCTTCATAGTTGGAACAAGGCTTACTACCAGCCTATGGGACCTCCCTTACAGGGTGACCAACTTTGTTAAGGTACCAAACATTTTTTTGTGAGAGGTCTGGGGAATTTGCAGAATGGTGGCAGAAAGTGAGCCGAGAAAATGAGTAAAGGTGGAGTCAGGTACATTAGATATTGTCACATTGCAGATGAATCTTACAGAAGCAATCTTGGCTTGTATATATCATGTTCAGACCACTCCAACTTCTCTTTGCTTTATAGAGCCCCCCTCCCATGAAAGGAAGAAACAAGGAAGGTGTTGGTGGTGTGCCATGGAGTCAGTTCTGACCCATAACAACCCTGTGTAGGGTTTCCGAGGCTGTGAATCTTTACGGGAGCAGAGAGCCTCAGCTGCTTCCCACAGGATGGCTGGTAGTTTCAAACTGCTGGCCTTGAGGTTAGCAGCCCAACTGGTAACCACTGTGCTAGTAGAGATAAACAGATGGTAATAGGTGGCCATTCAGTCATTGACTCGTGTGTGCATGCATTTATTCAACATTACTGAGCCAAGACAGAGCTGGGTGTGAGGGAACTAAGGTGACCAAGGCTAGTCCTGCCATTACAGCTTCAATGTACATTTTTGGATGTTGGCTATGTGTTCATAGATACTGGTATGTCCAGGTATTAAATGCAGAGTGCTTGATAGAGCATCTTTGGTATACATATTTGGTATCTAGTAAACACTGACCATCATCATTACCGTTGCCTTAGAAGTCAACATTACTATGTTGTGAGGTCTTTGAAGGTAGATGAGTTGTTTATTCATTTTAGAATCCCTGGGGCTGGCATTGTTGTTAGGTGTCATGGAGTCGGTACTGACTCATAGTGACCTTATGCGGTGCAGAATCCTAATATAATGAAAGCAAGCTGACAGATTGACTAATGAAAGAATACAGGTAAGTACCTTTAAAAGGTGTGATGAAGACTTCAAGGACTAATTTTTGCCCTAAAATGAGATGTTGTTGTTGAAAAGCTTTAGAAGTTGAAGAGCTAGTACTAGGGTAGCATTTTCCAAGTACATAAAAACAGAAGGAACGTTAGGACTGTTGAAGAGGAGTAAATACTGTGGACCAGGGTTGGCAGGAAGACCATCCATGTGTTAAGCCAGAGGTGATGAGATAATGGAAGTGTTTAGCCATTAATTAGCCCTTTGGCCGTGGGCAAGGTAGGAATAATCTCCTCCGTAAGTCTGAGTTTGCAGACATCCTCATGCCATGGTGTGCTGGTAAGTGTTTACCAACCAGCTCTCCAGAAAACATATCTGAATGCATATATAAGTGTACTATTTTACTGATATAAAAGATGTAGGGCACATAACTCACAAATAATAATAAAATATCCCAATCTGCTTTATTTTAAATGCCATATAGCCTCTGGAGTGTCACAGAATTTTTATTATTATTATTTCTGTCATGCTCTTGTATCCATAGCTAAACTATGGTTGTAATTCAATTATGATTTTACAAGTGGAATTTCATCCCAGTCCACTAACTCTTTCTTATAAATTGATTGTCATTACATTTGATGCAATTGGATAGTAAGCTATATGTCACCTTTATGCATGTGGTGCTGCGGGTTAATGTGCTGGACTGCAAGATCCATTTGAACTGCAAGGTTGGTGGTTCAAGCCTCATCAGCTGCTTCTCAGAAACCCTATACAGGGTTGCTATGAGTTGGAATTGACTCGAAGGCACTTAACAACAACAACAATGCTTAACAGCCAGCTCACTGAATTCTTGAGAGTCTAATAATTAAGAGCTGGGGAGCTGGCTGCCCCATCTCCACTGGCTTCATTCTTCATGAGGATGAAGAAGTCTTTCTTCTGAATGAAGACCTGGGTTCCTCTCCTCTCCTTACCCCTCCTGCATATTCAGGTCTCCATGTCTCTCCAGCAGGAAAATACACAGACTCATTTCATTCCTGAATCTGACACCATGCATGCTGGGTGGGTGGGGGCGGGGGTGGGGGGGAGTGACACCACTCTTGCCTAAGCCTCATTACTCACTCTTGTCAGGACATTTAGTGTATTCCCGAGCAAGTTTACATTTCACACTTCTTGCCATCGCATCCTTCTTTAAAGTACAAAATAACAGAAAAAACAAAAACATGAAAGAAAGAGCTTGTGTAGCTGTAAGAGAGAATGACTATACTTGGGCAGCTGTCAAATGAGTTACCCTAAACTGTCTTCCCAAACTCCTTCCTGACCTCATCTCCTAAAAGAAACACCTCTAACCTTAACAGATGGGAGAGGTTTGTCACCTTTATTTCCCTTGACCATTCCACAAGAACAAAGAGTCAACAATTCCTAATGTCCAGAGAGCAAACTGTGTATCTGCAAACTTGTATTGAGAAATTGGACAAAAACAAGCTCCCCCTTGTTCCACCCTCAGCCTTATTTTCCTTTCTTAAGCAATATCCCTTTCACACAGATGTGGAAAAACTGCCAACTGGGAGGCAGGAATAACCTGCCTGCCCCACTCCAGGGCTGGCTTATGCAGTGTACTTTTTGTACTGGTTGGTAAATAGTGGCTCTCCTAAACCTCCTGCCAATGCCCCACTCTGTGTGGGCAACTTTGCTCCTCCCCAGGGGTCTCCTGGACCCTCCCAGGACTCAGCAGCTTCCAGATCTGATTGGAAAGTGTCTGGGTATTACTTGCTGTTTAATATTTAGACTGTCACAGATGACTACTCTCTGCCCCCCAATAAAATGGCTTCAACCACTTAACCCCCTGGTTGCTAAGTTGCTAAGTCCCATCATCAGCTCCAAGCCAGAAGGTTCTGGTCTACCTCATGACTATGGGACCCACTTTGTTTTGTTTCACTTTGTTTTATTGTGGTAAAATATATGTAACATACAATTTTGCCATTTTCATGTCTTCAATCCAGAGACATTAATCACACTCAACACGTTATCCAACTGTCACCATTATCCATTTCCAAAACTTTCACTCATGTCTAACTGAAACTCAGAACCCATTAAGTAATCATTCCCAACTCCCCTTTCTCCCAGACCCCACATTCTGTCTCTGCGCCTTTGTTTATCTTAGACATTTTATATAGCAGATTCTACCATATTTTTCTTTTGTGTTTGATTTATTTCACTTAGCATAATGTTTTCAAGGTTTATCCATGTCATAGTATCCATCTGAACTTCATTTTTCTGTAAGACTGAACAATACTCCATTGGTGCTGTGGATTAAGTGTTGGGCTGCTAACTGCCAGGTCAGCGGTTCAAATCCACCGGCTGCTTGGTGGGAGAAAGATGAGGCTGTCTGTTCCTGTAAAGATGTCAGTCTTGGAAACACTATGTAGGTCAATATGAGTTGGAATCGACTCAATGGCAGTGGTTTTGGTGTTGGTATGTATATACCATATTTTGTTTATTCGTTCATCGGCTGATGGGCAGTCATTTGTTTCCACCTTTTGGTTACTGGAAATGCTACTGTGATGAACATGTGTACATGTGTGCTTGAGTGTCAGTTTGCAAGTGTTTGGGATATATAGCCCATCTTGTTTTTAACAGAGAAGAATTGAGCAGCTTAGGTGAGTGTCTCCAAAATCCAAAGCCCCTTGCTCAGCTGTGTCGGCTCCTTATTTTCAATCCTTGAGTGATTCTCAAGTGACTCACTCATTCATTCCAACATCACAGGTCCTTTAGAACCAGGGCCCTCCTAGTCCATGCTAGAACCTTACCGCTACGATTAGACCTTCCAGGTGCTGACCCTCTGCATGACTGGACTTTATCATGCCTGGTCCAGACTCCTTGGAGGCTGAAGCTACACTGAGTCACACCTTTCTCTTTACCAAACTTCCCTGATTTGTCGCTCTCTGCTGCTATCAGTGCTCCTGTCAAAAGGCCTCACTTGGCCATTGGAATGCTTTCCCATCTTCTGCTGTGGGTTCCAAATCAAAGCACTCATCTCAACCTGCAGTTGTGGAATCTCCCAACTTTACCTCTTGTAACTAGTCTTGATCCTCTTAGAGGTAAGGATACTAATTTCCATTGGGGTTACCTGTCCTTTTGACCAGAATCATAAGAGAGGGAAAGAGCTCACAAAGGAGCTGTAATGTGATCAATAAGCAATCATGGAGTCATAACAAAACCTTTTTCTTTTCCAAATTAGCATGAAAATTAGCTTTGGGTGTTAAAATCACCATTATTAATGAGTAATTTTTTTCTCATTTTCTTTCTTACTATCTCTTTAAAAATATTGCTTACAGAAGTATAGGCAATTCATTAAAAGTGAACTCCAGTAAAAAGGCCATTAATTAGGCAAGTATTTAACCTGGTTCAGTGACTCGCCTTAAAAATAATGTAAATGTGTAGGTCAGGTTTTCCAGTTGTCGTTTCATGAGAGAGATGTGTTGGGAGATGGAGATAAAATAACAGGGAAGTCATTTTATCGAATTGAAGATGAATGCTGAATTTGGGGAGCTGTACTAGGCTTGAGTCCTGTTTCAAACTCACCCTGAAAGCAATTTATGATCATGGGATCTGATGTTTATTTCTCCCAAGAGTTCTACTATTCGTGACCATTCACTCCTTGAACTCAGTACTGTCTCTGTGCATCCAGTAGATGTAAGTTGCAAAATGCAGTGGTGAAGAAGGAAGACCATTGAAGTTTGTTGGGACAGTCCAAAAACACAGACACACACACAGTCAAAAACAAAAAACTTGCTTTATCTGGGCTAGTGGAATTTAAAGTAATTTAACAAACTTAGGAGCCACACCGTGGTGTGGCACTATATGATAAGCACTGAACCACAAGGTCGATTTGAACCACAAAGTTGGACGTTCAAACTCATCAGCCACTCCTCAGAGACCCTATACATGATTGCTATGGGTCAGAATGGACTTGATGGCACTTAACAATATTATATGTATACGTTTGTATATGTATGTGTGTGTGTGTGTATATATATATATATATATATATATGGGGCATCAGAAAGTTTGTGGGAAAATTGAATTTTTCTACAAACTTTTTGAAATCCCCTTATATAGTATGCCAGTTAACTTTCCCTTGGTGTTTTATATGTTCTTATCCTGTTTACATCTTAGAGATTTTCCAGAATGTCTTAGACAGTATTTTGTTCCCTACCACCTTGGATGTGTGTGTTAGACATATTTGTAACAAGTCATATACCTTTTTCATTGTACTTCCCATGTAAAATTTAGTGACATTAGTTCTGTTTATCATGTTGTTCAGCCATTACCATTATCAGTTTCCAAAAATTTCCCATTACCCTGGACAGAAACTCAGTGTCCCCTGAGGAATGGGTTCCTGTTTTCCCCTTCTTTCCACCTGCTCCTGTTAACCATGTATACTATATACTTGCATATCCTAGAGATTTCATACTATATTTGCTCCTTTGTGACTGACTTATTTCACCAGCTTAATGTTTTCAAAAGGAGCTCTGGTAGTGTAGTGGTAATGAGTCGGGCTGCTAACATCAGCAGTTCGAAACTACCAGCTTTTCTGCAGGAGAAAGATGGTGCTTTTTGCTTCTGTAAAGATTTACAGCCTTGGAACCCTATACAGGGTCGCCATGAGTCAGAACCAACTCCACAGCACACTACCACCATCACCATGTTTTCAAGATTTATTTTTGCAGCTAACCATACCACCATTGTATTTGAGCTTGTTTTCCACCATGATCTCTGCAAACTTGTTTCCAGAAAACTGGCTACTTAGGTCTGCTCAGTGGATATACACACACAAAGAAAGTGTGGCTAGAAATGAGGGCTCTATTGTAGTCGGGACACTGAGAAGATGCTTCCTTGCAGTAATATTGCTTGGGATGCTTTAAAATTTTTGAAGGTGTATTAAATTGAATTGATTTGATGGGTTTGTGGTTGTTAAGTACGGTTGAGTCGACTCCGACCCATAGTGACCCTGTTTAGGGTTTCTAAGGAGCAGCTGATGAGCTTGAACCACTGACCTTGCAGTTCAAACGGCTTTGCAGTCTGGCACATTAACCTTAGCACCCACTAAAGAGAGCTGCAAAGCCATTTGAACTGTGAGGTTGGCAGTTCAGATGCACCAACTGCTCCTCAGAAACCCGATACAGGGTCGCTATGGGTCAGAATAGACTCTACGGCACTTCACAACAACGACAAAAGGGAGCTGAAAAAATCTGGAGTCCCTAATGACTGACTTGGAGAACACAACACACTGAGACCTCTGGGTCAAATGCTGAATTCCTTTTGCAGGTGGAAATGCTGCACCTTAAAAGAAGGCCAACTTTCCTCTTTGGTCTGACCTTACCCATCTGAAACTTTCCCGGAATCTCGTATCATTCTCTCCCCACCCAAAGTGTGAAAAACACCATCTGATTTATAAGTTTTCCCCGTCTCTTATTTAAGTTTGCAACTTTCATGGATAACAGATGGTCTGAAAATGTGAAAGCCCAAATACAAGCAAAGTGTGGGCTTTGCTGCATCCTCGCTGGTGTCAGTTTCTTTGTAAAATTAAAATGATGTAAATAATCCCCTGGCTTTACGTGGGGGGAGAAAACAGCAAAAAAGGGAACAATCTCAGCACTTAAAGAGTTATTTCAGCTTGAGTGTGTGTAGGGCATTTATTTAAAAAAAATTTTTTTTTAAGCTTTTACTGTTTCCTTTTAAAGAGAAAGAGAAGAAGAGGCATTTGAGTGAAGCATTTTGCAAGTTGCTCGTTCACAAAGTGTACAGTTTCACCAGGCAGCCAGCCTAAAATCAGAATACCGAGGCTGGGAGAGAGCCGAGAGGCCATTGTTTTAATGGACTTGAAGACAGAGGGAAACATTCTGGAGCAAAAGAGCAGAGAAGGGCCCAGACCTCTCTGGGTTGGGCATCTTTCTTACCTCAAGGAGTTAAAAATCTGGGCTTGGGCGTGATCAGCCAGATGGTCTTTAACAGTAACATGGTTCATATTGTTTAGATTATCCTGTTGCAAGTACCGTGCCTCGTTTACCTTTTATGGAATAAAGTGTGGAAAATTGACCACAGATGTAAGTAACCAAGAATGACGGGGAAGCTGTGTTCTTACCCGGCCTCTCCTCTCTACAATACGCCTGATCCCGCAGATAAAAATAAAGAGAGAAATGTGAGGCAGGCAGAGAAATTGCTTGCCTTAACCTCGCTATCTCGGGTCTGAGCACCGTTAGCGCTCTGGTCTATATTTTCATAAAGCCAAGGTGGACCTCAAGATGCGAGTGTAGGGTACCTCAAATTCTGATTTCTCAAGAGCTCTCCAGTTAAAACAGATGCCCCTTAGCCATTTTTTCCATCCTGTTTTGAAAGACAAGGGGTCAAAGCCAACATAGTGACACGGAGCAATCAGCACATTAGCCTTCCTCCTCTCACCCCATTCCCTGGAGGATGGAAGTGAGTACCATTCTCTACTCTGTTGCCGTCTGAAGAGTGTGGACAGGTTCTGCTTTCCCGTTGATTTGATTGCTATCTCAGCGTAAGGCTGGGCAAGACTAATTAGAACTAGGCCCTTGTTGTTCCTGAAAATGTATTTTTGAGCTTTCTAAAAGAGCTGACTGCCCAGAACAGGTCCAGGGTAGAAGGGAGCTTGTTGAAACAGGCATCTGTTTCCTTCTGCAGCATGCCTTTTCAGATTATGAAGACTTTATACATGTCTTTTTTTTAAAAAAACAAAAAACATAGAGGACTATTTCTTCAACCAAAGTAATAAGTTTTACGAAGTCCCTTTGTTGTCCCTCACTTTCTTTTCTTTTTCTTCCTCAGTTCTTGCCATTGTTGGTTGCCAAGACCATGCTGACTCTCACTTCTTTGTCCCTCTTTGTAGTCCTTGCCACCTCTGTCTGTGGCTCTGACCATAATCAAGTGAGCACCTTCTGCTTGCAAGTCAACTGTAGGCACTGAGGGCCAGAATGATTAACTTGCTTACCATGGGCTACTGAGGCTTCTGGGAAATGGATGTGATTTCGCAACATGGAATTCTGGGTTGCCTTCCTTTTATATGGAACCTAACTCAACAGGGACACACTCCTCTGGTCCCATGCATCTTGTGTCTTCTCATTCCTACCCTCTCTGACTGCCCCCTTCTCTTGCCAGCCTCCCCACTACTCCCTGACGTCCTGCCAAGAAATTCTCGGAACATTGCACATCCTAAACCCATTCTCTGTTACGCTACCTCCATCACTTGCCTGGAAAACTGGCCCTGTGTTCGGGACACTGCTTTCTTCCCAGGTGCCCCTGGCTTTCCATGTGTATTTCCAGTTCTTTCTTCTCCATGTTGTTGTTGTTAAGTACCGTCGAGTCGGTTCCGACCCATAGCGACCCTGTACAGGGTTTCCGAGGTTGTAAATCTTTACGGGAGTAGAAAGCCTCATCTTTCTCCCGTGGAGCAGCTGGTAGTTTTGAACCGCTGACCTTAAGGTTCGCAGCCCAATTCGTAACCACTATGCTACCAGAGCTTCTCCATACCCCCTTTAAAACCTCCCCTCTGTTGAAATGAGATTAATCCAGTCTCATCAGTTTTTGACCTCCTCACCCACAGATGTTGCTTCACACTCAGCAAGGACTTTGGCACTGAAAATTTTGATCTCCTGCCTTCCTCCTTGGCGAATCCAGCAGCATCCTACTGACCTTTCCACCAGCCTCATGGACCCTTGACCTTCTCTGCTTTGGTGCTGTCCTGTCCACTCCAGCACTTGAATTTGCTCCCATGACCCATGCCTAGAATCTGGGCGTGCCAAAACACTTATCCTCTGAATTACTCTTTTTCCACCCCTTTTAAATTGTGGTATATGTATATATAACGTAGTCCTGTTGTGACACTGTGGGTTCATGCGCCAGACTGCAAAGGTGAGTGGTTCAAGCTCACCAGCTGCTCCTCAGAAACCCTATACAGGGTTGCTATGGGTCATAATCAACTCGACAGCACTTAACAACAACAACAACAACATATATAAAATAAAGCATTGCCAGGTCAGCAATTTTTACCTGTACTTGTATAACTCTGTGACTGATTACAGTCATCATGCTCAGCCTTCCGTTTTACAACCGTTGTTGTCGTTGCTAGTTGTCAAGTCAGTTCCACGGGATGAAATGCTGCTTCCTGTTGTGATGTCCAGGAATCACAATCATTGGTATGCTGGAGTTCATTTTTGTAGCCACTGTTTGAGTACCTTCCAACCTAGGGGGCTCATCTTCCAGCACTGCCTCAAACAGTATACTGTCGTGAGCCATAGTGTTTTCATTGACTTGCTTTTCATAAGGAGATCACTCTCTGTCTGGAAGCTCCACTGAAACCTCTTCACTCCAGGTGACTCTGCTGTTTAAAATACCGTGACATAGCTTCCAGCATCATAGTAACATGAAAGCCACCACAATATGACAGACTGACAGGCAAATAGTGGTTGCCACCTCTACCACTGTAGTTTGCATTCCATTGGAAACTTGTTCTTCATCCATCTATCTTTCAAACTCTCTCAGCTCAGTCTGGCATCTTATTGACTATTTCAGTCATATCCACCAGCATCCTCAGTTCTGTCTCCCTCCTAACCATTTTTCTTTCACTGCCCTCACTCAGTAATCCCCAGCCTGAACCATCTTAGAAGTCAGTGGTCCTTTGCCTGCTCCAGTCTGCTGGAAGTTGCCAGAGAGAATCACTGAATTGGCTAAATGACTTGGTAACAGACCCCTGGGTTCTCTCACAAACCTAGTCCCCAATGCCCCACCTAGCTCTCCTTTTCGATCAGCTCCCTTTCCTCCCTGTGTCCACCATAAGTCTTGAAAATTCATCTTAGTCACTGCTTTTTTCACTCCCCACTCATGCTTCCAACTACAGTCTGACTCTGCTCCCACTGAAATTACCCTGAAAGAGGATACCTGTGACCGCCTGATTTACATATTGCTTGTTAGTGTTGCTTTTTCTTGATCTTTCCTCAACAGGCTTCTTCTCGAAGCTCTTCTCTTCTTCCGCTGAGACAAGAGTGTTCTCATGGTTCTCCCATCTTCCTCCACTGACTTCTTTTTGCTTAAAACTTAATACTCCCTAAGTTTGCAGTCTCTGCCTCTTCTCTTAGCTAAGCTAGAATCCTGCCCCGTGGCAAGGGGGAAAACAAGAGTTGACCGCATTTCGTGGCCAGTTCTGCAAACCAGCTCCTGGTTCAGCACACATGTGAAGTGAAACACCCTTGGATGGTCTGATAGTGCTGACAGCCCGCTCCTGGATGACTGGCAGGAGTCCCAGAGCTGCAGAGTATGTGTGTTGGTGGTGATTACAAAGTGCTGATGCCTGTGGACACTGGATGGGCAAGTCCATGGGATTAGTGGAGGATTTTAGCTTCCATTTTAGATGTTCAAATTTTCACAAGACAATCAGTGGTGACTTCTAAAAACTGGAGAAGAGCTTCTATTTCAAAAACTGGTTTCTGCAGTGGAAACACTGCTGTAGATTCTATATGTTGGATCCCAGCTCTCCTGTTACATTTGTGTGATCTTGGGCAACTTACGTCTGCTTGTGGCTCTTTTTTTTGTTGTTGCTGTTGTTTTATTGTGAATTATGTGATAGTTTACATGGGAGAACATTAGCTTTACATTCATCCTATCGTATATCATTTCATTGCCATGATTACAATCCCCTCCATGCATCATCAACCAACCAAAGGGTTGGTTGCAACCCTGCAAGCATGCCGCTCAGTGGTCAGCACACAGCCCCTCTCCCTCTCTGGCTCTAAAGTCCCCAGCCATTCCATCTCTCTACATCATTGTCTCTGCCTCCATCTCTGGCATCATTACTTCTCTGGATAGGGTCCCACTCTCCACTCTTCTCCCTTGATGGTCCCAGGGACTTCTGCTCCTAGACTGCAAAGTCAATCACTCCCCTCCTTTTGCTACAAAATGTCTTCCTTTACATTTCCAACCCTCACAGTCAGTCCAGATAACAATTATTCACTATTGTATCACAAGAGACTTTTCCGCATCTCCTTTCATCAGCCCCTCCCAGACAGATTGGATACTACTCAGTGGAGATTCTACCTTCCTCCATGCCCTCTGGACCTAGGCTCCTTCTTGAAAGCTTGTAAGCCAGTCACTTCTTGCCTTTGTATCCTCCCCACTTTGGGTAGCCAATGTCCAAGTTGCCCATCCCTGTCTACTCTGTGTGTGGAGGGGGTGGAAATGATTCTTGTAAAGATTTGTTCCCTCTTTTGAGCTACTGCATCCTTAGATGTAGGTCAAGTTCATCAAATTGCATCAGATTATACTTTTTTTTTTTTTCTCTTCTTTCTTCTTCTAATTGAGCTCTGATCATCCAGTCATTGAAGCCAGGCCAAGTGGTTATTATCTGCAAATGTGAGTGTTCTTGTGCATATGCCCTGTCTTCTTATCAGCTGGATGCTTCACTCTCCACTCTAATGCTCTGTGGCTATGTCACTGACTCTGGGCCCAAGAGTCCCCAAGTCTTGCCACACTGCTGGCCAACCAGGTCTCCACCTGGGTTCACAGGAGTCTATTGAATATTGTAGGGCTTAGCTCGCAGCTTCATTACTGCTTTTCCCTCACTTCCCCTTATTGGTGACGAATGTGGTCACCAATCAGAGTATGTATTCCCCTTGAGTCTTAGTCTTGGAAGGGGGTTTGCCCTGAGGGGACCCGACCACTTGGCTTGGTGTCTCCTGGGCCAGCAACTTGCTTGTTCCTGTAGTAATCAGTCAGACTGCCTTTATTGTTTTGTATTTTTCCTGTCAGTCTTTCAAGTATCCTCTGTTCTTGTAGCTGCTCCAGGCTGGTCTGCTTGTCCTTTCAAGTAGAAATTTCCCACCTCAGAAGATTCTGGATGGGGTTCAGGATTCCATCTATGGTCTTATGTAATGCAGAGGCTCCACAGGAAGCTTCCTTCACGGGGCACGTTGTAGCCCTATTTTAGGTATTCCAATCAGTTATAGGCAGAAGATGGGCTTTTACTTTCTATGGTGGTATTTCTTGCTATTCCTTTCTCTCCCCCTCCAGTGTCAATTTTATAGTCATATGCCAGGGAAACCAAGATTCAAAAGACATTATTCCCCCTCTTTCCCCATTCCAACCATGTCTCAGCCCCTGTATCCCAGAGCCCTGTTGTTCCAAGGTTGTGCATACATCATTATTTACTCCTGTCCCACTTAGCCAATACAAACGTGCCTAATTGTTTTCCCATCTGCTTTGTTCTTCCATTCCCCTCCCCCTTCTTGGGTATTGCCCTCCTCCCTAGCACCCAAACTATCCTGGGTCTATTCCCTGCCCTGTGTTCCACCTTCCCGTCCCTCCCCTCACTCC
>NW_006408601.1:918676-982781 GCF_000296735.1 Chrysochloris asiatica
CCCCCCCCCCCTTTTAGTATAGGTTCTTTTTCTTAGTCTTTTACAATAGTGGTCCTGTGGCTCATTGGTTTTGCAAAGTAGATAACATGTTGCTTTTGTGAGACTTAGGAATAATATATGTGTATGTGTATTACCTAGTAAGAGATACTTATCTGCTAGACTTATTTTGGAAGTCCCTGAGTGATACAAATGGCTAAGCACTTGGCTACCACATGAAAGGTTGGCTGTTGGAACCCACCCATGGCATCTCAGAAGACAGTCCTGGTAATCTGCTTACAAAGGTCTCAGCCCTTGAGAACCCTGTGGAGCAGTTATACTCTGCATGCATAGACTCAGCTCAACAACAACTAACCACAAGAAGAAGACTTAATTCAGTAAGATGATTGAGTTGGTAGAGTGGTACTCTCGTGGGCTGACTATCAAATTGACAAATCAGCGAGCTCACCAAATATTCCTAGTTAACACCACCTATGGTGGCACTGGGAGCCCTGGTGTGTCGTTGAGGGTTAATGCGCTAGACTGCAAGGTTAGTTTGAACTGAAAGGTCAGCGGTTCTAACTTACCAGCTGTTCCTCAGAAACCCTATACAGGGTTTCTATGAGTCAGAACCAACTCCACCGCACTTAATAACAACAGTAGCAATGTCACTAGCATCAGTGTGTTGTTTTTGTTGTTAAATACCATCCAGTTGGTTCTGACTCATAGTGACCCTTAAGAGGTTTCTGAGGAGCAGCTGATGGGTTTGAACTGCTGACCTTGTGGCTCACAGTTCAGTGCTTATCCTACAGTGCCACATCAGGAGTCCAACATCAGTGTAGAATGAGAGATTTTAGCAGAACTGATGGCCCTTGCTCTTAGATTGATTGAAATTATACACAATGTAATTACAACCCATTCAGTAACAGTCTCTCACTGAGGGCTCAGTGGTGCTAAGTGGCAAGAAGCTCTAGAGGTGGGTGGATCCATGTGCGCTGGAGGCACTGGGAAAAGTGGCCTGGCTGAAACTTTGACTCCATTGAATAGAAATGTCATGTTAGTATAGAGCAAGTAATGAGTGATAGAGTCACAATTCTTGGCTTCTGTGAAAACCAAGAATTAAAATTAATGCCAGAGACCCCAGGAAGTCACTGAATATTTTAGCAAGGGAGCACATGATGAAAACAGTATTTTAAAACAATGAGTGGAGCTTCATTGTTAAGTGTCATCGGATACATATGATATTTTTGATTGGCCAGTTGGGGAAGAAAGGGTGGAAATGCAAACTCTTTCCAAAGAAAAAAACCTTATTAAAGAAATTGGTGATTAATTTGGTATTAGAGGCAAAAGCAAGAAATGACTTAAAGGTGACTCCAAAGTTTCTACCAGGGATAGTCTGGCAATGGGAAAGAAACGTTTATAGCAATTTGATATTGCTGCAACAACTCAGCGTGTTTTAAAAATTATTAGATCAATTTATTCTAGTAACGTATTGGTATCTTATAAAGTGTCAGTCTCCAATCATTTGGAGGGTTGTTTGTTTGTTTGTTTTAAGGAAATTGGTCTTTTACTTCAGATAACTTGGGAAACCCTGCCTTCAAGGAATGAGAAAGGCCTTGGATTTCTGAGAAGAAAGAGGGAATGGGACCACTCCTTGGCTAGTGATTCTGCTAATTCTTTGAAACAACATGGCAGGACAGATGGGAAGAGGGCCCGGTTGTCTCTGTAGAAAGGACACTCTCACTGTGTTTGCAAGTGAGTTACCATCACTGTTGTGGACTTCACTCATTTTGATTAGTCTTCAGGTTTCCACTTTAGGAGGTGGGTGGGATCTTAATGAATTAGTATTAGCTATAAAACAAAATACTCATTGCCACTGACTTGATTCTGCTGCACAGTGACCCTATGTTGGATCTCAGGAACTCTACATCTTTATAGGAGCGGAGAGTCTCATCTTTCTCCCACAAAGCAGATAGTGAGTTTAGACCGCTGACCTTGTGGTTAGCATCCCAATGCCTAATGCACAGTGCCGCCAAGGATCCTATGTTGTTATTGTTGCTAAGTGTTGTCAAGTCAGTTCCAACCCATAGTGACCCTGTATAGGGTTTCCAGAGAGCAGCTGGTGAGCTTGAACCACCGATCTTGCAGTGCAAACAACTTTGCAGTCTGACACATTAGCCCACAGCGCCACACCAGGACTCCATCATGGGAACATAAAGTCTAACCTGAGTCACCCCTTCTTGGGAAATTACACCACTTAGAGGCTTAGCTGAAGGGGCAGGCCTGGGATGCCATGTTTGGACCACTGCTTGGATCGCTTCACACCAGCCAACCCAGGTCACTAACTTGCATTCAGCTCTCCAATGGTTTTTCAAGTTCATACCCTGGCCCAGAGGCCCAACTAGTTTTGGTCTCATACTCCTTCTACCACCTCATCTACCACCATTCTCCCTTTGCTGTTGCTTACACATGTGAAGTACAAATCTACTCCAAGGTCTTGTACTGTTACCTCTTCATGAATATAATTTATTCATATAATCAATTTAGCCACATTATTTGCATAGTGAGCATCCTCCTCATGTTCCTTGTTTGCTGTTAGGTACCATTGAACTGGTTCCAACTCATGGCGACCTTATGTACCACAGAAGGAAACACTGCCCAGTCCTGCACCAACCTCACAATCTTTGTTAAACTTGAGCTCATTACTGCTGCCACTGTGCCAATTCATTTTTCACTCACCCTCCACTCTACCAAGCACGATATCCTTCTCCATTAACTGGTCCCTCCTGATAGCATGTCTGAAGTATGAGAGATGAAATGTTACCATCCTGGCTTTTGAGGAGCATTCTGGCTGCACGTCTTCCAACAAAAATTTGTTTGTGCTTTTGGCTATCCATGGTACTTCCAATATTCTTCTCAACACCATGACTTAAATGCATTAATTCTATGGTCTTCCTTATTCATTGTCTAACTTTCACCTGAATATGCAGCTATGGAAAATGCCATAGTCAGGAGCGTCTTACTCCTCTTAAATATTTTAAAGAGCTCTTCAGCAGATTTGTCTAATGCAATGTGTCATTTGATTTCTTGACTGATGCTTCCATGAGTGTTGATAATATATCCAAACAAAATGAAGTCTTTGACAACTTCAGTCTTTTCTTCATTTATCCCGATGTTATTTAATTGATCTGGAAATGAGGATTTTTGTTTTCTTTACATTGAGGTGCAACCCATTCTGAAAGCTGTGGTCTTTGATCTTCATCAGTAAGTATTTTAAGTTCTCTTCACTTTCAGCAAACAAGATTATATCATCTGCATATCTCAGGTTGTTAATGAGTCTTCCTCCAGTCCTGATGCCACGTTGTTCTTCATTTAATCCAACTTCACAGATTATTTGCTCAGCATACAGATTCAATAAGTATGGTGAAAGAATACAACCCTGGCACACACCTTTCCTGTTTTTAAAGCATTCAGTGTCCCCCTGTTATGTTCTAACGACTGCCTTTTGGTCTGTGTACACATTCCTCTTGAGCACAATAATGTGACCATCTATGTTCAGTTTGCACCTCTCTTTATCACATTGTCCTGCTCTATTTTTCTTCATAACCTCTCAGTTCTGACATTGCTGTCATTGTTAACATGTGTGGTCAAGTTAGTACTGACTCCTAGTTACTCTGTGCACAACAGAATGCAGCACTGCCTGGTTCTGAACCATCCACACAGTTGTTTGTTTGAGCCTACTGTTGCTGCCACTGTGTCAATCCATTTCATTGAGGGTCTTCCTGTTTTTCTCTGACACTTAACTTTACCAAGCATGATGTCCTTCTCCAGGGACTGGTGCCTGCTGATAACATGTCCAAAGTATGAGAGATGAAGTCTTACCACTCTCACTTCTAAGGAGCATTCTGGCTGTGCTTCTTCCAAGACAGACCTGTTTGTTCTTCTGGCAGTCCATGGTACTTTAATATTCTCTGCCAACACCACAGTAATTCAAATACATCAGTTCGTCTCTGGTCTTAGTCATTGTCCTGCTTCCATATGTATATGAGGTGATTGAAAATACCATGGCTAGGGTCAAGCAAATTTTACCCAAAGTTTCCCCAAAGTGACATCTTTATTTTTAACACCTTAAAGGGACCTTTTGCAGCAGATTTGCCACGTGTAACACATCCTTTGATTTCTTCTTCTTCTTTTTTTTTAAACTTTTTTTTGTTAATTGAATGATGGTTTACAGACAAGATCATTCAATGAATCATACACTTAGTTTCATCTCAGTTAGTGCAGGTCCCCTCCATGAAAAACAGTTATCGCACTCCTTCCTTGGGTTTCTGGTTTCTAGTCCTCCTTTTTCTTCTGTTTTGAAACTTTTTATTGTGATTTGAGTGAAGGTTTGCAGACAAGAAGAACAGTGTTACATTCAACAAATCATACACATTGTTTCATCTCAATGACTGCAATTCCCACCATGGAACAAGAGTCATTCCGCTTCCTCCCTGGACTCCTGTTTCCCTACCACCCACCTACCCATACCTTTGTAACGTTGTCCTCAGATAAATGTTGCCCCTTTGATTTTGAATGATTGACCATTCCATCATCCATGGTGAGCATAGCTTACTAGTACTGTTGTTCCCCCTATGTAGCTATCTACTTGGCTGAAAGAGAGTGTGTTCCTTTCTAGACCTGAAGGGTGGTTGAGGATCACAGTCTCAGGTTCCTCCAGTCTATTTCTGACCAGTAAGCCTGGTCTTTTAAAAAAATATGTAATTTTGCCACTCTCTCCAGGACCTCCTAATGTGATCCCTTTCAGAGCAGTTGGTAGGGTAGCAGGCACCATCTAGATCCTCTGGTTTCAGAATCGTGGAGACTGACGCTCGCACGTTCCATTACTCTGTTCAACTAGTTGAATCTAAGCATCTTCAGGTCTCATCACTTGTGTTTCTTCTACTTATGGAGAGACCAGTAGTTGCACCTTAGAAGGACTTTCATGAGCTTTTACAATCCCAGATGCTACTCACCACAATAAGATATAGAACATTGTCTTTGTGGACTGTACTATGTCAACTGAGCATGCTGTCCCCTGAGATTATTATCCTGAGCCCTCAGGCCCAGCTACTCATTGCCTTAAGATGCTTTATAATAACTAAGAAGTTTATATCATTTTGCCCACTGTATGCACCACCACATTCATAGTTGTGTTTGCAGGGAAAGGTAAATACTCATGTACCAATATCCTCTTTCACATTCTTATATATCTGTGGGCATATAAATGTATACATACATATACATACAGTCTACTCTTCCTCCCATAATCATTGAGCATGTGTCTCTGCCCATGTATCTACCCACAGAATATTGTTGTTTCAAGGTTGTATGTATTACCTCTGTCCCCTTTAGCCCTGTATACCCTTCTGTCTTCATCATACTTCTGCCAACCTCCCTCCTTTTGTATATTGCCCTCCCCATCTGTCCATGAGTTAAGGTGTAGTGTAGTGGTTACAAATCAGGCTGCTAACCTCAAGGTTGGCAGTTCGAAACTACCAGCGGTTCCATGGGAGAAAGATGAGGCATTCTGCTCCCGTAAAGATTTACAGCCTCGGAAACCCTGACTCCACGGTACTTAACAACAACAGCCCTCTGGCCAGTGAGCTACTCTCCCTTCCTTTCTAACCCTGGCAGCCATCAAAGAATGTTTCCTTTTTCTCTTTCATACGCTTATTTATTTGTGGGATATAAAGATATTCAAATACAACTTACTGTTGTATTTGAAGGACAGCTTTTCTGGATATATGATTCTTGGTTAGCAATTTTTTTTTTTCTTTCAGAATTGATACATGTCATCCCATTGCCTTCCTGCCTGCATGGTTTCTGTTGAGAAATCAGAGCTTAATATTGGTTTTCCTTCATAGGTAGCTTTTCGTTTTTCTTGAGCTGCTCTTATGTTTCTTTCTTTGTCTTTGACTTTAGGAAGTTTGATTATGATATGTCTTTGTGATTTTCTTTGGGGATCTATCCTGTTTGGGGTTCATTCAGCTTCTTGTATGCTTATCTTCTCATCTTTCATGATGTTAGAGAAGTTTTCTTCTGACAGCTCTTTGACAATTGTCTCTGTGCTTGTCTCTTTCTGTTCATGGAATTCCAATCACCTATAAGTTGTTCCTTTTATTGGTTCCCCACATAACTTAGGCTTTCTTTGGATTTTCCCATGATTTTTTTCTGATTGTTCTTCTAACATATTAGTATTGAGAGATTTATCTTCAAGCTCACTAATTCAGACTTCCAGTACTTCACATCTACTCCTTTGCCCTTTCAGTGTACTGTCTATTTCTGAGATCTTAGTATTAATCTTCTGACTTTCTAGTTGCAAGTTTTGTATTGTTTCATTATTTCATTATTTGCATTTGTTTTGTCTGTTTATTCTTGTAGTGTTTTCCTGAATTCTTCTAAAGTTTTTATTGTGCTCTGCTTGTTTTTCTTGATCTTTCTATTGATTCTTTGAGGGTATCTAATTTTCATTCTTTTGAATTCCTTTTCAGTTAGTTCTATTGCCTTTTCTTCCTTAGAAACATTTTCTGGTTCTGCATCTTGGTCATTTATTTGAGTCATTCTCTCTTGTTTCCTCGTGTGAGCTAAAATTGTCTGTTGTCTTCAGGGTATTGTAGGATTGTTGCATTTCTAAAAACAAACAGTACAGTTGTTGGATCTAGAGAGGAGAAATCTCTGGGAGGGCTCCTGGAATTCACGAGGGGGCTGTGGAAGGGATGTGGCAGTAAAGTTCCTGGCCCTAGATGGAGTTCTTGTTGGCCTTGGTGTTATCTGTGTTTAGGGTACTCAGTCTGGAAGTATTTGTGGGGTCCCGTAATGGCACTGGTTTCAGTGACTGTTAGGATGACAGGGGAGCTGGGAGCATCATGACTGGTTAAATGCTGGTCTGGTAGCTCTGCAGGTTTTGTAAGTTGGGAGCTGAGCCCACCTAAATCCAGGAAGCAAAGTGGCACCCCAAAGCAGCACAGCATGTTCCCACATCACACTGTCAAGGCTTCCAACTACGTGGTTCTGAACGCTCCAAGAACAGGGTATGTGCTGGGGGTAAAGGATGGAGGGAGCTGCCACATTTCTGGTCACCAGGAGATTGTGGGATAAAAGAAGAAATCACACCTTTTCCATGCCCACATGAATCTGCTTTGCCAGACCTCCCTCCACTGCCAAAGCTGTTTACAAGATAGTGGAACTGCGTGTGGCCAGCAGTTCACCAGTCAGCCAGTCTCCCCCTGCTCAGCTTCTCCTCCCAGCAAGCACTTTATCTACCTCTGTACCCTTTCTTCTGAAGTTCAGGGTACCAGAATTTTCATCCATGTCTATTTATTTTATGTCTCATATCTTTGTTGTAGTGTGTCTGTGTAGTCCACCATCTTGCCGGAAGTCAGTGTGGTCTTTTTTATGATTTAGAATTTTCTTCTACCCAGTTTTTTTGTTTTGTTTTTTTTAAGTTTTTTATTGTGAATTATGTGATAGTTTACATAGGAGAACGTTAGCTTTATATTCATCCTATCCAGACAGTTTTTGAGGAGGAATTTCTCATCATGGAACTATTTCTCAAGCTTAATCTTTTTTACTCTTAAGAGTTTAAAAAAATTTTTTTTGTGAATTGAGTGAAGATTTACAGAGCAGAGCATCAATTTTATATTCAACAAATTAGCCTGGTCTTTTTGTGATTTTCTCCCACTCTATCCAGGACCTTGTAATCATGTGACGTTCTTTGATTTCTTAACTGCTGATTCTATGAACATTGATTGTGGATGTAAAATGAAATCCTTGACGACGTCAGTCCTTTCTCTGTTTACCATAATGTTGTTTATTAGTGCAGTTGTGAGGATTTTTGTTTTCCTTCGATGAACGTGTAATACATATGTAATGGCCTTTCTCTGTCTTACTGGGGCCTGACCATATCTGGGTTTCTGTGTCCACTGTGACTCTGTTTGTTTTTTGTTCCTGCATAATAAATTATTAAAACCGTAACAGCTGAAACAGCCCCACTTGCTATGTCATAGTTTGTTGGGTCAGAAGTCCAGGGAAGCTTGCCAGCTTTCTGTTTAGGGTCTCATGGGGTCAGAGTCAAATTGGTGGCCTGTCTGAGCTCTTACCTGGCAGCTCTAGAGAATAAACTGTTTCTCACTCAGCTCCTTCAGGTTGTTGACAGGATCTCTTTCATTGTAGCTGTAGCACTTAGGCTTTCTTGCTGACTTGTGACTGTAGACTTCTTCTAGCTCCTAGAGACCACTCTCAGGCTCTCCTCCAAAACCCCCTTCAGGTCAGCAACAACAAATCCCCTTCGCTTCAGTTCCCTTCACACTTCACATTTCTCTCAGTTGGTTTTCTACCAGCAAGAGAAAGTTCTGCTTTTAATATGATTAGGTTAGATTTACCTGGGTTCCCTCCCTTTTCATTAACCCAAACCAACTAACTGGTACCCTTAAATATATCTGTAAAATCCATGCGCCATGTAATCTAGAATCATCAGGGAATTATAACATATTTACAGTCCTGAGATTAGGGTGGTGTTATGGATTGAACTGTGTCCCCAAAAAAGATATGTTGGAGTCCTAACCCCTGTATAAAAATATGGGCCTGCTTAGAAATAGAGGTTTTCTGTTAGTATGTTGTTGTGGAGTGCTGTTGAGCCAGTTCTGACTCATAGCAACCCCGAATAAAGTTTCCAAGGAGTGGTTGGTGGCTTTGAACCACTGACTTTATGTTTATCAGTCCAGTGCATATCTTACAGCGTCATACCAGGACTCCAAGCAAGATAGATTGGGTCTCAAACCAAATCACTTCTAAGTGGTGTCTTATTACAAGAACAGAAAAGACACAAACATAGACAAGAAGGAAAGAGACCATCTATAAGCTAAGGAATGTCACAGGATGCCTGGAGCTCCCCACAAGGGAGGACTCTCCCCAACAGGAAATGCCCTGATATTTTACTCACTACACCGCCCACCACCACCACCACATTACCAGGGCTCCAGCATCTCAAAATGGAATCTCCTAAGCTCTGAGATGACGGACCCCTGGTAGCGTAGTGGGTTAAGTGTTGGACTGCTAACCACAAGGTTGGCAGCTCAAACCCACCACCTACTCCACAGGAGAAAGATAAGAATGTGTGCTCTGGTAAGGTCGCAGAAACTCTAAGGTGCCATTCTACTCTGTCCTGAAGAGTCTTAAGTCAGAATTGACTCGATGGTACTGGTGTCTTTTTAAATGTGAGACAGTCAATTTCAGTTCTTTAAAGCCACCACTGGTGGTATTTTTTGTAAGGCAACTGTAGGAAACTAAGACAGACAGAAATCTTGAAGGGCCTTTTTAGAATTTTGCTGACCACAGTATCTTTTTTTCATCTCCTTTAATTAACTAGATGTGGGGAGATGGAGGGATTCTGTTGCTTGCAGCTAGAGAGTATGGTAATCCTCTGTGGGGGGTGTAGAGGTTGGACTAAAGTTATAAACTTTGTCTTCTTGACCTTTACTAAACTGTGGTTCTTAATTTTTTTTTTTTTTTTTTTGGACTAGAGTTTAGAATAGAGATGTGAAAGATGAGACCATCTGCCATGCTTTATATGCCAAAAATAATGAAAATAGCCCTTTGCCTCTTAGCTCTCTGTTAGAAAACTTTTTTTTTTTTTTTTTTTTTAACTATTCACCCTTGTGGGTCCCTTTCCAAGTGAGATCACTGGTGATTCTGAGCCTTTTCCCATGACTTAATTGAGGAGGAGAGTACAGCCCAGCTAAATCTCTCTGAATACTTTCTGGAGTAATTGGCTTAAAACCCCCAGGCTCTTGTTGAAATGAGTGGTTTTGGTTAATCCTACACCATGAAGCTGAAAAGCTATTATGTATGTATATTTTAGTTGTGAGCTATTATCAAGAAATTCCATATAGAAGGGATAAGTTATGGTTTGGGAATGAAAAAATATTAGAAGAAAAATGCAAGACATAAACTTTGTTTCCTACAGATAGAAATCAGACTGAGTTTTAAAACCTTTGCATGACTCAGAGAGAGGTCGCTGACCAAATCTGCTGAGGGAAGCAGGATGAAACAAAAACAGCTACATTTTTATGATTTTTTTCCCTGCTGCTGTTAGCGCTTTCATTTGCCCTACGTTACACAATTTTCCAGAACACTTTAGGAAATATGAGTTATGGAATTGCTATCCAGTTCTCTGCCTACCTTCAAAAAATGTATAGTAGTAGTTGAATGTCAAAAAGAAAACATGTGTGAGTTGCAGGGAAGTGAGGGAGAAGGTGGTTGTTGTTGTTGTTGTTGTTAAGTGCCATCAAGTTGGTCTGACCCATAGCGACCCTGTATAGGGTTTCCAAGGAGCATCTGGTGAGCTGGAACTACTAACCAAAGTGGTTCAAACTGACTTTGAAGTCCAGTGCATTAACTCACAGTGCCACACCAGGGGCTTACTGTGTAGAAAATTGCTGACAGGTGGGGGGATTGAAGATTTGGTAATATGGGAGACTCAGAGTTGGAAGGACCCTCACCCCTTATATTGTTGTTGTGTGGTGCCATGGACTCAGTTCATATGCCATTCTCATAATTGTTGTTACATTTGACCCTACTGTTGTTGCCACTGTGTTAGTCCGTCTCGTTGAAGTCTTCCTCTTTTCCACCGAGCCTGATGTCCTTCTTCAGGGACTGGTCCCTTCTGATAATATGTCCAAAGAAAGATAGACGAAGACTCACCATCCTGGCTTCTAAGGAGCACTCTGACTGTACTTCTTCCAACACATGGTACTTTAAATATTCTTCTGCAACAACATAATTCAAATGCATTGATTATTTTAAAGTCTTCCTTATTAATTATCCAATTTACATGCATATACGGTGATTGAAACTACCACAGTTTGGTTCAGGCATACCTTAGTCCTCAAACTGACAGCTTTGCTCTAAAACATTTTAAAGAGATCTTGTGCAAGACTCTTGCCTAATGTATTACATCGTTTGATTTCTTGACTGCTGCTTTCATAAATGTTGAATGTGGATCCAAACAGAATGAAGTCTTTGACAACTTCATTCTTTTTTCCATTTATCATGATGTTATTTACTGGTCCAGTTGTGAGGATTTTTGCTTTCTTTACACTGAGGTGCAAACCATTCTGAAGGCTATAGTCTTTGATCTTTTTTGATATTTTAAATCCTCTTCTCTTTAAGCATGCAAGGTTGTATCATCTGCGTATTGCAGGTTGTTAATGAATCTTCCTCCAATCCTGATGCCATGTTCTTCTTCTTCATATATTCCAGTTTCTCAGATTATTTGCTCAGCATATAGATTGAATAAGTATGGTGAAAGGATACAACCTTACCTGATTTTAAACCATTCAGTATCCCTTGTTCTTTTCTAACAACGGCCTCTTAGTCTATGTACAGGTTACTCATGAGCACAATTAAGTATTCTGGAATACCCATTCTTTATTATGCTATCCATAGTTTTTCCTGATCTACACAGTCAAGTCTTTGCATTGTAAATAAACACAAGTAACCACTTTTCTGGTATTCTCTGCTTTCAGCCAAGACCCATCGAACATCATCAATGAGATTCCTAGTTCTATATCCTCTTCTGAATCTGGCTTGATTCTGGCAGTTCTCTGTTGATGTACTATTGTAACTGTTTTTGAATTATCTTAAGCAAAATTTTACTTGAATACAATATCAGTGATATTGCTCGGTGATTTCCACATTCTGTTGGATCATCTATCTTTGGAATGGGCCTATTTCAGTCAATTGGCCAGGTAGCTAGGTAGCTTGTCTTCCAAATATCTTGGCATAGATGAGTGAGTGCCTCCAGTGCTGCATCAGTTTGTTGAAAGGTTTCAATTTGTATTCTGTCTATTCCTAGAACCTTGTTTTTCGCCAACACCTTCAGTGATAATTGGGCTTCTTCAGTACTGTTGGGTCTTGATCATATGCTACCTCTTGAAATGGTTGAACATCAATCAAAATCTTTTTGGTACAGTGACTCTGTGTACTCCTTCCATCGTCTTTTGATGCTTTCTGCATCATTCAGTATTTTATCCATAGAATCCTTGTATTTCAAATTGAGGCTTGAATTTTTCTTCAGCCTTTTCACCTTCAGACATGGTGAGTGCGTTCTTCCCTTTTGGTTTTCTAACTCCAGGTCTTTGCACATTTCACTATAATGCTTTACTTTGTCTTCTTGAGCTGTCCTTTGAAATTTTGTGTTCAGCCCTTTTACCCCCTTCATTTTTTCCATTCACTTTAGCTTCTCTGTACTCAAGAATAAGTTTTAGAGTCACTTCTGACATACATATCAGTCTTTTCTTTCTTTCCTGTTTTTTTTAATGACCTTTTGCTTTCTTCCAGTATGACGTTCCTGCTGTCTTCCCACAGCTCTTCTGGTCTTCAGTCATTAGTGTCTAATGCATCAGGTCTCTTGAGATGGTCTCTACATTCAGGTGGGATATATTTAAGGTCATATTTTGGCTCTCATGGACTTGTTTTAATTTTCTTCAGCTTCAGCCTGATATTGCACATGAGAAATTGATGGTCTCTTCCACAGTCTACCCCTGGCCTTCCTTTGGCTGATGGTATGGAAACTTTCCACCATCTCTTCCACAGATGTAGCCAGTTGATTCCTGTGAATTCCATACTCCACAAAGACAATGTCTATAGTACCTTTCTAGTCTCAAATGGTTGATGTTTTAAGGACTGTGTACCTCCTTTTTGTTATTGTTTATCAGCCTATTGTTTTTCTGAAAATTGAGTCATTGGGGTGAGGCCTGATGGATGGCCAAGGGCCACAGTCTCAGAGGTTCATCAGTCTCTATCAGATAAGTAAGCTTGGTCTATTTTATTATTTTGAGTTGTTACCCACATTTATCTTCCACTTTATCCAGGACCTCCCATTGTGGCCCCTTCCAAAGCTACAGTAATAACCAGGCATCTAGCTCTTCTGTTCTCAAGGTCAGTGAAGCTGGAGTTCACACGGCCCATTAGTCCTTTGGACTAATTGTTACTATGCATCTTCCCTCTTCTTTGCTCTGGATGTACCTTCAATGGCCACTCACAAGCTTTTCAGACCCAGTTACTGCTCACCAAAGTAGGATATAGAACATTGTCTTAGTGGAGTATATTTTGCCAATTAACCTTGATACCCCAAGACTATGGTCCTGAGCCTCCAGAACCAGAGACTCAATTCCTTAAGGTGCTTGGTTACGGCTATAATATTTGCATAACTCTGATCCCTGTATGCTCTATTATATTCATGAATCCATTTGTAGTACACATAGTAAGGAACTTTGAAAAGTTTGTGGAAAAATTCCATTGTCTTCCAATTCCATTTTTCCATGAACTTTTTGAAGCCTCCTTCAAATTGCATATGTAGAACTATCCTGTCAAACATATATATTCGTGGGTGTAGTCCCATCCACTTTCCCATGCTGCAAGCAGGGATAGCCTAATTTTTGCTTCTCTCATCTGTGCGCTCAGACAACAGTGATTTAATATAGTTACCATTCAATACAATATGCCGTATACCATATATTTAGTACTATTTCATATTGTTTCCATTACCAATTTCTGTCCCTGTGACCTTGTATCTGGATTTGTTTCCTCTCATCCAACTTCACGTTCTAAGTTGAGTCCTACTGCCTCTCCAAAGCCTTGCCTTGACGTTGTAGATCACCATTTGCTTGTTGCTTGTGCCCTGGTTTTCTTATGTCATAACTTTGTCCCTGTATGCCTCATGACCTTTCAGCATGGTTTTGTAGTTTTGAACCTGGCTCAACAGATGCTTGAGGCTGAATCTTGAGATCCTTTCTTCAGACTATGTGGCGCTTCAGGGAGGCAGCTTTGGGTTATCTGTGTCCTTGGCTTCTCTTTGTTCATGGCTTCCCCCTCAGATGGACCACCGCAGTCTTGCACTCAGGTGGTATGGACTCGGTAGAAGTGGACCTAGGTTTTCAGTGGGAATATGCAATAGGCAATGCCTGGATAAGAGCTGGGTCAGTCAAAAGAGCAGTTCTCTGTGAGTTGTTCCAGAGAGTGCCTTACACCAAAGTCCATGGGCCAAGAAGATGTGTGTGGGGGACCCAAAATAGGCAGCTCAAAACGATGATCACTCAGTGCATGTGATGACTTAATCAATTTTTATGTACAGCCCTGCTTAGTCTAGTGTATCTTATGGGCATTTCCAACAAAGATAAATGCCACTGGCATAGCTGAGACCTTAGCAGTTGGCTTAAGGTAGAAAAGTCAGGATTTCAAGAGTGTCGGAGCATTCAGATCACAGGATCCTGTGGTTTGTCCCAAGTGGAGCAGTTCTGCAGCCAGTAGATGGTAGTGAGTGCTCCAGGGGAGGCCTTTAAGAGGAAGCTAGACTTTTGACCTGATGTGTACAGAACCAACTCAGTGATGGCATCTGGGAAAGCAACCTTGGTGATAGTGTATATTCACGGAGGCAAACTGAATACTGGGGTATCAGTCACAGCCCTGGTATAAAGTGATGGCATCCTCAGAATTGTATAATGTGAGTACCACTTAATAAAGGTATGTTTAGAAAGGAGTGGGCACAGGGTGGGAAAGACACAAGAGATGAGGTCCTGTTACCATCCCTTGGCCTGAAGGGACAAGGTTAAGAGTGGTTACCAACCTCTAGAGGTAAAGAAAGCAGTGTTGTAGAGAGGACTCCCAGACAAGTCACAGTAAGCCACAGCAACAGTGCCAGGGAATAAATACTCCAATGGCTCACCTTTCTTGGATTTTGGTGAAATTTTTTTTCTTTGATCAAATTTAACCTAAAGCCAGAGGATAAGCTTGCTGCAGCCACAGGAGCAGCAGGGAGAAGGCAGAGAGTGAATCTGGAGAGAGATTTTTGCAACATAACTAATGTGGGTCCTGACTTCTGGTGGGACCGATCCTGCTGACCCAGCCTGGTCAGCTTTGGCTCAGGACTGAAGTGAGGCTGAGCCTCAGGTTATGCATCTCTGTTGCTTTGAGTTGAATAGGAGCCGAGTCTGGCATTGTACCTTGAAAATAACAGTTTGCTCCATACATACGGGAGCCATATGTCCTCAATTTTCCAGGACATTCTCAATTTCAAATATTCTGTCCCATTTTGCCCATAAGAACACTGGCACTTGTCAGATCACATGTTCCAGTTTTTGATTCAGAAAATATGGTCACTGTATCCCTATACCACAACAAATGCCAGATGGCATGAAGAGCTAATTTTTTTTAATGGTATACTTATTCCAATTGTTGAAGAAAGACCATTTTCTGACTATTGTAGCAATTGGAGGAATTATCGCTGACAAGTTTGATGGATCCAGTTACATTAAAAACAAAACACCTTTTTTTTTTCCCCTTTGCTTCTACAGAGAAAATCAGCAAAACAAAAAGATAAGGAGAGAAGCAACAGATTGGGAAATAATTGCCGTAAACTTAGTGTTTAGATACCTTGGGGGGAGTTCTGTAGAAATCTGAGTCGTCACAACTAAGTCTTCATTGAGCAGATGGACAGAAGATATGAACAGACAATTCACACATGAGAAATGTTCACTGTAAACAAATATGGTGGATGGCAATGAAACGATATACAGTAGGATGAACGTAAAGCTAATGTTCTCCCATGTAAACGATCACAATAAAACAATTAAAAAACCCCACAAAAACAAATATGGTGGAGGTTCTAACTTCTAGGTCACCAGTTCAAACCCACCAGCCACTCTTTAGAAACCGTATACAGGGAATCTGTGAGTCGGAATTGACTTGACAGCACTATATATAACAATTATAAAATGTAATTAATTGTTGGTAAAACAGCTATGAATTTTCATATCACACCTCAACATTTTGGAGCTAGACCAGTGGTCCTCTAGAGAAGTGATTTTGCTCCTGATGGGACAGTTGACAAGACCTGGAAGCTCTTTCGGTTGTCACTACCGAGGGAGAGGTGCTACTGGCATCTAGATGGTAGAGGCCAAGGATGCTGCTAAACATCATACAATGCACAGGACAACATCCCACAACAAAGAACCAGCTGGCACCAGACAGTCAGTGGTGCCTCTGCTGAGAAACACCAAGCTTGATTGTTAGCACATTATGAGCTGATATGATGTATTAAGACTCTTTCATACCGCTGCCTCTCCGCCCCCCAAGACTCTTACAAAATAATCACCCCTAGCAACTAACATGTATCAAACTCCTAACTGTGTGCCAGGTACTGTTCCAAGTACTTTCTATGTTATTAATGCATTTAATAATTTTCTTTAAGAATTACTGAAATCCCACTTTGCATATGGGAAAGCTGAGATGTAGAAAATGTAAATAACTTGCTCATGGTCATACAGATAAGAAGTGATAAAGTCACTCACTAGTAGTAAGAATGATAATCATTGTAGCAGTAGAACTTTTATTAAGCCAAGAACTTTGTGCTATTGATCCATTTCATCTTTGCCACAATCCTATGGAAGAGATAGGCAGTAATACCCATAGCAAAGATGTAGAATGTAAGACTAAGAGGAGCTTGGCTTGTATTTATGAGTTTGTACGTTAAAAAAAATATATTGATCAGTCTCTTTTCCCTAGTCCTTTATAATCCCAAGAAACAAGGACCTTGCCACTCTTGTATGATGGTGATCCCGCTTCTCAGCTCAGGGTCTGACCTTAGTACACACTTGGTAACTGCGTAAGAGAAAAGGGAAGGAAATATTAGGCACTAAATGTTCATGGGTGCAGCAGTTGAGGCTCACCTCTAGCTTGGCCACTGAGCTATGTTTTCTTTGCCCTGGTTTCTTCCCTCCACTAGACCTTGAAGTTACCCACATGAAGAAATATGGTCCCTTTCACCAATAGATGGAGTCCTGGTGTGGCATTGTAGGATAAGCACTGGATCGCAAGGTTGGTTTGAACTGCAAGGTTGGTGGTTCAAGCTCACCAGTCACTCCTCAGAAACCCTATACAGGTCACTATGAGTCCAAACTGACTCCCATGCACTTAACAACATCACCAATAGAGACAAGAGTGCTGGATGATGGTTTAGAGTATGGGCTCGCTGGCCTGTCCTTCTAACAAGCAGGGTGATCTTATCTCCAGGAGCTAAAAAATCATGAGCATTTCAAACCCCAAATTTTCACCTTAGAAGTCTTTATGACCAGCTCTGAAAAGAAGGGTGGGCATCCCTTAGCTCAGTACTCCTGTTCCTACCTAATGACATTTGATGACACATGAGGCTAGGTAGAGGGACTTTTTCCCCATCTGCTATCTGGATATTTTCAGAACCTAGGTAATTGTATCCTATTTACATCTAACATGCAGGTAACTCTAGACTTTTATATCTGTATTATTTCTGGGGAGGCATAATAGGATTATGAATGACAGTAATTGACATTACATGCTTTAATTAAATTTCCTTTTCTGTGAATCAAAACCTTTTAGTTCAATCCTGCAGTGCTATTTCTAGATTTCTCTTTTACATACTCTAATGCGGTAGACAGCAGGTATGACATAAACTTAATGTTCTAAGTTCTGTATCCCATAGGTTAAATGACATCATGTGTACAAGAGGCCTAGCTTACATATGATGTCAGTCACGTAATAATTATTAACAAACTGTTTAACCTAATTGGCATACATAGTCTTTAAGTGTTGGTCATTTAAAGAATATTATGTGTCTTCAATGGTAATCATAAAGCCAGTGGTTATGAAAAGATTCCTTTTCTCAAATAATCATGGGTAGCATAGTACTTACAGCCCAGCATTTCCCCTCCTTCCACTTTTAGGTGGTCTGTGGGCTCCCTGGGAAGTATAAATAGTTCATACTTTTGATCGCTAACCCAAAAGTTGGAGATTCAAGTCCATCCTGAGGCACCATGGAAGAAAGGTCTGGTGGCTATTAATGCTGAAAAACAGTTATTGAAAACTGTGTGGTGCACATTTCTAATCTGCACACATGGGATTTCCAGGAGTTAGACTAGCATTGACATCAAAGGTAGAAGTATTTCACATAAAGTCCTGCCAGTTAAAGCCTGCATCCAGTCACCCTCATGGTTCACGGCACAGGAAGCATTATGCCATGAAATATATGCCTCGGAAATAAACGCCTGGGTCCAGTAGCCATTTCCAGGTGCCTGCTTGTCCTGGGGCTCTGGAGCACCTCTATATCACTTCCCACTGAAGGACCCAGACATAGGTCTTGGGGTCAGATGGAGCTGGAAATAGGAACCCCCTGCTTGACTCTGGCCACGGATGCTTCCTCCAGTCCAGTGATTTTCCTAGGACCAACTCAATGTTTGGCAAGGCCACCTTTGTCAACTCCCTACCCAGGAGCAGGGTGCCTTTGGCACAGGATCCTGGAGAACTGAATATATTGCTGAGTCCCCGCAAGAGGCACCATTTTCTGAGTTCGGCGAGAGTACTTCTCTAGAGACGCATCAATGAACTAGTCCCAGCATCTCAGTAACCTACTTTGTCCAGAGCCAACACTGGGTCTTCTGAAAACCAGGGCCCTCCTCTTCTGGCAGGGCTTTACATTCAACCAGCCAACCAACCCAAAGAGCCACAGTGACAAATCATCAAATATAAACAATTTTTATTTTCTCCCTAAACATAGATTATAAGATTGTGCATAGAATGTGTATGTAGATGGCTTCACATCTTCATTATCAAACTCCTGGAGGGGCAGATTCCCTACAACAATTGAGAGGAAGCTCCCAGGGTCCAGCATAGCCACTCCATGTTGAGGGCTGCCAGTGTTCCTCAGCTGGGCCCCCAGCTTGCCACTGACTTAAGTAGATCTTTCAGACCTTGGTTCTTCAGGTGGATTGACAAATTTCAAACCTCCTAAATGAGACTAATTTGTCAGTGGCCCCTAGCACTTAACGCCCTAAAAGTGTCTAGCCCAGTCTCCACTGTCTGCTCTAATAGGTATATACCCAGACTGTGCAGAAACGGGAACGAGGCAGAATCCCGCTTGCTTTTTGCAGCAGGTCTGTGAGTCTCCTGTGGCATCATATTAAATTATATAGGCAGCCACTTGTTCTCCACCGGTGCTATCAGCTGAGAGTTGTAGCGAGCAGGCAGCATTCTCCTCAGGAGACTGACTGGTTGAAGGATCGTGTTGCTGTGCAAACCTTCAGAACTCAGAAAATTGGCCTGCAGGCAGAGGGGTGTGGGACATTTCAGCAAGAGGTCAGCTCTGAGCAGAGGCTGCCATGACTGTGGCTGAAATCCCAGACCATGGGCTGTGGGGCACTCTGCCCTAAAGGTAGGTTGGAGCCTGGAGCAAGCTGAGCATGCTATAGTGGGGTGTTTTCCTGTTGGGAGGTACCTGGGCAGTCTCCAGGCTCATCTTTGATGTTTAGTTTTCTGAGATGGTAGATGCCTCCTCCTCTTGCCTTTGAAGATTTTTTTTAAAAACATTTATTTTATCAAAATAACTTGCATTTATTCTAGCTCTATTACTAGAGATAGCTATAGAGTGGAGTACATGCATGTGCATGTGTGTGTGTAAAGGGTTTAGAGGGGAGGAGCTAGGGAAGCAAAGAGACGAAAGGATGAAAGATTTGGAAAGCAAAGCTATACCTAATCTCACAACTTGCTGTCCTCTATTCATCATATTGGTCAGAATGAGCATGGCTTCTGAAACTGTAGAAAGCATTCTGACCTCTGTGAGCTATTCGTATGCAATGCTCTCCCTAGGACCTAATAACCAGCCCTCCTGCTCAGAGCCTGAAGTGCTGTCATTCTTACAGATGATAATAATGGGGGGAAAGGCAAACTCTCTTACTTCAAGTAGTGTCTAATGGGTCCTTCCATATCTCTCAAAGAGCTTAGAACACATAGATTACAGAAGGATCTGGAATGGGTTTTAATTGATGTGCATGTTCGTTCTTGGCAAGTTCTTCTATTCAACTCCTACCCATAGGTTTAACCTAGTTTGGAACTTCACATATTTGTGTTTATGATTAGTTTGAAATGCATCCCCAAGTAGATTTTGACAGGT
Organism: Chrysochloris asiatica; assembly: GCF_000296735.1. Taxonomy (NCBI): domain Eukaryota; kingdom Metazoa; phylum Chordata; class Mammalia; order Afrosoricida; family Chrysochloridae; genus Chrysochloris; species Chrysochloris asiatica. Next base: position 938,673 of record NW_006408601.1, read on the forward strand.
TAGACGCCACATCAGTTTGGGCTGTTTGGTCAGGGTTCTGAGAAGACTCCAAAGGAGTAGTTGTTGAGTGGCTCAAATAATGAAGTGCTCAGCTGCCAACTGAAAGGTTGGCCATTCGTGTTCCCCCAGAGATACCTTGGAAGAAAGGGATGATACTCCACTTTAGAAAAATCAGCCACAGAAATCTCTATTGAGCAGTTCGACTCTGGCACACGTAGGGGGGCCATGAGTTGGAACTGACATCAACAGGTTGCTTTTAGTATAATAAATGAGTAAAAGGTGGTCGTGAGCAACTTTCAGCTACATGGGCACTCAAGAGATAGCCATTGTGAAGGAGTCTTTTTGGTTCCCCTGAAAGCATGTAGGGAATGAGTTGGTTCGTTTCTGGGGTTCATGGTGTTTTCATCACAGATTAGCAGGCCCCTCCTAATTGGTAAATATGTAAACCTCAAATTCACAAAAGAGGACATTTGTACTGAGTATCCCAACAAGAGAGAATAGAAACTAAGGAAGAAAGCAGGAGACTTTGAGCATGAAGAGCTTATGATTGGCCCCTGGGGAGCTCCTAACCAGAGGTTTGTTAGGGTAGTGAGGGGAGCAGACATTTAAGAAGGAAGTTGGTGAGGGTGTCCTGGGCTGCTACTGGTCAGAGGAAAATCGCCTTTCATTGATGTTTTACTTTCATTCTGTGGAGACCTATGGAGCAAAGTAACTACTGGTTCATTGTATTTTTGTTCCTTTTATAATTTGCCATTTAATATCTTTTGTCAGTTTGCCTTATGGAATTTAATGGTGGTGGGGCTGATGTGCCGTGGAGTCAGTTCCAACTCATAGTGACCCTGTACAGGGTTTCCGATGCTGTAAATCTTTATGGGAGCAGAAAGCCTCATCTTTCTCCTGCAGAACAGCTGGTAGTTTCAAACTGGTGACCGTGAGGTTAGCAGCCCAATTCGTAACCACTACACTATTAGAGCTCCTTATGGAATTTAATAGATGTTTTTAAAACCTTTAGTTGTGAATTGGGTGGAGGTTTACAGAGTAGATACACCAGTTGTACATTCAACAGTTCATACACATTTTGTTTCATCTTCCTAATTATAATCCCCAACATGTAATATTACTTATCCTAGTTCCTCCCTGTTTCCATTCCTCCTTCTCTTGGAACCTGTTTCCTGGTTCTAGCCCTCCTCTTTTGTGAACCCTCTGAACTTTGCCCTTGGGTAAATGTTGCCCTGTTGATCCCAAATGGTTGATTATGCTAAGGTGTGTATACTTCACAAGTGCCATTATTCTCCTTATAGACCTAGCTGGAGTGCTGTGACTCTGTATAATGAGCACTGGACTGCAAACCACAAAATCGGTTGTTCGAATCCATCAGCCACTCCATGGGATAAAAATGAAGCTTTCTGCTCCCGCAAAGATGTCCAGTCTCAGAAATCCTATAGACGGTCACTGTGTCAGAGCTGACTCTATGCACTTAACATCAACTTAGCATAGGACCTATCTATCGTTTTGCAAAGTTGGCAGTTCAGACCCACCAGCCACTCTTGGAAACCCTGTACGGGATTGCTATGGGTTGGAACTGACTTGAGTGCACACAATAACAATAATCAATTGTTTGTTTAAAAATTGAGCCATCGGGGTGACTTGATTCCATACCTGAAGGATGACTACGGGCCATTGTCTTAGGGGTTCCATCAGTCTCCATCCAGCCAGTAAGCCTGGTCTCTTATGAGTTTGAGTTTTAGTCCACATTTTCTCCCATTTGATCCGGGACCTTCTAACATGAGTCCTTGCAGAAAAGTTGGTAGTAGTAGTTTGGCACCATCTAGTTCTGATTGCTGAGGATCATGGAGACTGATGTTCACATGGCTCATTAGTCCATCGGACTAAGTGTTTCCATGTGACTTGTATTTCCATCACTCTTCTTTCCTCTGGACAGGGTGAGATAAAAAGTTGTATCTTAGATGGCTACTCATGAACTTTTACAATTCCAGTTTGAACACACCACAGAAGGATGTAGAACATTGTCTTGTGAATTTGGTTATGCCAATTGACCTGTTTGGTCCCCCGAGACTGTGGTACAGAGGCTCCGGGCCCAGTGACTGATTTCCTCAGGTGTTTGGAGATGGCTAAGAAATGTTCATGACTTGGCCCACTGCATGCTTCACCACATTCATGGCTATATTTTCAGAAAAGGTAAGGATCATGTACAAATACCCTCTGGCAGATCTCTCTATATTTATGAGTGTGCTCCCACCCTCCCTCTCATGCCCATTTAGCCTCGTGTTTACCAGTGCATCTGCCCCTAGATCCGCATCATTGCAGGAGTGTATATGTACCAGCATTTACCTCTGTTGCCTTTAACTCTTGTACTTGGACTTGAGTAGATTTTTATCATAGATTTTGGTAATACGCTAATTATATATTGAAGATACGAATCGGTGCTTGCCATAGGAGTTGCAGTTTCTTTTCCAGAGTGACATAGATCCTTGCCGTTCAAACAGAAGTTACTTGCTCTGATCTACTTCCTTATTTTACAACACAAGTCTGTGATTTACTTCTGCCCCCCTCACCCAGGATACAGTCTTAAGCACCATTTAAAAACAAAAACAAAAACCTCTTACTATGGAAAACATAGAACATTGTAAAAGGTAGAAAGAATGGTGCTGGAGTAATACACCACAAATGAGCTCATCATTCAGCTTCAATGATGAGCACCTTGTGCCCAATCTTATTGCTCTTCTATCTCCTATTTGTCCCTTGTCCATACCAGGAAAATGAAACAAGTATGAAATGAACCTCAGAGATGTCATTTATCTGTAACTATTTCAGTATATAGCTCTTAAACATAAGGATTCTTTGGAAAATGAAACATACGAGGGTAAGTCAAAAAGCATTCCTTCTAGGATCCAGTTCGTACATGAATAGGTTTATTCCAAACAAAACATGTTTAGACATGTCCCTCCTTTTAGTGACTGGCTGCAGACAACATCTCTCTTGTCAAATAACACTTGTTTTACTCTCATTAGGTTGCCTTAAAAAAAAAAAAAGTCCAAAAAGTGGCTTCTGAGGGGTTAATTCAAGGCGAAGAGGTCAGTTCAGAAGGTTATGGCAACACTATTTTGATAAACAGAGGCTCCTAGTATCACAAAAAGAGAGATGACCAGAATTAATGTCCCACCCCACCCATGAGACACACGCACACCATCACCAACCCTATCCTTGCCTGTTGCTGTGTACCACCACGTTGGTTCCAACTCATAGTGTCCCTGTGTAGGTTTTCTGAGAGTAGCTGGTGGATTTGAACTGCCAAACTTGCGGTTACCATTCCAGTGCCGATCCTACAGTGCCACACCAGGGCCTATCACGGACTGCTGCTGGTGGTGGTTGTGTGTTATAGAGGAGGTTCCAACTCATAGCGACCACATAGACGCTGTGCATCTTTACGGAAACAGGAAGTCCCATTTTTTCCTCAGGTAGTGGCTAATGGATTTAAACTGCTGACCTTGCAGTTAGCAGCCCACATAACTCATCATGCCACCAGGGCTCTATCATTGCCTTGTTGTTGTTGTTGTTAAGTGCTGTTGAGTCAATTCTAACCCATAGTGACCCTGTATAGGGTTTTTGAGGAGTGGCTGATGAGTTTGAACCTCCTACTTAGCAGTTCAAGCCAACTTTGCGGTCTAGTGCTTATCCTACAGTGCCGCACCAGGAACCCAATGTTGCTTAGATACATTCATTTACTTGGGGTTTCCAAATAGTAATGGTTTCATTTATTTATTTCATCTTTATCTGTTAGCTTTAGCCCTTTTTAAATGATGAACTTTCCCACATTGAGTATTTGGTCTGCCCAAAGTACAGTTTGACTTAGAAAGACAAGAGTATATGTTGGAATCTCTCTCTATTTCCCAGCTTTCAAAATAAGGGGCTCCCTAGCATCCTCCTGGGAGTCCTGGTGTGGCACTGTGGGTTAATGCACTGGTCTGCAAGGTTGGTTTGAACCACAAAGTTAGTGGTTCAAGCTCACGAGTGGCTCCTAGGAAACCCTGTACAGGGTCATTATGGGTCAGAACCGACTCGATGGCACTTAACAACACCAACAACAGCAACAGCGTCCTCCTGAGGTGACCAGTGAGGGGTTTTGGTTTATTTTTGAGAATGATTATTAATTCATGGGTTTAAATACATGTGATGTGTTTCAATCTTATTGATGCTCATCCTCTTCTGTCTTTGACCACCCTGTTTGATACAACCCACCTAGTAGAAAGTCATGGCTTATTAGTTCCTGGGAATAAGATGCTCCCGGCTCAATTTGTTTATCTTCTGTATCAGACCTGGAATCAACCATTTCTCCAAGGAGTCCTGGTTCCTTTGAGTGGGAAATGGCCTTAATATTGAGAAACCATATCCAGGAACTGGGGGTACTGAGCACCAGTTGATCCCCTTTCTTTCTAACTCTGAAAGTCCATCCAAACCGCCAGCATCCCATCATCACCATGTCCCACAATAACCACCCACAGCATTCCTCCCAATACCAGTGGCGTTCTGTCTGTTCCTTTCCTCAGGCACTCACCTTCCAGACTCCATGTTGTTGTTGTTAAATGCCATAGAGTCAGTTGTGACTCATAGCAACCCTGCATAGGGTTTCTGAGGAGTAGCTGGTGACTTTGAACCGCCAACCGTGTGGTTCCCAGTCCAGTGCTGAACCTACAATGCCACACTAGAACTCCACAGCACCAATTAAATACTCCTTTTTGAACTCCCTGGGTACTTGAGTATACCATTTGCTCCATGCTGTCCTACTGGGTTGCAGAGCATTTCTCAGGCCTTTTTCTAATTATCTGCCTTTCTCTATCACCAGCCTCTCTTCTACCATTTGAAGCCTGAGACCAGAAGATAGATCATAACTTTGTAAAGTGTCTTCCAACTTTGTTTCTGGGCTCTGTCAGCTTGCCAAAGCCATTCTTGCCCCATGAGATCATCTCTGAGCAGTCCCCCTCTGTCTTTCCCAGCGTTTACATGTGCTGCTAGGCACATATTAAGAAAAGGTGTGGGGAGGGGAAACTAATGTTTACCAAATGCTTACTAAAGCATGGGCTACTATGCTGGGCATTTTATACATGTTAGGTCATCTAGAGGATATAACTAGACTGCAAACCACAAAGTCAGCAGTTCGAGCGCACCAGCCGCTGTGTAGGAGAAAGATGAGACTTTCTGCTCCCACAAAGATTTACAACTTCGGAAACCATATACAGGGTTGTTGTGAGTCAAAAACCAACTGGACAACACTTAATAGTAACAATAGCAGTGTAATATAAACTATATTACAGACCTGTGAGGTTACGTATTGTGAGTCCCAGTAGAGAGGGCAAGAAAACGTAAAAGAGAGGCAGAGCTAGGATTAATCTTTCTCCAGAGTCTAGGCCAGCCCAGATTGCTTTATCATGGTAGACTTTCCCATGAAGACCTGCTTAGGTGGAACCACTAGGGAACATCTTTATAGCTGTCCTGTGAACTTGTGAAAAATCTGCGTTTCTTATCCTAAAATAGTTCCTATTGCTTTCAAGATAAAACTTTGTATGTTCTGAAGTCCCTGGGTAATATAAATGGTTTACATCCTTGGTGCCAACCAGAAGGTTAGACGTCTGAGGCCACCCAGAGATGCCTCGGTACAAAGGTCTGTTGGTCTACTCGCAAAAAATCAGCTACTGAAAACACTAAGGAGTACAGCTTTACTCTGACACGCATGGGGTCACCATGAGTTGAAATTGACTTGGTAGCAACTGGTACCTAAATTCCTGGTTGTGTGTTCTAGCCATCGGCCTGACTTCGAAACAATACCCCACCTTGTAGCCACTCTTTCCCCAAATGTGCTCTGTTCTCACATCCCCTGCCTTTTGTATGTGCTCCCTTCTACCTGGAGAACTCCTAGTTCTCCTTTAAGAGACAACTGAAGTAACTGCATCTCTGAGAAGCCCTTGTCAGTTTCCACTCCCAGCTGAGTTAAGTGATACTTCTTTGGCTCCCATAGAGTACTGTGCTATCCTGTTGGTCCTATTCATCTGACCCCAGGATCCAGCACAATGCCATGCCCAGGGAAGTTGCTCAGCAATACTGTTGATTGCATATTTCAGTAAATGAATGAATGTATAATACCATCTGCCCCACGCATGCTCACACATGGCTGTAACATTGCCCTCTCTTAAAGTCTCTTTACTGTTTCTTACAGCCTTTGCCACTTAATACTTCTGTTGTGCATGCCTATTTTTGTCCATCACTTAAATTATGCTTTGGCCCTGGCAGACACAACTGGAATGAGGCTCCCAGTGCATTGCCTTGCACATAGTTAAGACCCAGCAATTACCTGTTGAATTGAACCAAACAGAAGGTTGTGCAAAAGTCAGTTACATTGGAAGGGTCGAGCATGCAATCAGCAGAATGCCAAACAAACAGTTAAAGCAACTCCAATTGACTACAATTTCTTTTAATAGGTTCTCTGTACAAATTTGCTGTCAACATGGATTGCTGATTTTTTTTTTTTTAATGAATGACTCTTGTGACGCACAGTGACTGGCAGTAGTTTTCCATATCCAGGGCAGAGGCCCACAGTTTTCTAGTGTGGGATGAGATTTTCTCATTAATGCTAAGAAGTTCTGAATGATAAACAGAAATGCTTCAGACTAATGGCTTGAGCCCCCACTCTCGGGAATAAAGCGTACTTGTTTCCACTGCTGTCCCAGTTCCTCATTCTTCCCCATTCCACTTTCTTTTCTTAAATCCCAGGCGTTCCAAAGATTCATATCTGGTTTGATGTATCTGATGGAGCTGCCTGTTTGGCTGTGGGACTCTGCTGGAAAGCAGACTGCTCCAGGGCCACTGAGGGGAATGAGCACTCCAGTAATCGGAGAGACCGTTGTCTTCAGATGTACACACAAATTGTGTAATTACACACAGTAGAAAGTAAGGCGACAGGAAGAACAGAAATCTAACCACACAAGGGTTCTGACACAGTCTTTTCCACAAACTCTCCCAGGTTCCTTCTGTCAGTGTATTGTTTGCCCTGGGTTCTCTCATCACCGGGAGTCTTGCCTGGGTCAGCTCTCAGCTCCAGGGGCTCTGCAAGTACATGACTCGGAGCTCCAAGGTCCAGGCTTCATTCTTTCCTAGAGTGATGTGTGGCATGCAGCAGGTGCTCAGTCATAGTTTGAAGGATGGGAATAAGGGGATGAACACTTTACAAGTTCCCATTCTGTCATATGGTGGGACCATAGATATCCCTCAGCACTGTGACTTCGTGATGATGATGAGCTAATTCCGAAACTTCAGCCTGTCCTCAGGAGGAGGCTTTGATTCTCCAGGTGGGAAACGAAAGATAATATAATGAGCAGAAAGTCCTCAGCAAGAGGCCTAGCCCATGGTAGGGGCATAGTGCAGGTTGGGTCCCTTCCCCTGTAGCTTATGCCAGGCTCTGATGAAAGCAAGCCAGTATTCCCTGGCATCTTCTCAACTAGAAGCTGAGCTAGGTCAGGGAAAGGACTTGTGTCCTGATCTCTCTGAATCTCCAGATTGTAGAGCCAGGATGAAGGAGATGTTTACACTGTATTGGTTTTGCCTCCCTGGGTGGTGCAAACTCTTAGCACAGTTGGCTGCTAACTGAAAGGTTGGTTGGTGGTTTGAGTCTACTTAGAGGCACCTTGGAAGAAAGACCTGGCGATCTACTTCTGGAAACCCAATGGAGCACATGGCAGCACCATATTTGGAATTGATTTGATGGCAACTGGTTACTGAGTGATGTCATAACACAAAGAGCAGGTGACCATTCTGCAGCCAGGCATTCTTGCTCGACTGCTTCTTCTGAAGAACCAATCTTCTAGATTTGTTTCTGGCATTATACTGTCCCACCCATCTTTTGTGATTTCTTTCCTGGGAAACGGGGAGGGGAGTCCCTGGCCTCTGAATTGTCAGACAAGTATTGCAGATGCCTTTGCTAACTGTATTACATCTCCTGACGTCTCTTGTGTCAGCCCAGCTCTGGTATACAGTTTGGGGTGCATAGTAGTGCCCCACCTTAATTTTGCACGTCTGCTTTTCTCATCTGCACCAGCTCCCAGCACAGTCTGGAGGTGTGGAGAGGTAGCATCTGAGGAGAACCTTAGCTAATAGGGAAGTGAGTTAGTGGGTGAATGTGCCAGTCTCCCAGGGCACCTTCCTCAGAGTGCCTCTGTTAGGATTGAGCCTAGTTGCACACGAATCACCAATTGGGCATTGCACCCTTTATTGACTTTTCCTCAGCCTATGTCTTTCTCTCCTTGTCCCTCACCTCTTTTGTTGGGAAATTTGTGTTGTTGTTTTTTTCCCCAACTAAACTACTCATGTTCAAGTGACTCCAAGCTAAGACACTGGGGAAAGAAGATGTCTAATTACAGTTATCCTCTAATCTTTTTGGGAGAAGTTGCTTGAATTTTCTGGACTGTAATTCCTGACCCCTGTAAAAGAATATGAGGGGGATTTAAAAAGTTCATGGAAAAATGGAATGAAAAGACGATAGAATTGTGATGTCCCCTAGTAATAGCATGCACCCTGACTCTCCCATAGCGCTGTGCGCATATTTCCCTGGAGCCACCGCATGCCTTACCTTGCTGGCCCCTCCCCTGAGTGCTCCCTCACCTGCAGTTACTCAGCTCCCAAGATGTCCAGTGATTATGAAATGGTTAAGTAACATATGGGTTGTTCCTTCAACTGAGGTTAAGGATGCCGTTTTGTTTTTTTCCTTTTTTCGTTTGTGAATTGAGTGACACTTTATAGAGCAGATCATTAGTTTTACATTCAACAAATCATATACTTCATTTCATCTCAATGAGTACCATCCCCTCAATGAAACACCATGTATCCCACTTCCTCCTGGTGTGGTGCGGTAGGATAAGCACTGGGCTGCAAACGGCAAGGTCGTTTGCAATTCAAACCTATCAGCTGCTCAGCGGAACCCTTATACAAGGTCACTATGAGTTGGAACCAATTAGACAACACTTTAACAACATTTGTATTCTTCCTTCTGTCCCAGCCCTTCTGAATTTGTCCTTAGGTAAATGCTGCCCTTTTGCTCTTGACTGGTTGATCATTCCATCCATGGTGTGCATACCTCACTAGTCTTGTTGTCCCCTCTACACACCTATCTATAGCTAGGTTGAAAATCGAGCCGCGGAGTTAAGTTCAGTTCCAAATCTGAAGGCTGACCAAGGGCCACCAGCCTCTATCTGACTAGTAAGCCTGGTCTAGTTTATGATTTTGAGTTTAATTCTACATTTTTCCCAGTCTATCCAGAATCTTCTAGTGTGATCCCTTTCAGAGCAATTCATAGAGTAGTTGGACACCACCATAAAGAAGCCATTTAACGTGATATTTTTTATGATGTAAGATTGCATGAAATGAAAACAGCAGGCCATAGAAGTGTGTATACCCAGTGGGTGAAAATAATGTGTATAAAGCATAGAAAAGCTTCTGAGAAAATGTAGTAACAGCATGTTAATAGAGTTCATCTCGCAGCAGTGAGATTATTTTCTCTCTTAGCTTTTTTATACTTTGCAAAGGCCACTTAAATGAGCATGTTTTTCTTTTATGTTGTCAAGTGCCGTCAAGTTGGTACCAACTCAGAGCGACCCTCTGTAGGGTTTCTGAGTAGTGGTTGGTGAGCTTGAACCTCCAACCTTGTGGTTCAAAGTGACTTTGCAGTCCAGTGCAATAACCCAAAGCACCATGCCAGGACTCCTTGTCACAGCTAGAAATAAATCAGCAGATTGTTTTAAAGGAACAGAAATGCCGCGTAAGGGTCACTCCTTTTAAGAAATTAGAACCCTCATCCATAAGTTGAACGTTCCACACAATCCAACAATTCCACTCCTGGTTATTTGCCTCAGAGACCTGAAACCAGCAAGGGACAGACATCTACCTGTCCCCCGATGCTCACTGAAACACTTTTCTCAATGCCCAAAAGGTGGAAACAACCTAAATGCCCATCATCCAGATGAATGGATAAACAAAATGTGGTATTTTATAGGATAAGCTCAGTACTATAAGGATGGTTTGAACTTCAGAGTCGCTTCTCAAATCCACCAGCTGCTCCTCGGAGACCCTATACAGGATTGCTGTGAGTTGGAACTGACTCCTTGGCATTTCATAACAACATAGAATATTACTGTGCCACAAAGAAAAATGAAATCCTGATTCAACGGATAGCATAGATGAACTTTGAAAACATTCTGCAGAGTTCACTGCAAAAGAACAACTGTTTTGTGAGCCCACTTACATGAAATATCGAGAATAAGCAAATGTGTGTTGTGTGCATTGTGTGCATCAAGTCGGTTCTCACTTGATGCACACAACTCTGTATAGGGTTTCCGAGGTGGGTTTGAGCCACTAACCTTGTAGTTACCAGTCCAGTGCTTATCTTACAGCACCACACCAGTCTAACGTATACTGACCAAAACTGAGCATTGGTTTCCTGGTGTGGAGGGAGGGGCAGAGCAGGAGTTATTGTTTAGAAAGCAGTGATTATCAGTTTATGGTGATGGGAAACCTGGTAACGAATATTGGCGATGCTTTGCAAATAGTTGATGTCACCGAATTGTACATGCCAAAAAAAAAAAAAAATACTGAATTGGCAATTTTTGTGTTACGTGTATATTTTATAACAGTTAAAAAACAAAGATTACCTCCTTTTATTCTGTCCTCTCAGAGATAGAGCTTCCACAGTGACCAGGTAATATCTCAGTCATTCCCATTAAACTCGCTCCTGGTTCTACCAGGGAGTGCCGAAGTGAACACGTTCCTGTCCCAGTTACACCCATGTGGTTTGCAAAAGTGGTATGATGTGTATGTTCAGGCCTTTCTTCCTGGTATACATTATGTTTGAGAAGTATGTCAGCTGCCCTACCAAATGGATTCGATATTTTCATATGAACAAATAAAAGCTGGGGCATAAAGCTAGCTAGAACAGCATAGAATGTAGTGTGAAGGGTGTGAACTCTGGAACCACATGGCGTAGGATCGGATCTGGGCTCCACTCTTTAGCTATGTGGGCCAGGTCAAGTTACATAACCTCTCTGTGCCTCCTTTTCTCCACTATGAAATGAGAATAATAATAGCATCTGTTCACTGGGGTGTTGTGAGGATTAAACAGCTTAATATACAGTTTTATTGTAAAGTGCTTGGAACAAAGAAAGTACAATGTGTTGGATCTCCCACCATCATTATCATTGCTCATATGAGATTATATTCCATATACTATATTCCACCACTGACTAACCTTCAGACGTCACCACTCATCTGTCAGTTTGCCTTACTACGGTGGCTTGCATGTTGCTGTGATCCTGGAAACTATGCCACCGGTATTTTAAATACCAACAGGGTCACCCGTGGTGGACAGGTTTCAGCTGAGCTTCTCCTTTAAGACAGATGAAGAAGAAAGAGAGATGGACTACCTCTGAATGTTTAGCCACGGAAAACTTTATGAATAGCAGTGGAACATTGTCAGATATAGTGCTGGAAGATGATCCCCTCAGGTTGGAAGGCACTCAAAATATGACTGGGGAAGAGCTGCCTCCTCACAGTATAGTTGATCGTAATGACGGGAATGGAATAAAGATTCTGGGACCTTCATTTGCTGATGAGACACAAATCAAAATGAGGAGAAACAACCGTAAACATGCATTAATAGTCAGAACATGGAATGTATGAAATATGAATCTAGGAAAATTGGAAGTTGCCAAAAGTTAAATAGAATACATAAAGATTGATATCCTAGGCATTAGGGAGCTAAAGGGAGTCCTGGTGTGGCACTACAGGATAATCACTGGACTGTTAACCATGAGATTGGCTGTTCAAACCTACCAGCATCTCCTTGGAGACGATATATAGGGTGATTCGGAGCCAGAACTTACTCAGTGACACTTGATGACAACAACAACAATAATAGTGAGCTAGAATGAACTGCTACTGGCCATGCTGAGTCATACAGTCTTATGGTATATGGTTTACTGTGCTGGGAACGACAAATTAAAGAGGAATGGTGTTGCATTTGTTGTCAAAAGAGCATGTCAAGGTCTATCTTCAAATACAATGCTGTCTGTGATAGTATTATTCAAATTTACACACCAACCACTCAAATCAATGATGAGGCAATTGAAGAATTCTACCAACTTTCTCAATCCAAATTGATCAAACATGCAATCAAAATGCATTGATCATTATTGGTGAATGAAATGTGAAGGATGAAAACAAAGAGAGGAAGAATATGGCCTTGGTGTTAAAAATGATGCTGGAGACCACATCATTTAGAATTTTGCAAGGCCAATGACTGATTCATTGCAAATACCAGCTTAAACAGCATAAAAGGCTACTATACACATGGACCTCACCAGATAGAAAACACAGAAATCAAATTGACTACCACTATGGGAAGAGACGGGTACGTGTCATCAGCCAAAACCAGGCCAAAGGCTGACTCTGGAACAGACCATCAATTACTCATTTGCAAGTTCAGGCTGAAGCTGAAGAAATTAAAAACAAGACCATGAAAACCAAAATATGACCTTGAATATATTCCTCCTGAATTTAGAGACCATCTCAAGAACAGATTTAATGCATTAGATACAACTGACAGAAGACCAGAGGAGTTGTGGATGACATTAAGCACATCATACAGGAAGAAAGCAAAAGGTCATGAAAAAGACAGGAAAGAAAGAAAAAGACCAAAATGGATGTCACGTGAGAATCTGAAACTTGCACTTGAGCATAGAGTAACTAAAGTGAATGGAAAAATGAGGAAGTGAAAGAGCGGAACTGAAAATTTCAAAGGGCAGCTTGAGAAAACAAAGTCAAATATTATAATGAAATATGCAAAGACCTGGAGTTAGAAAAACAAAAGGGTAGAACACGCTCAGCATTTTTCAAGCTGCAAGGAACTGAAGAAAAAATTCAAAAAACTTAACTTGTAATATTGAAGGTTTCAGTGGAATCCTGCTATAGTGCTATAGGATAAGCACTGGACTGAGTGATAAGCACAAGGTCAGTGGTTCAAACCTATTAGCCGCTCTTTGGAATTATGAGTCAGAACCGGCTCCACAGCACTTAACAAAAACAACAGCATAGGAAAAATATTGAATGATGCAGAAAGAATCAAAAGAAGGAATTTACAGGATCACTGTACCAAAAAGAAATGATTAATGTTCAACCATTTCAAGAGATATCTTATGATCAAGAACCAGTGGTACTGAAGGAAAAATTTCCAAGGTGCACTTAAGGCATTGGCAAAAACAAAAAAACAAAAACAAAAACAAGACTCCAGGGCTAGATGGAATACAAATTGAAATCTTTCAGCAAACTGATGTTATACTGGAGGCACTCACTCATATATGCCAAAAATTTGGAAGACAGCTCTTTGGCCAACTGATTGGAAGATACCTATATTTGTGCCCTTTCCAAGAGAGAGTTGACCAATGGAATTCAGAAATCATTGAATAATATCATTAATATCACTTGCAAGTAAAATTTTTTGAAGATAATTCAAAAAATGATGCAAAAGTACATAGAGAATGCTGGATTCAGAAGAGGATATAGAACTAGGGATATCATTGCTGATGTTATATGGATCTTGACTGAAAGTAGAGAATACCAAAAAGATGGTTACTTGACTATGCAGACTTTCGACTCTGTAGATCATGACAAACTACGGATAACATTGTAAAGAATGGATATTCCAGAACACTTAATTGTGCTCATGAGAAATCTGTACGTATACCAAGAGGCAATTGTTAGAATAGGACAAGAGGATACTGAATGGTTTAAAATCAGGAAAGGGTTATATCCCTCACTACACTTACTCAGTCTGTATGCTGAGCAAATAATCTGAGAAGCTGGATTGATTATATGAAGAATGTGAATCAGGATTGGTGAAAACTCATTAACAACCTGAAATATGCAGATGATACAACCTAGAACTTTAAATACATACTGATGAATACTACAGCTTTCAGTATGGTCTGCACCTCGATGTAAATAAAAAAATAAATCCTTACAACTGGACCAGTTAATAACATCATGATAAATGGAGAAAAGATCAACATTGTCCAAGACTTCACTTTGCTTAGATCCCCAATCAACTTTCATGGAAGCAGCAGTCAAAAAAATCAAACAACTATAGGACCTTAAGTGGAATCCTGAGCCCCATCCAGAACCTTCTGAGACTGGACATTCCCACTAGAAAGGACAAGCACACCAGCCTGGAACAGCTAGAGTGACAGAAGATACATCTTCAAAGAAAGATCATTAGGAAAAACCCAGAACAAATTGGTAGTATGACTGGCTACTACAAGAATAAGCAAGTTGTTCACCAGGAAGCCATCAAAGCAAGTAATTAAGGACAAACCCTACTCTAAGACTGTAACTCAAAGGGAACACATAAGCAGGCATATAAGCTTGCTGATAACCATATTGGTCTACTGGTGAGTTCAAGAGGGGAAAAGGCAGCAATGAAGAAATGGACTAAGTTCAACCACAGTCCATTGACCCTCATTGACCTGGAGATGAGAGAGAGAAGAGGAAGGGCTGGTTGGTCCAAAGTGTGGTGAGACCTGGGGACACCTGAGCCCATGGTCGAGGACATAGCCACAGAGGCCTAGAGCTGAGAGTGAAGCATCCAGCTGATAGGAAGTGAGGGGAGATGCACAAGAACACCCAAACTTTCAGATAGTACCCATTTGACCTAGTCTTGATGGCTTGATAATCAGAACTCGACTAGAGGAAGAGACGGGCAACTTAGACATTGGCTACCTAAAATGAAGGGGTGATAAAAGCACAAAGTGACCGGTTTACAAGATTTCAAGAGGGAGTTTAGTTTAAGAGTGTGTGGAGGAAGATAGAATCCCCACTGAATAGTTTTCATTTTGTCTAGATGGGTCTGGTGAAAAGAGATAGGGATAAGATTCTTATGATTCATTAGTGAGTAATTGTTGTCATGACTAATTGTGACTGTCACAATTGTAAAGGTAGAAGTTTTGTAACAAAAACGGAGGAGTAGTTAATCTTACTGTCCAGAAACAGAGGACCTCAGGACCATCAAGCGAGAAGAGCACAAGCGAATACGATACCTTATCCAGAGAAGCAGCGACACCAGAGATGGAGGCAGAGATGGGGACATGTAGCATCTGAGGAATCTAGTTCATGGAAAGGGAGAGACTGAGAGCTGGAGGCCAGGAGGTAGACTTGCAGAATGTGCCCTTTAGTGCTGTAAATTAGTATATATGCCTGAGTGTTGTTGTTTTTTAAAATAGCTAAAATGAATAGAGAGAAATATGGTTAACTGATGGTACATGGAGGGGATTATAATCATTGTAATGAAACAAGGTGTACAATTTGCTGAATGTAAAACTGATGATCTGCCCTGTAAACTTACACTCAACTCACAATAAAAACTTAAAAAAAAGAATTCAAACAACATATTGCATTAGGCAAATCTGTTGCACAAAATCTCTTTATAGTTTTAAAGAGCAAAGATGTGAGTTTGAGGAGTAAAGTGCACCTGACACAAGCCATGGTATTCTCAGTTACTTTATATGCATGTGAAAGTCGTACAGTGAATAAGAAAGACTGTAGAAGAATGGATGCATTTGAATTATGGTGATGGAAAAGAATATTGAAAGTACTATGGACTGCTAGAAGAATAAACAAATCTGTGTTGGACCAAAGTACAGTCAGAATGCCCCTTAGAAGCCAGGATGGTGCGGACGTCATCCATTGATAAAGTGGAGGGTTGGCAAAGAAGAAGAAGACCCCCAACAAGATGGATTGGCACAGTAGCAGCAGCGGTGGGCTCAAAGGTAACAATTGTAAGGATGACACAGGTACCTAACAACAGCCATCTTCAGATTAATCCAGAGTTAACCCACAAGCAAATCCATCCAACCAGAACACATCAGTAACTTGTTCCTTACCAGCTGCACCCAAAACTTTGTTTCTATGGAGGGCTCAGTGTTTCCATTGAGTTTCTGAATGGACAAGCTCAGTATCCTCAGTCAGAACAAGGCCATGAGCTAACTGCTGAACAGACCATCAATTGCTCAGAAAGAAGTTCAACTTGAAGCTGAAGAAAATTAAAGAAAGCCCGCAAGAACCAAAGTATGACCTTGAGTACATCCCAGCTGAATTTAGAGACCATTTCAAGAATAGATTTGATGAATTGAACATTAATGACTGAAGAAAAGACAAATTGTTAGATGACATAAATAAAACAAAAGTTCATTAAAAAGAAAAGAAAAGAAAGAAACCCTCTTCCAAGACTAAGAGTCAATGGAAATACACAGCAGATACATGCATGCTCTGACTGGTGACCATGTTGGTCACCAATAAGGGGAAATGAGGGAAAACCAGCAATGAAGCTGCGAGCTAAATCCAACCCCATTCAATACATTCCTGTGAAGCCAGGTGGAGAGCTGGTTGGCCAACAGTTTGGCAAGACCTGGGGACTCCTGGGCCCAGAGTCAGTGACATAGCCACAGAGGACTAGAGTGGAGAATGAAGCGTCCAGCTGATGTGAAGAGAGGGCATATGCACAAGAACACCCACACTTGCAGATAATACCCACTTGACCTGGCTTCAATGGCTGGATGATCCGAACTAAACTAGAAGAAAAAAGAAGAGGAAAAAAAGAGTAATCTGATACAATTTGATGAACTTGACCTACACCTGTGGATGCAGTAGCTCAAAAGAGGGAACACATCTGTACAGCAAGGATCGTTCCCACCCCCTCCATACACAGAGTAGACAGGGGTGGGCAATTTGGACATTGGCTACCCAAAATGGGGTGTGGGGGGGTGGCTACAAAGCCAAGAAGTGACTGACTTACACACTTTCAAGAGTGAGTCTAGATCCAGAGGGTGCGGAGGAAGGTAGAATCTCTACTGAGTAGTATCCAATCTGTCTGGGCAGGACTAATGAAAGGAGATGGGGATAGCACTCATATGGTACAATAGTGAATAATTATTATCAGGACTGACTGTGAGTGTTGGAAATGTAAAGGTAGATGTTTTGTAGCAAGGAGGGGAGTGATTAACTTGGCAGTTTAGGAGCAGAAGTCCCTGGGACCATCAAGGGCAAGGAGCAGAGTGCAGGACCCTACCCAGAGAAACAGTGATGCCAGAGATGGAGGCAGAAACGATGATGTGGAGAGATGGAGTGGCTGGGGACTCTAGACCCAGAGAAGGAGAGGGGCTGTGTGCTGATGATCGAGGGGCAGGCTTGCAGGGTGTACCCTTTGGTTGGTTGATAATGCATGGAGGGGATTGTAACCATGGCATTGTAACAGTATACAATAGGATGAATGTAAAGCTAATGTTCTCCCATGTAAACTATCACATAATTCACAATAAAACAGTTAAAAAAAAAAAAAAGAAAAGAGACCAAAATGGATGTCAGAAGAGACTTTGAAACTTGCTTTTGAACATAGAGCAAAAGCAAGTGGAAGAAATGAAGTAAAAGAGCTGAACAGATTTTAGTTGGCGACTTGAGAAGACAAAATGTAGGGGAATATGCTCGTCATTTCTCAAACTGAAAGAATTGAAAAAAAA
Organism: Chrysochloris asiatica; assembly: GCF_000296735.1. Classification (NCBI taxonomy): domain Eukaryota; kingdom Metazoa; phylum Chordata; class Mammalia; order Afrosoricida; family Chrysochloridae; genus Chrysochloris; species Chrysochloris asiatica. The sequence goes on from NW_006408601.1 coordinate 956,294, forward strand.
TTCAACAGTCTAGTTGCAATATTGAAAGACCGCTGGTCAAAATACTTAATGATGCAGGAAGCATGACAAAAAGATAGAAGGAATACAGAGTCATTGTAGCAAGAAGAATTGGCAGATGTTCAACAATTTTAGTAGGTAACATATTGGAAAACATTCAAGCTGCACTGGAGGCACTGGAAAAAACAAAGTCTCCAGGAATTGATGAAATACTAATTGAGATGTTTCAACAAATGAATGGAAGCTTTCACTGTTAGTGCCAACTGACTGGAAAAGATTCATACATGTTCCCATTTCAAAGACAGGCAGTTGAACAGAATGAGGAAATTACCTAACAATATCATTAATATCACACACAAGTAAAATTATGCCAAATATAATTCAAAAACTATTGCAACAGTGTATCAACAGGGAATGGCCAGAAATTCAAGTCAGATTCAGAAGAAGAGGTGGAATGAAGGATATCCTTGCTGATGTCAGATGAATCTTGAGTGAAAGCAGAAAATACCAGACAGAGGTTTACCTGTGTTTTGTTGACTATGCAAAGATACTTGACTGTGTGAGCCATAACAAATAAATTGCAAAGAATGGGAATTCCAGAACCTTTCCTTGTGTTGATATGGAATCTGTACATACTAAGAGGCCATCTTTCAAATAGAACAAGGGACCACTGTGTGGTTTAAAATCAGGAAAGGACTATATTCTTTCACCATACTTATTCAGTCTGTATGCTGAGTACGTAATCCAAGAAGACTGACCGAATGAGTCCCAGTGTGGCACTGTGGGTTAATGCATTAGACTGCAGAGTCATTTAAACTGCAAGGTCAGTGGTTCAAGCTCACCAGCTGCTCCTTGGAAACCCTATACAGGGTCACTATGGGTTGGAATCAACTCAACAGTACTTAACAACAACATTCAGTCTGTATGCTGAGTATGTAATCCAAGAAGATTGACCATATATAAAGAAGGGGACAGCCTTAGGATTGGAGGAAAACTCAACAGCCTGTGATATGTAGATGATAAAACCTTGCGTTTCCTGAAATTGAAGAGAACTGGAAGCACTTACTGATGGAGATCAAAGATAAAAACCTTCAGTATGGATTACTCTTCAACATAAAGAAAACAAAAATCCTCACAACTGGGGATCAGTAAGCAGCATCATGATAAATGGAGCAAGGACTGAAGTTGTCAAGGATTTCATTTTACTTACATCCAAAATCCACACCTATGGAAGCAGCACTCAAGAAATCAAACAGTATATTGCATTTTGCAAATCTGCTACAAAAGACTTCTTAAAAGGATTAAAAATAAAGCTGGCACTTTGAGGCCCAAGATATACCTGATCTTTGCCATGGTATTTTCATGTGAAAATGCATGTGAAAGCTAGGCAGTAAATAAGCAAGACTGAAAAAGAATTGATGCCTTTGAATTATGATGATGATGAAGAACATTAAATGTTCCATGGACTGCTAGAAGAACAAACAAACGTATCTGGATGGAATAAGCCAGAATGCTCCTTAAAAGCGAGGGTGGCAAGAATTCATCTCACATACTTGGGACATGCTATCCGAAACAGTCCCTAGACTTGCTTGGTAAAGTATGAGGAAGACCCTCAATGAGATGGATTGACACAAAGCAACAGTTTTAAGGAACGAACAGTGTTTGTTCGGGTGTGCAAAGGGTCACTACGGATTGGAATCAACTGAGCAGCAGCTAACAATAGTAGCCAAGGTATTGATGTAGGAGACCTAGTGGGTCAGTGACTAGGTGCTCAACTGCTAAAGGAAAGGTCAGCAGTTTGATCCCACCAGCTGGTCTTTGGTAAACAGATGCGGCACTCTGCTTCATAAAGATGACAGCCATGGTAGCTCTCTGGGGCTATACGCCTGTGCCCTATAGCGTCACTATGAGTCGGAATTGACTCGATGGCAGTGGGTGTAGTGATGAAGTAACCGATGATAAGGAGAGGTGGCACAATGATTAAGCGCTCAGCTGCTAACATAAGGCTTGGCAGTTTGAACCCATGGGCAACTTTGTGGGAGAAAAGACCTGGTGATTTGCCTCTGAAAAGATTGAAGTTTAGGAAACCCTGTAGGGCAGTTCTCCTCCATTCTACTGGGTCAGAATGAGTCAGGGTTGATTGACAGCACGTAGCAACCACAGTAGTTGATGTTGTACTGTTTAAGCAGTACTGATCCACTGCCGAAATTCATGACTGGTAGTTCAAGACTAATAAATAGGAATCCAGAAAGCAAAAACAAAGAACCACAAAATGAGCAAAGGCATCTTGACTCTGGTGGTGCGTAAAGATAAAAGCAAGTAAGGCGGAGAGACTGTAGCAGGTACCTTGCATACCTGTGTGCCGCTTGCCTGACCCCACTGGTTCTCACGTGGTCTCTGTATCGCCAACGTACTCCTCTTTAGCTCCCTCCAGGCACGGCCCCCAACCATGTGTCCCTGGAGGCTTTTGTGTTGCCATGGCGCTGAACAGGTGTCAACAGAGCTTCCAGACTGAGACAGAGTAGGAAGAAACGCCTGACAATCTGTATTAGAAAATCAGCCATGAAAACAGGATGCATCACAACAGTCAAATGTACAACTGATCACAGGGATGGCCCCAAAATTGGGATTGTGTTTTTTGTTGTGCATGGGGTCACCAAGAGTTTGGGGTCAATTCATCAGCAGCTAACAACCACTACAACCCTGAAAGAGTGCTCTGCTTTCAGCACTCACTTCAGAACTACATCTGAACTGAGTGCATCGTAGATTAAACTGTCTTTAGACCCTAATAACACCCCCACTCTCATACACACTAGCTCACATTAAAGCATCTTCCAAGTGCTTACTGTGTACTTCTCAGACTCTGAGGGCCACCAAAAGTAGGTAGGTGTTCTCCAGAAGCCAAGTGACCTGAAGGGTGGTGGTGTTTGTTGTTAAGTGCCATCAAATCAAGGATTGTTGTTGTTGTTAGATGCCATTGAGTCATAGCTACCCTATGCACAGCAGAATGAAACACTGCTCTATCCTGGGCCACCCTCACTACTGTTGCCACACTTGAGTCCATCGATGCTGCCACTTGACCAATCCATCTTGTTGGGGGTCTTCCTCTTTCTCTCTGACCCTCCACCTTACCAAACATGATATCCTTCTCCAGTGCCCTCCTGACAATATGTCCGAAGTATGAGAGACGAAGTTTGGCCATCTTGGCCTCCAAGGAGCACTCTGGCTGCACTTCTTCCAAAACAGATCTATTGGTTCTTTTGGCAGCCCATGGCATTCAGTATTCTCCTCCAACACCATACCTCAAAAGTATCAATTCTTCTAAGGTCTTCCTTATTTACTGTCCAGCTTTCACATGCATATGAGGTTACTGAAAATACCATGGCTTGTGTCAGGCGCACCTTAGTCCTCAAGCTGACATCTTTGCTCTAAAACACTTTAAAAAGGTCCTATGTATTTATCTTTGTATCCATAACTTTAAGGAGGCCTGGTGGCACTGTAGGGTAAGCACTGGACCTTTAGTTTAAGCCCATCAGCCACAATGCAGGAGAAAGATGAGGCTTTTTGCTGCCATAAAGATTTGCAGCCACGGAAACCCTCTGCACAGGCTCTGTGAGTCCAGCCCCTTGACTATGTAAATGCTCTGTAAATCTGTGTGAAGGAATGAGATGAGTGGTGTTAGTTCTACTCCAGCTGTCTTGGTTAGATCGCTCACTGTTCCAACATTTTACATGTAACTCGGATGCACACACAGACACAAAAGCATGGCATTTTCAGTTGTAAACACCTAGGATGGCACATCCATACCACCTTTTGCTTATGTAGATCCAGACCTTTAAAACCAAGAAAATAGTATGGTGCTGGTTTCCCATCTAAAAAGATACAGGGAAATGTCATGGCCAAAGACAAAGAACAGTGATGTATTGTTACCCTGGGCCCTCAGTAACTGTGTCATTTATAAATTTAACTCCCATGGTCTACTAGAGACCTCATCCAATGCTCCAGTTCAGCTCTGTGTAGCTGCCGGAAGGCCAGTCAATAGTGCTTTCCCTCGCTCTCCACCCTCACTAGCAATTGGAGGGCTGTCGTGTCACGTGCTCAGCTCAACAATGAATACATGCCCTGGGGCCATTTGCATGGCAGCCTTCCAACTCCAAAGAGACTATAAAACCAGGCAAACAAAGACTCTGGTGGAAATTATAAGACTCAGGACTATAGATCCTCCTGTCAGCTCCGCATCACAACACCAGCCTCTAAGCTGCCTTTCTTGGCTGCACTCCAAGGGCCGGATGTCAGACCCTGGTGACTGAACAGCTGTATCAAGCAGGGAAGAATGTGGTGAGACCCTGACAGCCTGCTGGGGCCACCATGAACTGAATCCCATGTTCACCTGACACCATATATTATGGCTGCTGAGACAAGTGTCCTTTTAGTTAACAAGTAATAAAGCTCCTCTTATTTAAGGGACAAAGAATTGGGGGTTTGCCTTTTTATCAAGTGGGGGAAGAGGAACAATTCTACATATAGGAAAAGTGAACTCACATGTTTTTGGGAAGGATGAGGATTAAAAACAGAACATGTCCCTTTAACCAAGAATTCTTCAATCATAGGCAGAAGAATGCTACACACACACACACACACCCTTGTCCTCATCTATTATCTGATTGTGGTGGTGTGCTAAGGAGTCGATTACGACTCATAGTGACCCTTAAAAGAGTTTCTGAGACTGTAAATCTTTACAGGAGCAGAAACCCTCATCTTTCTCCAGTAGAGTGTGTGGTGGACTCGAACTGCTGATCATGTGGTTAGCAGCCCAGTGTGTAACCTACTATGTTACCAAGGCTCCTTACACCTACTTCCTGGAACCTGTGAATGTTATTACATTAAGGTTGTCCGTTGCTAATCAGCCAACCTTTTACATAGAGAGTTTATCCTGAATTATCCATTGACCTATGTGTGTAGTCTTGTTTACTGTAGCTTTATACTAAGTCTTGGAGTTGAATAGTCAGTCGTCTAACTTGATTGGTTTCCTTCAGTATTATGTTGATGATTCTGGGTCTTTTGCTTTCACATGTAAACTTTAAATCAGTTTGATGGTATCCACAAAATAGCTTACTGTGATTTGGATTGAGATTGCATTGACTAGTGAGTCTTCTAATCCATAAACAGGAGCACAGTGGCTTCATATGATAAGCACTGAACTGCAAACCACAAGGTTCAAGTCCACCCCCTACTCCATGGGAGAAAGATCAGGATCTCTGCTTCTGGGAAGATTTGAAAACCTTAGAAACCCTATATAGGGTCACAACAGCAATCCATAAACAGAACATCTCTATTTATCAAGACTTTTGTTTCTTCATCAGAGATTTATAGTTTTCTTTACATTAATCCTGTTATTGTTGTTTTGTTAGATTTATACCAACGTATTCCTTTTTTGTTGTTGCTATTATACATGATATTGTGTCTTTAATTTCAAATACCAATTGTTCATTGTTAGTATATAGGAAAATAATTGGGTTTTGTGTATTAACTTTATTTCATTAGAACTAACTATAATTCTAGGAGTTGCTTTTAATTGTTTTGTTTTGTTGTTCTTTTTGTTGATTCTTTGAGATTTTCTATACAGATATATCATCGATGAACAAAGATACTTGTATTTTTTCCTTCCTAATCTGTGTACCTGTTGTTTCCTTTCCTTGTCTTGTTGCATTGGCTGGTCTGACTTTGAATAGACTAGGAAGAAGGAACATCCTTACCTTGTTCCCAGTGTTAAGAATACAGCATCCAGTTTCTTGCCATTATAAATGATGTCAGTGGCAGGGTTTTTTGTAAAAGAAAAATGAGGTGGCTTTTTCACATGAAAAAAAAATTGTCATGACTTGCTGACCAGACAATGTAGTTGTGTTTAACTGCCAAGAACTTCTTTGGGAATCCATGAACCATTTAGAAATTAAACGTGCTTTAGCAGCTTTTAAGCAGACCAGAAATTAACCATAGGAATCCCGATAAGGACCTAGAGCATTCTGAACAGCTCACTGGGGCCCATTTTTTCTGAAGAAGAAAGAATATCCCAGCTATTCACTTGCCCTCAGTTTTGGTTTTTTTTTTTTCTCCCAAAACTAGTTAAAATGTCAACATGACCTATTTCCTTCTTACTACAACTACAAATACAGGGAATATGGCTCCGGGTGTGCTGGAGAAGACATGAGTTCATGACCCTTGACACTCTTATCTTTGCTCCCATTTGTAACCTATTAAAACCAAACTCTCACCATCAAGTTTTCCCCTATTTATAGCAGCTGTACAAGACACAGTCTAACTGACCCATAGGGTTTCTAACCCTGAATCTTTTCAAAAGCATCTTTCTCCCTCAGAGTGGTGGGTAGGTTCAAACTGTCAAGCTTTTGGTTAGCAGCTGAGTGCTGGACCACTATGTCACCAGGGCTCCTTATTTCCCCTGTGGAACTCCCATAATCCCTGTACTCAGACATCATTACCGCTCTCTCAACACTTGTCCAAGACAAAGAAAGGTGTAGAACACCTGTATCATTTTCCAAGATCCAGCACAAACGTGTCCTTTTCTGGGCATCCTTCCCAGTCTTCGCCATTAAAGTTAACTTCATTTTGCCTGAGTTCCCACAGCCCTCTAGTTACACGCCTGTTACCCCCAAGTATAGTGTACTGCACATTGTGTTTGTGTGTCTGCCTCTCCCACCACCTGTGAGCAGATTGAGATGAATCCATGTCACATCCTCAAACCTGTATCCCTAGTGTTCTGCACAGAGCCTGCCTCAGATAAGTCTCCCAGTAGGCTTTACGAGTTGGATGAATAAAACGATTGGCCTTGCAAAAGCACATTCTTTTGGCTTCTAGAAGCCGTTCTTTTCCCCATACTAGTTCTCCCCTAGCATTCATGGAAAGATAGAGAAGAAAATTACTAGTTTTTGCAGACCTAGTCATGTGAGAAGATTTGAGGTCCAAGTCCCAGAAAACTCCTACTTAACTGATTTAAACAATAAAGGAATTTATTTTATCTGATATAGTAAGACACCTAGAGCTAGGACAGCTCCAAGGGTAGTGACTCCATCAACAAGGATCTTCTTTCTATCTTTTATCTCTGTCGTCGTCAGCATATTAATTTCTTCCGTAGGCTAACTCATCTCATTGCTACAAAATGGCTGCAGTAAATCCAGGCATCACATTCAGACCCATTGATAATTAGAAGAAGAAATATACCTTCTCTTCCTTGTGTCTGTCTTTAAAATAGAAGACAGCTTTTCCTAGAAGCTCCTAGAAATTTATTTGAGGAAGATTGAAAAGCCTCAGAAACCCTATGCTGGGTTTCCTTGACCAGAATTGTACAAAAGGGCTTCTAAACTTCATGAAAACACAGAAGCTTTCCTTGAACTTTTAGAAGCCCCTTCATGTGCCTGAGCCAATTACTTGAGGTTTGAGATCATCATGATCAGTTTAGACTAGTCAAAATCTCACCTTGAGGCAGATGAGGGAGGTGCAGATACTGCAACAAAATTTAAGTACTTTCAGCAGGAAAAAGAATGAAGTAAATAGTGGAGAGGAAACAAGCAGTATTAGCCACAAACTTGTTTTATATAGAATTTCTAAGTCACTTATATAAGGTCCCCAAGCAGATAGAAGTAGGATTGAAATCCAGCTCATCTCAAATCCAAAGCCCATCCATACCCTTTCTGCTGCGCAGGTAAATGTGGAATCAGATTGTGTATCCCTGAAAAGCCAAAAACCCTTCCAGCGGTCATCACTTCAGGAAGTAAGGCCATCAAACACTCTGCCTTTCCAAGCCCAACCTTCAGCTGGGCATGTAATCTGTTTACTCAATTTTGAACACTACAAGACACCAAGGGCCACATATCCAGACCTACTTTTATATTGTTAGAGGAGATTCAGAGGATAAACATAATACTCATATTCTATAGCAAGAAAATTAAATTGCAGCTCTTTTTCTTTCAGAGCATAGGAATTGGTAAGGGGCTTCTGCTGGGCCCTGCTTTGGTTTAATAGAAGGAAATCTCCACAGCAGCTGTTTCAGGAATGGCCACTAATGCAGCCCCATGGGGTGGGGGCCAGCCCTGAACTGGGCAGTTTGCATATTCTCTTTTACAAACAGTTGGCTTCAACTCAGCAGTTAATGGAACAGGACTGATGTGCCTGTACCAAATCATTTCCTGAAGGAAAAAAAAAAAAATTCCAATTGCAAACATATCTGGCTCTTTCTTCTCGGGTTTGTTATGTTTCTATGCATGAATTAAAGAGGCAGGACAGAGGGCATGTTGCTGACTAGAGATTTTTCACTGGAAAAATTTTTTTAGCATCGCTTTACATGTAAAACGGGAGAGATCCTATTAAGACCCACCTTTAGGAGTCCTGGGTGCAAGTATTGCATTTTGATTACACTTTTAAGAAGTCCACTGCTGTTGAGTCAGTTCCAACTCATTGCAACCCTAGCAGACAGGATAGAAATGCCCCGCAGGGCTTCCAAGGCTACAAATCTTCATGGAAGCAGACGCTTCATTGTTCACCCCTGGGTTGACTGGTGGGTTTGAACTGCCACCCTTTTGGTTAGCAGCCGAGTACTTAACCACTGCACCACCAGAGTTGGTTGGATACTTCATTGTTGCCTATAAGTGCCATCAAATTGGTTCCAGTTGATAGCAGTCCTGTGTACAACAAAACAAAACACTGCCGGGTCCTCACAGGTGCGATGCTTGAGTCCATTTTTGCATTCACTGTGTCAGTCCATTTCCTGTCAGGCTCTTGCTCCTCTTCACTGACCCTCTACTTTTACCAAGCAGAATATCCTTCACAAGGGACTGCTTCTTCCTGATGCTGTCGTTGTTAAGTGCCACGGAGTAGGTTCTAACTTAAAACAACCCTGTATAGGGTTTCTGGAGTCCTTGTGTTGGTGTGGATTAATGTGCTAGACTGCAAAATTGGTTTGAACCACATGCTGGTGCTTCAAGCTCACCAGCCATGCCTCGGAAACCCTGTACAGGGTCCATATGGGTTCGAACTGACTGGACAGCACTTAACAACAACAACAAATAGGGTTTCTGAAGAGAGGCTGCTAAGTTTGAACCACCGACCTTGGAGTTGAATGCTTACCCTACAGCTCCACACTAGAACTCGGTTCTTCCTGATAACATGTCTAAAGTACACGAGATGAAGTCTTGCTAGCCTCACTTTTAAGGAGAATTCCGACTGTATTTCTTCCAAGACAGAATTATACATGAAAGCAGTAGTCTTGATTTTCAATGCCCATATTCCTACCACATAAAAACTAGGACAAGACCTGTTCTTCTATTCTGAAACTTTTCAGGAAATGGTACTACCGTTTACAAATTGGCTCATATAAAAATCTGAGGAATCATCACTACTTTCTCCTGCTTGCTCGTCTTTTACATGCAGTACATTGCCAAGTTTTGTGGGTGCAGCCCGCCTCTAAAATAAGACCCTGTCCTAACTGTTTCTCACCATCTCCACTACCACCATCCTGGTCCAAGCCATTAGTGTCCCTAACATGGACTTTCTAGCCAGCTTCAGTGTATCTCTTGCTCTTTTCCCAACCCCAGTCTACTTCCCATCCAGGGAATGACATTTCAAAAGTGTAAATGTCAGTCAGCTTTCAGCTCTCTTGTAGCTTTTCAGCATACTCAGAATTAAATCCCGACTCCACACTTTGACAAACCAGACCCTTGATTTGGACCCTTTCTCATTCTCATGTTTTATTTTCTTCATAGCACTTGTCACAGTCTGAAATAATTAATTGTGCAAATGTCTGTTATTTCCTCCTCCCAGAATGTAATCTCTGTGAGGGCTGGCTGTCTTCTTCTTTGTTCATCATTAGAACCCCAAAGAGGGCAGATGGGGCAGTGTTTAGGAGCCAGACTGCATAGATTAAACTCTAGCCTCTGCTACTGACTAGGTAGGTGACCTTGGGTAAATTCATGAAGCTCATATGCTGCCATTTTTTCTTCTGCAAAATGGGAGTAATAATAATATTGCAGGCATACCTCTGAAATACTATAGATTTTTTGCAGACCACTGCAGGAAAGCAAATCTCGCAGTACAGATAGTCACACAAATGTTTTGGTTTTCCAGTGCACATAAAAATTATTTTTACAGTTGTTGTTGTTAAGTGTCGTTGAGTCGACTCTGACCCGTAGCAACCCTGTACAGGTTTTCCAAGGAGCAGCTGGTGAACTTGAACTGCCAACCTTGCAGTTCAAATGGCTTTGCAGTCTGGCGCATTAGCCCACAATGCCACACCAGGACTCCATTTTTACAGTAGACTATAGTTTATTCTGCTGTGGGCTAATGGAAAAGTCATTTGAACTGCAAGGTCGGAGCTTCAAGCTCACCAGCTGCACCTTGGAAACCCTATACAGGGTCACTGTGGGTCAGAATTGACTCAACAGCACTTAACAACAACAACATAGTTTGTTCAGTTTACAGTAGCATTAGGCAAAAGTTTGAAATGTTGTGAAAATTACCTAAGTGCAACAGAGAGACACAAAGTGAGAATAAACTGTTGCAAAAATGCCACCGATAAACTTGCTTGACACAGGGTTGTCTTATAAACCTTGAATTGGTAGAAACTGTAGTATTTGTGAAGTGCAGTAAAGCCAAGTACAATAAAATGAGATGTGTTTATACATACCTCCTAGGATGGGAGAGAGTTGATCCCTAAGTGATGTAAACAGTTAATGTGCTTATCTGCTAACCAAAAGGAAGAATCGAGTTCTGGTGTGGAGCTGTAGGATAAGCACTTCACTACAAGGTCGGTGGTTCAAACTCACCAGCTGCTCTTTGGAATCCTTATTTATTATTGTCGTTAAGTATTTGGTGATATGCCTCCAAATTCAAGATCTCCAAGAGTTGGATTCAACGTGATGCAACAGGAGAAAGATTGAGAAGATTCAGCTGGTTAAAATATACACAACACGAGGACAGTATCTGGCATCCGGTAAGAGCTATGCAAATATATGCTATTATTATTCTTGCCTAAAAGACTAAGTCCTAAAATATTATTATTAGCACAACAACAATGCATAGTAAATACTCAAGAAATAGATGCTGAATAAATGAATGATCCAGACTGTTAAAGCTACTGTTTAACTTCATAAGTACTCAGTTGAGGCAGAATTTGCCAAAGCCGTGTATAATATTCAAAGAAAGGTTCTATTGTGTTTTTGTGAAGTAAAAACAAAAAACATTGTCTGTCATGGCCAGACCCTGTGTGCTTGGACATGTGCGTGTGCACATGAACATGTTTCTGGACAGCATTTCCAACTTAGGGGGGAAAAAACGTCACCTGGCCCAAGATTTCTATTTAGATTCCATTCCAGTGTATGGTTATAGAGAGGTTTACACATCTTTAAAGTGTGACTTCCGTTCAGCTCTTTTACTTCATCATTTCTTCTACTCGCTTTAGCTCTTCTACATTAAAGACCAAGTTTCAGAGTCTCTTCTGACATCCGTTTGGTCTTTTCTTTCCTTCCTCTCTTTTTAATGACCTTTTGCTGTTAAAAATGGGGGGGAATCAGGTCTTATCTTGGTTTCTAAATGGTAGAAGCATGGGTGTTGAAATAAAAGTACTTTGTTTAGGTATCTAAACTTGACGTCTACTAATAGACAATTCAGTTGGTAACTGTGGAGCTCAGATTCTGAGCTGAAGAGTTAAATGTGGGCATTATCAGTATGACCACCGATGGAAACATTCTACAGCTATGCTTTCCAGTGCTGTAGCCATTTGCCACATGTGAGTCCTTCAGCCCTGGAAGTCTAGGTGGCACTACTGAGGACCTGATTTGTAATTTGAATGTATAGTGTTAATGTAGTTCAATTTAAATAGCCACATGTGGCTAGTGGCTACCAAACTGGACTGTGCAGGCCTAGGGAAAGAGTGTAGCTAGAGAGGCCAGACCATCCTGTGCAGGAGCCAGTATCCTGGCTGGCCAGTTGGAGCAGCTGTACATCTCCATTTAAGCAGGCCTTTGTTCTACTGCTTGCTGCATACACACTGGTGGTGGTTGTGTGGCACTAAATCGGTTCCAACTCATAGCTACCCTGTATGGGGTTTCCGAAGTTATAAATCTTTATGGGAGCAGAAAGCCTTATGTTTCTCCCATGGAGAAACTGGTAGATTTGAACTGCTGACCCTGTGGTTAACAGTCCAGCTTGTAATTCACTAAAGCACCAGGGCTCCTAACATACACAGGTTTTGTTGTTGTTGTTAAGTGCTGTTGAGTTGGTTCCGATCCATAGAGACTCTGTATAAGGTTTCTAAGGAGTGCCTGGTAGGGGTGAACCGCCAGCCTTGTGGTTAGCAGTCCAGTGCTGATCCTGCAACACCACACTGTGACTCTGTACTTACGCAGTTACTGTTTTTAAGTGCTGTCTAGTCAGTTTGGACTCATAGTGAAACATAGGGTTTGCTAGGAACGGTCAATGAGCATGAACCGCCGACCTTGTGGTTCAAACCAACCCTTCAATCCAGTGTATTAACCCATAGCGTCATACTAGGACTCCAAATACACAGTTGTTGTTGTTAAGTACCTTAGAGTTGGTTCCGACTCATAGCGACCCTGCACAGGGTTTCCGAGGCTGTAAATCTTTACGGGAGCAGAAAGCCTCATCTCTGTCCTGTGGAACAGCTGGTAGTTTCAGACTGCTGACCTTAAGGTTCGCAGCCCGATTCATAACCATTACAAATGAAAACTTTGCCTCTTTGTGAAAAATAACCTGGAAAAGAAAGCAATAGATCCTTCTAGGAGGGACGTGAAAAGAAATCACAGTAGCAGTAATAATTAGGAAATAATTGTTTCTAGCTAGAAAACAAATGCACATACAATCCTATATTTATAGCATCCTTTAGGTTTTCAAGGTGTCGTATGTTTTTAGGAGTCCTGGTGTGGCGCTGTAGGATATGCACTGAACTTCTAGGTCGGTTTGAACTGCTCCTCAGAAACTCTATACAGGGTTGCTATGAGTCAGAACCAACTCAACCGACACTTAACAGTAACAGCAACTTTTATTTTTCAGTTATGTCTCATAAGGAGAATTTTAGGGAATGGAGCATGTTTGTCAATTTGAGTATTCAAGATGGTGATGGGCTAAGAGCCCATATAAATGTCAAGGGGCCGCTGCCACATGACTAAATGCCAGCTTCATGAGGTGAGTTGTGTCTCAGTAGAGCAGAGTTGTGTTTCACTCTCTTTGTTAGGCAATCTCGTTCCCTGTCCAACTGCAACTATCACTGAATTTGCTAATGTGAAAGAGCTCTTTGTAAGTGGCTGCCTTGTACTTAAGAGTTCTTGCAAGTATATGCTGGCAACTGGTGAGGCCAGAGTCAATAAAAAAAAATAAAATGGAACGATGGGACATTGCTTTTATTAAGGTTGATTGCAGCTGCTGTATGCGCTCTTTAAGAACCTTTCGGTGACCAAAACCTTCAGAGAAAATGGCTTTTCTGCGCTTAATTGGTGAAAAGTAATTATCCAAACGGGAGTCTAGCAGACGAAGGGGGATTTAAGTCTCTGCTTTCAGGAGGAGTAAGCCAAGGTCAGCACTCACCACACAACTGGTCTTGTGGTAGGAATTTTTTCTTTTCCTCAGGCTTCATGTGGGGGTTGGGTATATGGAGAAAAGCAGGCTAGAAGCCTCTAGTGACCATCCCATTGACTTTACTTTTCTTAAGGAAGGTGGAATTGTAGAGTTTTAGGAGCCATGATGCCAGTTGTCAAACACTCAACTGCTAAGAAAAAGGTTGATGGTTTATATCCACCCAGTGACTCCATGGGAGAAAAGAGCTGCTCCTGTAAAGATTGTTGTTGTTATTGTTGTTAGGCACCGGTGACTCATAGTGACCCTGTACAGGGTTTTCAAGAAGTGTCTGGTGGGTTTGGACCACTGACCTTGTGGTTCACAGGCCAAAGCTTATCCTGCAACGCCATGCCAAGGCTAGGAAAACAGTGGGGCAATTCTACTCTGTCTCATTGGGTCACAATGAGTCAGGATTGACTTGATGGTGCCAATGAGTTGGTTCCGACTCATAGCAACCTTATATAGGGTTTCCAAGGAGTAGCTGGTGAGTTTGAACCACTAACTGATCGACCTTATAGTTGAGTCCTTATCCTATAGTGCAACACCAGGACTCCCATCAAGTACCATTTACTTGATGGTATTTAACAACAATAAGGAGCTCTGGTAGCGTAGTGGTTACGAATCGGGCTGTGAACCTTAAGGTCAGCGGTTCGAAACTACCAGCCGCTCCGCGGGAGAAAGATGAGGCTTTCTACTCCCGTAAAGATTTACACCCTCGGAAACCCTGTACAAGGGTCGCTATGGGTCAGAACCGACTCGACGGCACTTAACAACAACAACAACAATTTAACAACAATAGGATTTGAAAATGAATTCAGATGCAGAAGCATGCCTAGAGGAAGGTGTTGTTGTTGTTGTTAAGTTCTGTCAAGTCAGTTCTGACTCAGACTCATAGTGACCCCATATAGGCTTACCAAGGAATGGCTGGTGAGATTGAACCGCTGACTCTGCAGTTCAAACAGACCTTATGGTCGAGTGCTTATCCTACAGCGCCGCCCCAGGACTCCTCATATTTGCTGAAATGTGACTCCGTTCTTCCTTGTCTTCTCAGTTTCGGAGCTTCAGGAGGAAGGGATGAATGCCATCAATCTGCCCCTCAGCCCAATTCCCTTCGAACTGGACCCTGAGGACACGATGCTCGGTAACTGCCCCCTGCCTCTTTGGGTTAATTTAGTGTCCTCAAGTGTAACCATCAAACTGAATATCTTTTCTTTTTAAAGAGGAGAATGAAGTTCGTACGATGGTGGACCCAAATTCACGCAGTGACCCCAAACTGCAAGAGCTGATGAAGGTAAGAAGAAAGTAGGAGAGGTCTCAGGTGCCTCGCCGAGTGGTGAGAACAGTGAAACACTCCACTACTAACTGAAAGGTTGGTAGTTCAAAGCCACCCAGAAATGCCTAAGAAGACAAGCCTGGTAATCTGTTTTTGAAAGGTCACACCTTGAAAACCCTGTGGAGCAGTTCTACTCTGCGTACCTGGGGTCACCATGGGTTGGAATGGACTCCATGGCACCCAGCTGGTTGGTTGTCAGGTGCCTCATAGGCACAGCAGGTGTCTCTAGACCGACTCCTTGTGCAGACACCATGGAAGCCACTACGGAGGACAAGTAGCCTGTGTGAAGGTCAAAGGTGTGAAATTTTCTGCCTTCTGGTAACTCATAGATGACTTTTTATTGTTGCTGTTGTTGTTATTGGTGTTATTAAGTGCCATCAAGTTGATTCTGACTCATAGTGACCCTGTATAGGGTTTCCAAGGAGCAGTTGGTGAGTTTGAACTGCTAGCAGTCCAGTGCTTATCCTACAGCTCCATACCAGTACTCCCATAAACTACTAGATGGGTCTTTATGTAAAGCACAACTGATTATACAAGAGTGTGTCTGACAAATGACCAGTGATTGATGTAAATACCAAAGCCATGACTACAGCTAAGCTCACAAAGCCCTTCACAGTTTTTCTCAAGGATCTTTAAAAGCACCCTGTGAAGCAGTACTTAGTATCATCACCATTTTACAGATGCATCCCCCAAAAAAAGTCAAGTGATATGTCATGGGTATAGCTAAATGGAAGTCATAGAGTTTGATGGCATAGATGACATTCAGTGAAACACTGAGTGTAACATACTTGCTTTAGTGGCTGGGTGCTGACCGGCAAGTATCTAGTAGTCTGCGCTGTCGCATCTCAGTAAGACCTTGAACCTTGCCTTCTTCTCTAGAAAGAAAACAGAACTGCTTTGGGTTGAACTCTGCCCTGAGGGTGCAATAACAAGGGTTTTAGGAGAGGCTGCAGCCCTTTGCTTGTTCCTGTCAGGAGACACTCACAGGCCAGGATGAGGAGTAAAGAGATGCTGTACAATAGACTCAGAATGGTTCAGGCATCACATGATTTTCCCAGACTCAGACCTACCGCAGGGCACACTTTGAGGGAGTGGAAGATTGGAGATGTGTGCTGCCACACATGTGCTACAGCACCAGGTGCTGTCTAAGGAGCTAGCATCCATGGGAAAGCCACCACCTAGGTCCTAGAAGGAGTTTAGGTGTTCCAGATATAGGTTGCTTTGACCCTTTGACGTCTCAATCAACTCTTTTTTCTTTTAAGACTCTCCTCAAACCCTTCCATGAAACCCTCCCTGATTCCAGCTGTCTTCTGTCCTTCCCCAGCCTCCCTGGGGTCTCCCCTTTACCCATCCATAGCCATGAACTCCCCTCTTCCCAGGATTTAAGTTCTGTGTGTTTTAATTCATGAGTTAGCAGGTCTTTGCCCTGCCTGCTTCTCTAAGTCAGAGACTTTGTCTTACTGTCTTGGACTTGAAGAGTGTCTGATGAATAGTAGGTGCTCAGTCACAGGTGTGCATTGCGTTACCTTGAGACAGTAGAGCAATGTGCTGTGAAACCCCAGGTTCCAGGGTGGGCCACCCAACAATGGAAACCCAGGTTGGATACTACCTGTGTTTTTAATACTATGTGGAAAAAGCCAAATAACAAAGACTATGGACCATGTGATTCCGTTTTGACAAAACTGCAGAAAAGGCAAAAGTCCCGTGGTTGCTTGGGTCCTATGGTCAGGGGAGGGGACTGAGTACACAGGGGCCTGAGGAAGCCTTTTGGGAAGAAGGGACTGTTTTGTATCTTGATTGTGGTGGTTGCTACACAACTGTGTGCAAGTACCAAAACTCATGCAATTGTATATTTCAGCTGGTTTATTTTGTTGATGTGTAGATAGCACCTTAACAAACAAAAATGGAAGAAAAACTACAAAAGAAAGGAAAACGTCTGTTTTCTCACCTGAAAAATACAGCTAACGATACCTGCTTGTTAGGTGTTGCAAAGACAGCACAGCACAATATGCTCTCAGATATGGCAACTGCTTAGTTATAGACAGAGGAGCCCTAATGGCACTGAAAGGTCGTTGGTTCAAATTCACCCAGCAGTTCTACAGGAGACAGACCTGGTGTTCTCCATAAAGATTACATCCAAGAAAACACCATGGGCCAGTTCCCTTCTGTCACATGGGGTTGTTCTAAGTCAGAATTGGCTCCATAGTACCCAACAATAATGACAAGGTTAGGAAAGAGGAGAGGGTACGTTGGCCCTCATTGGGAGGCAGCTGGATGCAGCGAGGAAAACATGTACGTTCAAACTACATCAACTGGGTTCAATTCCAGTCTCTGACTACAGTCAAGTGTGTGACTGGGCAAATCCCCTTCCTTCTGCACTTTATTCCCCCACCTAAAGATAAGGGTGACAATCATCACCTTGCCAATCACAGAAATGTTCAAATGTCATACTGGGGGAATGTGGTTGTTGTTGTGTTTTTAAATGCGATCTGCCTTTTATTGAGTGTTTGGTCCTGGCCATATGCTTTTCTACCACCTAATGTAAGTAAGGAGCCCTGGTAGCATAGGGGGTTGCATGTTGGGTTGCTAACTGCAAGGTCAGCAGTGTAAATCCACCAGCAGGAAAAACACGAGTCTTTACAGCCTCGGAAATCATGCAGGTAAGTACTCTCA
The DNA here is from genome assembly GCF_000296735.1 of Chrysochloris asiatica. NCBI lineage: Eukaryota > Metazoa > Chordata > Mammalia > Afrosoricida > Chrysochloridae > Chrysochloris > Chrysochloris asiatica. Next base: position 973,935 of record NW_006408601.1, read on the forward strand.
CCCTCGATTTTAGAGTAGAGAGTCGAAGGCTCAAAGCAAGCTCAAAAACAGCTTCCCTTGGGTCATATAGTAACACAGGTAAATCTGGGTTTGGAATATTGATTTACATAACTCCAGAGACCATACTCTTGACTGGTAAAAAGCCACACCACCAAACACTGAATGTGTAGCCATTGGGATCGATAATGGTAGGGACTGGAAGATATTAGCAGAGACAATGGTTTCACGAGTAATAAAAGGACTTACACCTGAAAACGATCCGGCCATTGGAACTCACAGCTCCCTGTCCACATACTAAGTTGTATGGATAGTTCTGAAATTCATGTAAACTGTAATTGTCCAGCATGAGAAAGGTGGTCCATGACTCTTTCCTCGCTAAGTGTTTATTTCTCTTTCTCTGTAGGTATTAATTGACTGGATTAATGATGTGCTGGTTGGAGAAAGAATCATTGTGAAGGACCTGGCTGAAGATTTATATGATGGACAAGTACTACAGAAGCTCTTTGGTAGGAGAGTAGAACGTTGCGCTGGATATCTGTTAGCTGCAGGGGCATGGGTTACATCCTCTTAATTAATAGGAGGAGTTCTGGTGTGGCACTGTGAGTTAATGCGCCAGACTGAAAAGTCAGTTTGAACTGCAAGGTCAGCAATTTACGCTAACCAGCCTCCTCAGAAACCTTATACAGGGTCACTATGTGTTGGAACTGACTCAGTGGCCTGTAACAACAACAGCAACAATTCAGAGGATCCGTTCTCAGTTCACAGTAGTCACCTAGACACAGAACATGAATGTGTAGCCTCTGGGTGACAAATTAGTGGCATCTAGATATTCTTTCAGAATCTACTTTTATATGAATGAACTTGCATGAGGAAATCTCGACTCAGTGGGGAGCTGAGAAGGCCCCACTGTAGATGTATCCCTACATAACATGCCTCACCCTCTCTGGGAAATTGTGCAGTTGTGGCCCCTGTAGGCATATTTATGTGTGCATGAGTGTGTGTATATGTTTGTGTACATCTGGGATGTGTAAACTTGTGTGTGTACAACTGTGATCTATGAATCTCTGCTGTGTGTGTGTACCTCTGTGATCTATGGACCCGAGTAAGTGTACTTTTGTGATTTGTGAACATATGTGTGTGTATACCTGTGTATGTGCACCTCTATGATCTATGGATCTGTGTGTAAATGTCTGTATATCTCTATGATCTTTGCACATACGTGTATGTATGTGTGTGTTTGTAGCTCTGGGATTTATGAACCTATCTATGTGTGTGTACCTGTGTGTGTGTACCTCTGTGATCTGTGGAGCTGGGTGTATGTGTGTGTGTGTATGTCCATAGATCACAGAGGTATACACACACACATACATAACAGAGATTCATAGATCCCAGTGGTACACACACATACAAGTCTACAGATCTCAGGGATACACAGATATATGCATATACCCATGGACTCACAGACCTGTGTATATGTGGGTGTGTATGTACCTCTGTGATCTGTGGACCTGTGTGTGTATGCCTCTGTGGTCTATGGAGCTGTGTGTATATGTGTGTGTACCTCCGTGATCTATGTTCCTGTGTGTGTGTGTGTACCTGTGTATCTCTCTCTAGATTTGGTTTTATCTGTCCAGGATTGGGTTTCCCAATGATGTTGGAAGCTCTGTGTGTGTGTTTGTGTCTATAAGCATGATGTGCCTGTAAAGGTGCATTTATATTCATATGTTAGTTCACAAGGAAACATAAGGCCAAGGGGCAGGGCAAGGAGAATTTAGGGACTGAAGGTAGATTTTCCTTTACTGTTTCAATTTTATCTCTGAGCTCAACCTCCCCTCCCCCTAAATCTCAACATATCACGTGCAGGGCTTTCAAAGGCAGGTTTAGCAGTGCCACGGAGAATTCTCACTTCCGGGAGTGGCTATGGATGCCTCCCTTAAGACAGAAGTCCCTGTCACATCGGCGACGCCCTGAATTAGGCATCATGTCCACTCAGGTTAAGCTACTCCAGATCTCTGTCTTCATGCTGAACACATGATTCAGTGCAGAGGTGATCCTTTATTTGTTGTTAACTTCAGTTCAGACCCTAAGGCAGGACACGAATATTCAAAATTTTTAGGCAAGTGTAGAGAAGTTTACAGTTAAAAATATGTTTGCAATGCACAGAGTGAACCCTAATGCAAACTATGAGCTTTAGTTAATAGTGTATCAATAATGAGTCATCATTTATAACAACTGTTAGTGATGAGGAACAGTGTACAGGGGTGAGAGAGTATGTGGGAAATCTCTCTACTTTCTTCCTGGTTTGTCTGTCAACCGACAACTGCTCTATACAATTAAGCCTGCTTAAATATATGTGAACGGAGTCCTGGTGTGGCGCTGTGGGTTAATGCGCCAGACTGCAAAGTCGTTTGAACTGCAATGTCAGCAGTTCAAGCCACCAGCTGCTCCTAGGAAACCCTATACAGGGCCACTATGGGTCGGAACCGACTCAATGGCAACAACAAATATATGTGAACAGAGCAACAGAGTTCTGATGTGGCGCTGTAAGATAAGCACTGGACTGGTAACCACAAGGTTGGCAGTTCCAACTCACCAGCTTCTCCTTGGAAACACTATACAGGGTCCTTATGAGTTGGAGTCAACTCGACAGCACTTAACAACAACAACACAGAGGGACATAAGCACACATGCAGATCGACATATATCCTCCCTGTGTGTGCCATGATGTGCTTTAGGAGTCCTCAGGCAGTGCAAACAGTTCACCATTCTGCTACTTAATTGAAAGGTTAACAGTTCAGACTCACCCAGAGGCACCTCAGAAAACAGTCCTGACTTTGAAAACCCAGTGGAGCAATTCTCCTCTGACATGTGGAATCACCATAACTTAGAATTGGCTTGACAACAACTAACCACAACAACATATGTGTTTGTGTATGTGCTTATAACAGGAACTCCAGGGAGGGGTTAGTCCGGAAATTGAGTTTTGGGTGATCCCTCTGACCTTGAGTTGTTGTTGTTAGGTGCCATCGAGTCAGTACCGACTTATAGCGACCTTATGCACAACAGAACGAAACACTGCCTGATCCTGGGCCAACCTCACTACTGTTGCCATGCTTGAGTCCATTGATGCTGCCACTTGGCCACTCCATCTCATTGGGGGTCTTCCTCTTTTTCTCTGACCCTCCATCTTACCCAGCATGATATCCTTCTCCAGCAGCTGCTCCTTCCTGACAATGTCCAAAGTATGAAAGTCAAAGTTTGGCCATCTTGGCCTCTAAGGAGCACTCTGGCTGCACTTCTCCCAAAACGGATCTATTGGTTCTTTTGGCAGCCCATGGCACTTTCAATATTCTCCTCCAACACCATAACTCAAAAGCATCAATTCTTCTACAGTCTTCCTTATTCACTGTCCAGCATTCTCATGAATATGAGGTTATTGAAAATACCATGGCTTGGGTCAGGTGCACCTTAGTCCTCAAGCTTACATCTTTGCTCTTTAACACTTTCAAAAGGTCTTGTGCAGCAGATTTGCCTAATGCAATACATCATTTGATCTCTTGATTGCTGCTTGAGTGTTGATAGTTGATTCAAGAAGAATGAAGTCCTTGACAACTTGAATCTTTTCTCCATTGATAAGAATGTTGTTTATTGGTCCAATGGTGAGGATTTTTGTTTTCTTTACATTAAGATGTAATCCATACCAAAGGCTGTGCTCTTTGATCTTCATCAGTAAATGTTTTAAGTCCTTTTCACTTTCAGCAAGCAAGGTTGTATCATCTGCATATCACAAGTTGTTAATGAGTCTTCCTCCAATCCTGATGCCACGTTTTTCTTCATATGGTGCTAAAAATCAGCATGTGCTTTTAAGAAAAAGAAAAGAAACACCATATTGAAAGTGTTTTGGACCAGTTTAGAAGAACTCCCAATGGCCAAAGCTGCAACTGTTTGAAGAGGGGGGAACATAGTGATAGTATTGGGTAATATTTTAAAAATAATGATGAAATATTATATAAAAATAATATTGAAATTACAAATGTCAGTAGAGTTGACACAGCTAAAATCGGAATAGTGGAATGGAAGATGGCACTGGAGAAATGACCCATTACACAATAGAGAGAGACAGTGAGAGCTTCCAAAAGAAAAGTTATTCTAAGCATATCCAAAATAGGTATTACTGGAATTTTGGAATATGAAGAGAAAGAGAATGAAATATAGACAATATTCAAAGATTTAATGAATGAGAATTTTCAGGAATTGATTAAAAACACAAATCCTCAAATTCAGGAAGCTCAGTGAACCTCAAACAGGATAAATTAAACCTACAGGTAGACTCATTACAGGGAAACAACAAAGAAGACAAAGATAATTGAAGCATAAAAAGAGAAAAAAATAGATTACAATAACAATAACAAAAATGACAATTAGACTGAAAACTGTCTTCCAACAGCAATAATAAAAAACAGAAAGTCTTGAAATGACATTTTCAAAGAACCAAGAGAAAAAATTGTCCACATATAAATATATATCCAACAAACTGTGCTCTATAAAATGAGAGGAAAAGAAAGGCATTTCAACAAACATAAACTGAGAAGATTTACACAGCTAAACCTTCACTAAAGGATGTCATCTAAGAAGTAGGAAAATGACCCAAAAGAAGACTAAAATACAGAAAAGAATGTTGAGCAAAGATCAATATTGTGGATAGAATGAAACAATAGTTAAATAAATATAAAAACAATCATAGTAATGTGTCTAATTTGTTAGTTAAAAAATTTAAGATAGAGCCAAAATCCTGGCAATTATAGCACAAAAGTCAGGAAGTATGTGTTTGGAGTCAAAATGTATTAAGGTCCTGTGTTGCTTAGGATGTGGTTAAAGTATTAAGTTAAGACTTTTATAAGTTAAATATGCATGTTGTTGTTGTTAAGTACCATCGAGTCAGTTCCGACTCATAGTGACCCTGTACAGGGTTTCCAAGGCTGTAAATCTTTACAGGAGCAGAATGCCTCATCTTTCTCCAGCAGAAATACTGGTAGTTTCGAACTGCTGACCTAGTGGTTGGCAGCCCGACTCGTAACCACTACGCTGCATGTGCATGTTTAATTTCTAGGGTAGCCACTAAAATAATAGAAAGAGAGTATACAAACTCCCTACTAGTAAAGGGGGAAGAATTGGAAAGACAGTGAATAAAAACCATAATCCAAAAGAAAGCAAGAATAAAAGGTGAGAGATAAAGAAAAGCAGAATAAATACAACGTTCATAATAAAAGTTGGTTAAAGTGAATACAAGTAGAGTTGTACTCGAATCAATGTAAATTAACTTCATCCATTTAAAAGACAAAGATTGTCAAACCGAATAGCAAAACAGAATCTTGCGATTAGCTGCGTACAAGAGACAGTCTTACTATATGAGGACACATACAGTATAGATGAAAAGAAAGATGGTACAGATAATTATATCTACTATATATACTAAATAGGAGCCTTGGTGGTACAGTGACAAAAGTGCTTAGGTGCTAACTAAAAGGTCAGTGGTTCAAACCCATCAGCCACTCTGCAGGGAAAAGATGGAGCAGGCTGCTTCTGTAAAAATTACAGCCTTGGAAACCGTAAGGGGAAAGTTCTACTCTGTCCTACACGGTCATAATGAGTTAGGTCCAATTTTATAGCAGTGGATTTTCTTTTATTGTTGTTGGTTTTTAGTTTTATGTATGTTAAACTAATGTATACTGTTGTTGTTGTTATGTGCTATGGAGTTGGAACCGACTCATAGCAACCCTGTACAGGGTTTCCGAGGCTGTAAATCTTTACGGGAGCAGAACGCCTCAACTTTCTCCCGTGGAACAGCTGGTAGTTTCGAACTGCTGTCCCTCAGGTTCACAGCCCTGTTCGTACCCCAGATTCGTAACCACTACACTACCAGAGCTCCTTAATGTATACTAGATTAATGTAAAAAGAAATCAGGGATAACTATTTTAATATCAGATTAAGTAGGCATGAAGTACTCGTGTAGCGCTGTAGCATCAGCACTGGACTGCTAACCAGCTGACAAGCACATGGTGAGTTTGAACCGCTGACTTTATGGTTAGCAGTCCAGTGCTTATCCTATAGTGCCACACTAGGACTCTTAAATACAAGTGAGAGACTCAAATCATCAGGAAAATACATAGATTTTAAACTTGTGGTTACGAATCGGGCTGCGAACCTTAAGGTCAGCGGTTCGAAACTACCAGCTGCTCCGCGGGAGAAAGATGAGGCTTTCTACTTCTGTAAGGATTTACACCCTCGGAAACCCTGTACAGGGTCGCTATGGGTCGGAACCGACTCGACGGCACTTAACAACAACAACAATACACTGTAAGCAAATATATAACACTTTAAAATGACCATCAAAATTACAAAAAGAAATAGACAAATCCACCATCACAGTGACAGATTTTAGCATACTTCTCAATAATATATTATGGGGGAAAAATCGTAAGAATAAAGAATATTTTGTAGTTCAATTTACCAGCTTTGACTAATCTGCATGTAGAGTGTGCGACACAATAAATCTTTAATATTCTCATTTGTTTCAACGGCACATGGAACACTGAGAAAATGTGATTATTCCATAAAGCAAGTATCAATAAATTATCAGCAGACTAAATTATGTTTTTAATAACAGAAATCACTCATACTGGAAATAATATTTTATTTTTTTTAGTTGTTTAAAACATGGTTACATTAATATACTATGGTGGTGGTGGTGTGCTGTGGAGTCGGTTCCGACTCATTGCAACCCTGCATAGGGTTACTGGTATATATGGCAATTGTGTTAATATAGTTGAGTCCTTCCATCACTCAGAGTAATTGAGTTTATTCAGTCCAGACTTCATACTTCAGAATGTTTTTAATATTATTTCATTGTTTTCTAAAAAATATTTTCTCCAAAAACATAGATGGATGCTATCTTAAAAATCAATGGAAAGATTCAGAAAATGATCCACCTGAGAAAATTCCTTAAGTAACATCCTATTTCAAAATCATGTCTCCTGTGTTGTAACAAGTTAAACTAATGATGAACATTCTGCTGTACTTCGGAAACCTGGGCGTCCTGGTATACCCCTGGAGGGTAAACACTTGACCTCAAAGTCAATTTGAACCACAAGGTCGGCTCTTCAATTCATCAGCTGCTCCTCGGAAACTCTATTACAAGACCACTGTGAGTTGGAACTGACTGGACATCACTTAACAGCAACAACAATGGATATATGAGTAACGATTCCACAGAAGAATAAAATTTTATTAATAGAAAAATTTCATAACACTTAGATGAGTTTCGTTTAATAAAGAACAAGAGGAAAATTAGGAGTTTAAAAAAAAAGAGGAAATTATCTTGAAATCTATGCCTATATTGAATGAAATTGCTATTATATAACTATAAGCCTATCCTGTAGCACTAAACATTGGACTGCTAACTACAAGGTTGGTAGTTCAAACCATACAGGGTCTTAACAACAACAACATAGAAATATTTGAGTGGGTCTTTCAAAGTTTGAGGGTTGACTACATTTAAAATAAAGTGTTGCTGTTGTGAAGTACTGAGTCAGTTCTAACTCATAGCAACCCTGTATATGGTTTCCGAGGAGCAATTGGTGAGTTTGAACCACTGACCTTGCATTAGTGGTTCAGTGCTTATCCTTCAGTGCCACACCAGGAAGGAATAGAAGGAAAGGTTCTCAAATATTTTCTTTTTAAAATGTTACAAAATTAGATTTAGTGAACTAGGCATACAAAACAGACCTAACAGTGTTTGCTTATTTTAATAGTGTTTTATTCTGTTTCTGGTGTTTTGTTATTTTGTTTTGGTTACATTCTTTGCAGTTTCTGAACGTTCTCGGCATTTCTGTTGTGGTTGTTCTGTTATTTTTGTACTCAGAGAATGCTAAAGATTCAAATAAACAACCAGAGACATTAGAGAATTTGGTAAGATGGCTGTATTCAAGAACAAAATCTATAACGCAATCAATAGTTTTTCCTTTTACCAGTAATAATTAGTAACACACACACACCTACCAGGATGTTGAATGCAACTTTATTACAAATGGGGAATAGTGGGATATAAGCTGTCTATATCTACAGGAGAATTGTTGAAGAAGGTGTAAGCCCTATAGTATATTTCATTGTTAGGTGCTGTGGAGTTGGTTCCAACTCACAGTGACCCTGTTAAAGATTTCTGAGGAGCAGCTGGTGAGTTTGAACTGTTGACCTTGAAGTTCAAACCTCCCTTGAGGATGAGTGCTTATCCAAGGATGCCATACCAGGACTCCATTTTTTTAGTTTGGATGTGGGGAATACAATGCATCCTAGGTTGCTCTCTAGAAATAGGCTGAGTTTCATGTAGCCTGCATGGGTACTCATTTGCAATTGTAGCTCTAGAGCAGAGCTGTAGGATTCATCGACATACTTCTAAGTCACCCCTGTGATTTAGTTTTTTTATTTTAAGGTTTTTATTGTGGATTGAGTGAAAGTTTACAGGGCACATCATCAATTTTACATTCAACAAATCATACACCTTGTTTCATTACAATGTTTATAATCCCCTCCATGTACCATCCGTTAACAGTATCTCTCTACTCACTTTAGCTTTTTTAAAAACAACAACACTCATATATAATAATTTAGATCTCCAAAGGGCACATTCTGCAAGTCGGCCTCCTGGCCATCAGCTCCTAGTCCTTCTCTTCCCATAAATCTAGTGTACTCAGCCGCTCCCCCTCTCCATGACCCCATCTCTGCCTCTGTCTCTGGCGTCGCTGCTTCTCTGGGTAAGGTCCTGCATTCAGCTTGTGCTCTTCTCCCTTG
>NW_006408601.1:1003535-1004791 GCF_000296735.1 Chrysochloris asiatica
TTTGCTTATCCTGGGTCTCTTTCCTTTCCATATAAAGTTTGTTATTGCTTTTTCCATCTCTTTGAAGAATGTCATTGGGATCTGGATTGGTATTGCATTATATGTGTATTCCAGAGCATTTTTAAGGGCTGATTTTTCAGAAGTAGATCGCCAGGCCTTTTGTACAGTGCACTTCTGGGTGTACTGTAAAGAATAACCTTGTATTTAGCAGCCATATTGTATGCACCACACAGGGACTGATGTTCCAGGTGCTTTAGGCCTAATATGAACTTAACAAGTCTACATCAGTATCAGTAAGGAAACTGAAGCCAGACTCCCTTCACCCAAAAAAGTGCCATCCATCTTCAGGAGGCAAAAGGAATCTTTACCTTTAAACTAAGAACGAAGAGACCCAGCAGCTGCTAGGCACAATGTCTTCAGCAGGTTTCTAACATCTGACACTGGGACTGAGTCCCCTACTGCCTCCTTCAGCATAATTACACCTCTGTTCAGTGTGATAAGCCTGCAGGCACTGCATACGGTGCTTGGAAGTGGGCATTTTCTATGAGCATGGGCTGCCAGGACACCTGAGAGCAGGAGGAGGGGAGACCGCAGCTCTGGGCCCTAGAAGTCATCTTGGGGTGGGATTCTGTGTTCCCAGGAACAAGAGTAGCATTTGTTGTTGTTTAGTGTCGTCTAGTCAATTCTGATTCATAGTGACCCTGTATAGACTTTCCAAGGAGCAGCTGGTACATTTGAATTGCCTACCCTGTGGTTCACAGTCCACTGTTAATCTTACAGCAACACACTAGGAGTCCATCAGCATTTTGTTGTTGTTAAGTTGCCATCAAGTTGGTTTTGACTCATAGTGAACCTGTATAGGGTTTCCAAGAAGTGGCTAGTTAGTTTGACCCATTGACCTTACAGTTCAAACTGACCTTGCATTTCAGTGCATTATCCTGCAGCACCAAAAAGGAGCTTGAACACTAGTTTAAGAAACACAGCACACCATTTTGGAAATCCATGATAGTCATAAACATTAGAGAAGTCTGCTAATAACCTGATTCGTTTAATCCTACCATCTCACAACAGCAAAATAAAGTGCCTTGTAACAATCATGGAACACTGTATGGGGAAGGCTAAGACTACATATAGGATAGGATGAATGTAAAACTAATGTTCACCTGTGTAAACTATCATGTAAAGAGACGATGGAAAAGCTCCATATCATCAGCGAAAGCAAGGCCAGGGGCGGGCTGTGGAACAGACCATCAATT
>NW_006408601.1:1005458-1029970 GCF_000296735.1 Chrysochloris asiatica
AAGGTGCTTTGAAGAACAAGGCACCAGGAATTGATAGTATACAAGTTGAAATCTTCCAACAAAGTGAAGCAGCACTTGAGGCATTCACTCATCTATGCCAAGAAATTTGGAAGACAACTACCTGGCCAACTGATTGGAGAAGATCTGTATTTGTGCCCATTCCAAAGAGAAGTGACCCAATGGAATGTGGAAATCATCGGACAGTATCATTGATAGCCCATGTGAGTAAAGTTTTACTAATGGTATTACAGAAATGACTGTAACCGTACATAAACAGAGAACTTTCAGAGATTCAAACCAGTTTCAGAAGAGGACATGAAACAAGAGAGATCATTGCTGACATCAGATGGGCCTTAGTTGAAAGCAGAGAATACCAGAAATATGTTTACTTGTGCTTTATTGACTATGTAAAGGCTTTTGATTGTGTGGATCATGCACACCATTGCAAAGTAGGAGTATTTGGGAACATGTACTTGTGCTCATGAGGAACCTGTACATAATAGAAAAGAGGCAGTTGTTCTAAAAGAACAAGGGAACACCAAATGGTTTAAAATTAGGAAAGGTGTATACCAGGGTTGTAGTCTTTCACCATGCTTAGTCAGTCTGTATGCTGAATAAAAAATCCAAGAAGCTGGATTATAGGAAGAAGAACATGGCACCAGAATTGGAGGAAGGCTCATTAACAACTTGCGATATGCAGGTGACAATCTTGCTTGCTGAAAGCCAAGAGGACTTAAAATACTTATTACTGAAGATCAAAGACCATAGCCTTCAGTATGAGTTACACCTCAATGTAAAGAAAACAAAAATTCTCACCACTGGACCAATAAATAACATCCATATAAATGGAGAAAACATTCAAATTGTCAATGATTTCATTTTGCTTGGATCAACCATCAACACTCATGGAAACAGCAGTCAAGAAATCAAATGACATATTGCATTAGGCAAATCTGTTGAAGAGCAAAGATGTCAGTTTGAGGACTAAGGTGTGTCTGACCCAAGTCATGATATTTTCAATAACCTCATACGCTTGGATGGTGAATAAGAAAGACAGTAGAAGAATTGATGAATTTGAGTTATGGTGTTGGAGGAGAATATTGAAAGTACCTTGGACTGCCAAAAGAACAAATAGATCTGTGTTGGAAGAAGTACAGCCAGAGTGCCCCTTCAAAGCCAGGATGGCCAGACTTTTATCTTTCATACTTCGGACATATTGTCAGGAGGGACCAGTCACTGGAGAAGGATAGCATGTTTGATAAAGTGGAGGGTTGGAGAAAAAGAGGAAGACCCTGAATGAGATGGATTGGCACAGTGGCAGCAGCAATGGCCTCAAGCATAGAAGCGATTGTGAGGTTGTCGCAGGATTGGGCAGTGTTTCATTCTATTGTGCACAGGGTTGCTGTGACACAGTACCAACCCAACGGCACCTAACAATAACAACAACAAAGACCAGATACTGGAATTTTTTTAAAGCATCATCAGGAATATTGTCTTCAATGGCTTTGAATGATTTGCTTGGCTCATTTTTATCTTAACTTCTTATAAGGAATTGTGTGTGGGTAATGTAATTCACATGGCCACTCTGAGTTATTTTCATTTTTGTCCATTACTGTACACATGAATGCATGTTTTGTTTGTTGAAGTCCTATACACAATTACATTTTGTTATTTTTTTCTTAATATTATATTATACATATGTGTTATAGATTTCCACGTGGTGTTAATAGTTATAATTTTTAATAATTTATTCTATCTCATGGGAGGATAGATAATTAACTTAAATCCTAAACTGATTTTTTTTTGCGGGGGGGGGAGGGGCAAATCTTCCCAAGTGATTGCTAATACCAGGTAGCACGTGTCTCGGGTTGTGGTTTTTTTTAAAAAATATATATATATATTCTTGAATTATCACCCTCAGACAGATTTATAGAAGTGAGGTGAATTACTCTATTACAGAAATTAATTATCTCTGCAGAGATAATTAATTAGATAATGAAGTAGGTCCAAGAAGTACTGGACCTACATACCAGCGGCAGTGGTTTGTTCCACAAGGAATGTGACAGGCACAACTGCTTGGGGAAAATCTCCTTCCATTTATCTCACTTATTGCTCTGGCCGTATATGGGGACATTGTCTCAACTTTCCACCCAGGATAAAAGTGTAAGAAACAGACTACTGAGTTTCCAAAGGTCCTTGATCCAAGGCTTTAGAGAGCTCTTTTCCTTTCTTCTCTCTTTTTTTTTTTCAATAAATGTTAATTACAGTAATAACAGTTCAACAGAAACAGCTGAAAACTTAGAAAATATAGGTAAATGACAAATGTTAATATCTCACATAGTTATGTTGCTTACCATGTGCTTTGTACTATTTGAAATACTCTACATATTTCAATTCTTCTAATCCTCACTAGGGGAGTCCTGGTGTGGCGCTGTGGGCTAATACGTCAGACAGCAAAGTCATTTGAACTGCACGGTCAGCAGTTCAAACACACCAGTTACTCCTTGGAAATTCTATAAAGGGTCACTATGGGTCTAAACCAACTCAACAGCCCTTAACAACAACAAGAAAAACAATCCTCACTCAACCATGTGAGATAAAAATTTTACATTCCATTTTGAAGGTGAGAAAATCAAGGCTTAGAAAGGTAAGAAACTATGACTGTCAGCTCCAGGAAGGCAGCAACTTTTCTCTTGACCCTGCTCTGTCCCCAGAACCTAGAAGAATGAGTGGGACATAATGAGCACAGTGATGTTTGAAGGGATCTCCTTGTCCAAGATCACAGCAGTGGTCAGTGATGGATACAGAAATCAGATCCAGAGAGTCTGGCTACAGAGTCTGTACCCTCTCCTCTACCCATCCTGCCACAAAGCTGGGCCCCAGAGAGAGGCACCATGAACAGTGGCGTGTGTTCATTCAAGTTGTGTGTGTGTGTGAAATAAATTAATGAATACGTGAATGAGTGACTGTTCTTGCTAAGTGCCATTGAGTTCATTCCAACTCAGCAACGCTGTATAGGGTTTCTGAGGAGCAGCTGGTGGGTTTGAACCTTCAACCATGCATCTCAGACTGGCCTTGCAGACCACCACCATTACCCTGCCGCACCACACCAGGACTCTGAATGAATACATACATACTTTTTATTTACAAAAGAGACTGAAACAAAATGTGTATGAACTGTTGAATGGAAAATTGCTCTGTAAGCCTTCACCTAATTCACAATTAAAAAAAAAAAAAAAGGTCATGGAAAAATGGTAATAAAAGATAATGGCCCCTCCAAAACTGAAACTCAAAAGGAACACATGCGCAGGCATGTAAATTTGCTGGTGACCACATTAGTGTACTGGTGCTTGGAAGAGGGGAAAGGCAGCAATGAAGAAATGGGCTGAGTTCAACCACATTCTATAGACTCTCGTTGACTTGGAGATGAGAGAGAGAAGAGGAAGGGCTGGTTGGGCCAAAGTGTGGTGAGATCTGAGGATTCTTGAGCCCATGGGCAAGGACATAGAAGGGCTAGAGCTGAGAGTGAAGCATCCAGCTGATTTGAAGTGAGGGGAGATGCATGAGAACACCCAAACTTGCAGATAGTACCCATTTGACCTAGTCTCGATGGCTTGATGATCAGAACTCAACTAGAGGAAGATATTTTTTAAAAAATTGTTTTTTAATGTTTCATGAAGTAAATGAGGGTAAATTGCTACAGTTTGATGAACTTGACTTATAATACTATGGATGCAGTAGCTCAAAAAAACAACTGAGAGGAAAGGAGTCTTCACATCAAGTATCAATCCTATCTACTCTTTATACAGGGTAGATAGGGACGGGCAACTTAGACATTGGCTACCTAAAATGAGAGAATGACAAAGGCATGAAGTGACTGGCTTGCAAGGTTTCAAAAGGGAGTTTAGTTTAGGGAGTATGTGGTGGGAGATAGAGTCCCCACTGCAGTTTTCATCTTGTCTAGATGGGTCTGGTGAAAACAGATGGGGATAAGATTCTTATGATTCAATAGTAATTGTTATCATGACTAATTGCGACTATCACAACTGTAAAGGTGGAAGTTTTGTTATAAAAATGGAGGAGTAGTTAACCTTACAGTCCAGAAACAGAGGACCCTAGGACCATCAAGAGAGAAGAGCACAAAAGGAATGTGGGACCCTATCCAGAGAAGGAGGCAGAGATGAGGACATGGAGAAAAGGAGCAGCTAAGGACTCTAGACTCATGGAAAGAGAGGGACTGAGTACTGATGGTCAGGAGGCAGGCTTGCAGAATGTGCCCTTTGGTTGTTTAAATTATTATATATTCCTGAGTGTTTTGGGGTACACCCCCCGTCCCCTACCCCACCCCCAAAAAAATAAAAACAGAAGGGATAGAAGCAAATATTGTTGAATGGTGATGCATGGAGGAGATTGTAATCATTGAAATTAAACGGTGTAAAGCTGATGTTCTCCCATGTAAACTATCACTCAGTTCACAATAAAAATAAAAAAGGATAATGGAATTTTTTTCCTTAAGCTTTTTGAACATTGTTTGGAAGATGTATATATTTACAAATCAGTGCAGTTTCTTCTGTATTTAACTTTCAGTGTTACTGTATGGATGTGTTCTAATTTATTTAACTATGGGTGGATTTTTAAGTTATTTTCCCTTTTTTTCAGTAATAACAACATAGCCCAGTAATGTCTCTGGCTCAGAGCCATAATCACTTCTTTAGAACCGTTGTTGTTGTTAAGTGCCATCGAGTGGGTTAGATATCCAGAAATGGTATTTTAGGGCCGATGGGCATGTACATTTTTAAGGTTATAACAGATACTGCCCAATTGGCTCTGGAAAACTCATGTCAATTTATAATTCCACCACAGGACTAGTTTAGAGGCCTATTTCTAACTCAGAAACTTCTTTTAAAATTGTTTTCCAGCCCTAGTATGACACTTTTTGCCCAACTGCCCCTGTTCCCAATTTACTCAGTGAAGCCTTGACCTTTGTTCTTATTCTGGACACAATCTCCTGACTTGAGCAGAGACACACAGTGGCCTCAGATTCTGCCAAACATCAGTCAGGAAACCTTCTAGGAGTTGCCTTGAGAGGCAGCAAGATGAGGGTGTCCTTATGCAAAGATTGTGTAGAATGTTTTTAACTGGAAAGATGTTATGTCTTTCTTATCCAAAATGAAAATTCTGAAAACAGATTAATGTTAAAACCATCTTCCATCCTGACATAACTGCTTTCATTTATGTATTACACATATTTCTTTCCAAGTCTTGGCTTCAAATACAAACTTGTGTATGTGTGTGTGTGGATATGCATGTGTGTCGTGCCTATTCATAAATGTATGTATTTTACATCGTTTCTATCCAGTGTCTCTGTAACATTATACCATTAATATTTATAGCTACATCATCTTAACAATGGTTTTCAACACATGCAAACTATTCCATTACATAAATGTACCATAATTTATTAAAGCAGTGATTATTAAACTGTGCTTAGCCAACCTAGAGATTTACAAGAAGAATCTTAGGCATCACTGGGTATGGGGGAGAGCAAGAAACTGTGGGTGGGCTGCAGTTAGAACCAGAGCAGTTATACTTTTTTCAGTGATAGTGTTACCTGTAGGATTTTAGAACAAAGAGTTACTATGCTAGAAAGAGAGATATGGAGGGAAAGAGAGAGAACACGCAAGAAAAAAAGGAGGGGCAGTAAAAACCACTAGGTTCAATCTTATTCTTGCCATTGGACTTAATTTTATCCAGGTGTTTTAAGAAATTAATAGATTACATAAGATTTAATATCTTTGTGCTCATAGTGTGTGTGTGTGAGTCAGTAAGTACTCTCCAGAGAAAAAGAATCAAAAAGAATATATTTACTTGTGGCCAAGACTTAGAAAGGAATATTTTTAAAAATGAAAGTTATGATAATATGGAAAGATATATATATATATATATATAAAGAACAAACAGATCTGTATTGGACGAAGTACAACCAGAGTGCTCCTTGGAAGTCAGGATCGTCAAACTTCGTCTCTCCTACTTTGGACATATCAGGACAGACCAGTTCCTGGAGAAGAATATCATGTTTGGTAGAGTGGAGGTTGGAGAAAAAGAGGAAGATCCCCCCAGTGAGATGGATCGGCACAGTGGCAGCAGTAATGAGCTCAGGTGTAGCACAATTGTGAGGTTTACGCAGGACCAGTTAGTGTTTCATTCTGTTGTGCGTTAGATTGCTGTGAGTCGGTATCGACTCGATGGCACCTAACAATAACAACAACACATGTGTGTGTGTGTGTGTGTGTGTGTGTGTGTATGTATATGTGTGTGTGTGTATGCATATACCAGAATAAACAAATCTGTTTTGGAAGAAATATAGCCAGAATGTTTCTTAGAAGCCAGGACAGCATGACTTCATCTGGTAGGATTTTGGTTACAGTCTTGAGGCAGAACTTAGTCATTTCCAGGAAACCTTAGTTTTTGCTCTTATGGGTTTTAACTGATCACATGAGACCTACTCATATTGTTCAGGCTTGTCTTCTTTATACTTAAGGAAATGCTAATCACATCTACAAAATACTTCCCGAACCATAGATCTAAGCTAGTGTTTGACCATACAACTGGGCATGATAGCCTAACCAAGTTGACACGTAAAAGTAGTCATCACAGTGTGTTGTGAGACTGTGGGATTTTTTTGTTGTGAAATTATGGGGAAATTCTCCAGGAGAACAGTACATACAGGTGCTTATTGTAGAAGCCCTGTGTTAGTGACCAAGACAGTTGAGATTATGTTCAGTGTCACCAGCATGGAAGAACCACCTGATTTTGTTTGCCTTTTCAAATAATTTATTTCATTTTTGTTGTTGTTGAAAATATGCCCAGTGGAACATACACCAATTCAGCAATCTCTACACATACTACTCAGTGACGTTGATATATTCTCCAAGTTATGCCACCATTCACGCCCTTCTTCAGAGTGTTCCTTCCTGATGACCCGCTCCGTAAGCTTCTCTAACCTTTCAAGTTGTTGTTCATTTACTCTTAGAATGTAGATTGTTAAAAGAGCACAGTGTTCAAGGTAGACATTCTTTACTAATTAAGCTAAACTGTCATTTGGTTTTGGAGTCCTAGTGTGGTGCTGTAGGATAAGAACTGGTTTGATTGATAACCACAGGTCGGTACTTCAAAAGCATCACCTGCTCCTTGGCAACTCTATACATGCTCACTCTGAGTCAGGACCAACTCGACGGCACTTAGCAACAACAATATTGGTTGGTTTAAAGAAAATTTCAGGAATATTTTTGGTTTAAGGTTTACAGATCATCTCAGAGCAGTGGTTGGGGGCTTCATTACCTTCAGTGGTTCCAGAAAGTCTGGCTTCCATGATCATTTGCAGTTCTGTTGCCTACTTTCCCCTTTTTAATCAAGATTCTTCTATAGAATCTTTGATCAAGACAGAACAACCTGTGTGGCCCCAACTGTTCCAGCTTCATGTAGTTCATGCCCCTTGGGGAACAGCTGAAATGGAGCGTCAGTGAAGGGGGTGGGTTACTCAATGATGATGATGCTGTGGCAGTGCTGAACAGAAGGGCAGACCTGGGCTTTGTTTTGTCAGTCAGTGTCCACACCATGTCAGTGGGCCAGTCCTATGCCAGGAGCCTTGTTTGAGGCTGCAACTGTGGGTAAAACTTAGTTGGCAATGCCTGAAATCCCAGAGTTAAAAAAATAACTTCTTTTGGAAGGCCAAAAGTTAGGAACAGTTCATTGACTCTTTGATGGTGGTACAGAACTGTTGTTCATACCAAGTAGAAAACTTTTGAAGTACCAGTGATAACAAGAAACTCTAATGAGTTCCCAAGGAATGTCTGAATCATTCCTTTTTCTTGGAGGTTTCTCAAAGTTTCTGCTGGAGCAGACTCATCAATCCCAGGCCAGACAGGAGGACACCCTAATGAAGGCCCAGTGCATGCTAAGTAGACAGAATGGACTCTTTTTTTTTTTTTTTTTTTTTAATTTTTCCTTAAATATCCACTGTAATGAAGAACTACGAGGGCTGGACTGGTAGAACTTGAAAGGAAATAAAGTATCTGGTGAATCTTCCCTTTTATTAAAAAGAAAGGAGAAAAAGCTAGCATGTCTCAGTGGCCTGGGTGCCAAACATTTACACATATGTTGCAATTTTTAAAATATGAGTATATCTTGGGCAACTACTGTGTGCCAGATGGTTTGCCTACATTATATCTGGAAATTCTTTGAACGTATATACTTCTACGTCAATCCTGCTGTCCCAGTTGTGAAGATGAACAAATCAAGGCTCAGAGGCCATTAAGGTCATGTAGCCAGCAAGTCGTAGAATTGCTAAATCAGTGCTCAAGCTCCAGTCTGCGTGACCCCGTTGTCTGTGTGTCCCCATTTTCTTACCTCCTGAGAGAACCCTGGGCCCAGTCTTCCCTAGTGTACACGGCTTAGCATCCAGCCATAGCTCAGAAGCTATGGAAATCAACTCAGTCATGAACATCCCCTCCCAACTATTCCCCAAGGGGCATCGTCTACTGTGACCATACATGGCATTTGAGAACAAAGCTTTTAGATGATTCTCAGGCCTTCTTCCAGGAATTTTTAAGTCCTAAATAAGGAAGGAGTCCTTGGAACAGGGTACTAGTAGAAATCTAGAGTTAACTATCAGTAGGGAGGGGTATAGGGCAGACATGTCCATGGTTGATAGAACAGCATACAAAGGGACATGGGGTATTCAGAGGGCAGATCTGAGCTCAGATATTGCTGTCATCAGGGTCCAGATGGGCAACTTATGTGAAAGAGTTGCTGCACTAGAAATCTAACCATATGTTCCTAGTAGATGTTCCATAGTATCAGACCAAGAAATTAAGGGTCCCAGCATGAAACCCATGATGACCAAGGACACTGAACTGTGAATCTGGAGGGTAGACTAAAAAGGACATTGGTGTGGAATGTTTTTGAATATTGTTCGTGTTGTCAAAAACCTTACAGAAGATTCTTTAAATTTTAAAATCATCTTTTATTTCAGCTGTTCATGCCAAGAGCCTGGTAGCCATCTTGCATCTGCTCGTTGCTCTGTCCCAGTATTTCCGGGCACCAATCCGTCTCCCAGACCATGTTTCCATTCAAGTGGTTGTGGTGCAGGTAAGATGAA
Source organism: Chrysochloris asiatica (assembly GCF_000296735.1). Lineage (NCBI taxonomy): Eukaryota > Metazoa > Chordata > Mammalia > Afrosoricida > Chrysochloridae > Chrysochloris > Chrysochloris asiatica. The sequence goes on from NW_006408601.1 coordinate 1,014,619, forward strand.
TACTATCATAAACAATGGCCCCTTTAAGGAGGTACAGATGCTGGGTTCTGTGAGGGCCAAGGCACAGTGGATTGATGAATGCTGAATGTCCTTGGGTTACCTAATGCATGTTGACTTATCTTTGATATGTGTGCAAAGAGTGGAAGAGTATGTACTTGGGCCTGAGATACTCTGGGTGAGGCCTGTGTCTGGATTTACCTGTTTTTGTCAGGAGAATATCCCTGTAATTATACTTGAGAGAGTGTGTGGTATGTATTTGTGTAGTGGGGCCAGGAGGAAAGGTGTCCTTGTGTGTGTGTGTGTGTGTGCATTTGTGTAAGCAGTGTGCAGGATGCCCTGCCAGCCATGGCGAATCATCCCTTTTTAGTTAAATAGATGAAACATAGGCATTGAGGGAGATAGATACCTGTGTATGTGAGAGAGACTTGCCTGATCACATTGAGGGCACTGCTGCTTTTCACCCACTCAGAGAAGCAGAGCTGAGATCTCAAGTCAGCTTTTTCCAGATTGTTCGATGGAATTTCCAGTCACATATGGGTGTATCATTTCCACAATGAGGGTGTGCTCTCTCCCCGGACGATCTCACTCTGCTCCTAAGTACATTAGCTACTCAAATTCAATTTTATTTTCCATCTTTATGCCCATTTAGCAAAAGGTCATTGTTTTGTTGGTTTGTTTCTGTTATTTTCCAAATAAATATGCATCAAGGGAGAAGGCCTGAAATAGGAAGGAAAATCCCTGCAAGCAAATGAACCACACGAGACCAGAGTCCAGGACAGAAGGGCTTTGAGCTGAGCATTCTGGGAAATCAGATGTTAATGGAGAGGGAGGGGGAGGTGGTGACTCTAACACTGATGGATGGCTCCTCAGTCATTGATTAGTCGTGCCTAATCTGAAAGCATTTCTTCCACACATTCTGGTTGCTTAACTCTGCTGATCATCAAAACCCAAGCCTGTTGCCATTGAGTTGATTCCAACTCATGGGGACCCATTTGTTAGTAGAGAAGAAGTGAGCTCCTTAGAGTTTTCTTGGTCACAGTCTTTATAGAAGCAGATCATCAGGCTTTTCTGCCACAGTGCTACTGGATAGATTTAGTTTAGTGGTGGTGGTTATGTGCCATTGAGTCAGTTCCAACTCATAGCGACCCTGTATAAGATTTCCTAGGCTGTAAATTTTAATAGTTACAGAAAACCTTATCTTTCTCCCATGGAGTACTGGTAGATTTGAACTGTTGACCTTGTGGTTAGCATCCCAGCTTGTGATCTACTATGCTACCAGGGCTACTTTTTGGTCAGTAGCCAAGTACAAGTACATGCATTTATATCATGCATGAAGCCTTGCTAAACATCATGAGGGAATAATAGGAGTGTCACAACTTAGCCCTGCCTGCCAGGAGAAAAGAAGCAGAAGGGGCTATTAGAAGCCTATAGTTGATGTGAATGTTATGGTTCAGACACTAATCACAGGTAATGGAAAGGTACTAATTGCCATTATTTATTGAGCACTTCAGTTGTATCAAGCATGGTGCTACTATGGCCAATCCTGAGCATTCTTGAACCAGTATCTCCCTGGTGAATCTAGGCTGTCTCTGTTGTGTTATTTTACCAGTAGACAATGTGAGAAGCTACTTCATTATATTCTTTAAAAATACAGTTAAAATTTGGCAGGAGGAAGGGGGCTCCTAGTTTAAAACAGATGCCATTGCAAGCCCACTATATATGCCTTGTTTTCAGCTCTCAATCATAAGCCAGGAGAAGGCTGTTGTTGGTTTAATTTCTCCTGCAGACAGTTTTGTTAGCACACAGGAGAAAAGAGGACACATTACATAAAATGTCATCAGTGCGTGTCAGGTTTTATGAGGTGTTTTGCTTTATCAAGCGAAACTGGCACAGAAGCAGGACTCCAAGAACTAGCCATAAGTCACTGTTTAAACTACACAGATAACTCTGTAGGGAACAGGTAATAGATGGGGGTAAATTAGGATGCTATGTGAGGGGTTGTTTAACCCAGATTTTTGCTAATGGTCTGTGTGTTGTTGTTAGGTGCCATCGAGTCAGTTCTGACGCATAGTGAGCCTATGCACAACACAACAAAACACTGCCTGGTCCTGCACCAGGTGTTGTTACACTTGAGGCCTTTGCTGCTGCCACTGTGCCAATCCATCCTTATGGCGATCTTCCTTGTTTTCTGTATGGAAGCTCTTAATTCTGCATGGAGTTTAAGATTGAGGTTTTATGTCCATGAATGGCCTCACATGACAGAAGTCTAGTGGTTCAACCTCACCAGTCATTCCACAGGACAGAGATGTGGCAGTCTGCTTCCATAAAGATTTGCAACTTTGGAAACCCTATGTTAGCAATTCATACCCACCAGCCACAGTGTGGGAAAAAGCTGTGCATAAAAAATTTGCTTCCGTAAAAGACTGATAACCTTGGAAACCCTATAATGCATTCTTCTCTGTCCCATAGGTCCCTATTAATCGAAATCACTTCTACAGCAATAGACTTTTTTGGAATCTCTTTCAAACGATTTTCTAATTTTTTTGTTTCTTTACTTATTTGTGTGTGTGTGCACTTTGATAATCCTTTCTGCTGCATCTACTTCAGATATACTTTTGGCCTATATCCAGTTTTAACTTTCCTTCTATAAAAATATTTTTCAAGTGCACTATTTTTAGTGGTTATTGGGAATGTGAAGAGAAGTTTCATCAGGGGACTAAAGAAGGAGGGTTTCAGCTGACCTTCCACCTCTCAGGCCCCTTCTTGACAATCATGTCAGCCTCTGTGGAAGATGAATTCACTCTGACAACCATTTGCACGACCTTCCTGCCTGTGTCTGAAAAATGGTTTTGGTGGGATTTGATGGAATGAAGCTTCCCCTTTACTCCCATTAGAAAGTCTTCCTGAGCCCTTATATTCCCCTATTCATAAACCTCCATTCCAGGGAAACTTATAGCAGTAAATGCCTACAAAAAATAAAAAAATAAAAATAAAGAAAAGGATGAAAGATCTCAGCCTAGTGCTACAATTAAAAGAACTAGAAAGAGAAAATCAAACTAAGCTTAAATGTACCAGAAGAAATAAAGAACTGAGCAGAAATAAATCAAATAAAACATAGAAAAACAATATAGAAAATAAATCAAACCCAAAATTTGTTCTTTAAAAAAGTAAATAATATTAGCAACACTTTAGCTAGACTGACAAAGAAAAGAAGAGAAAATATGCAAATAACCAAAATGAAAGAAGGGCCATTACAACAAGTGACCCTATAGAAATAAAGAGAATTATGATAGAATATCATTAACTGTATAGAAACAAACTAGATACCCTAGATGAAATGGACAAATTCTTAGAAGCACACAACCTATCCAAACTGACTCCAGAGGAAGTAGAACGCCTCCACAGACCCATAATAAGTGAGTGAGAGAATCAGTAGTCAAAACCTCCCAACAAAAAAAAAGTCCTGCCATCACTGGACAAGAGCAGAGAATGGGACCCCACCCAGAGCAGCAGTGAGGCCTGAGATGGAGACAGAGAGGATGACGTGAAGAGATGGAGTGGCTGAGGGCTTGAGATCCAAAGAGGGAAAGGGGCTGTGTGCTGAGGACCAGGCGGGGGGCGGCCAGGTGGGCTTGTAGGGTATACCCTTTGGTTGGGGGATGATGCATGGACGGGATGGTGACTATGGCAATGAAACGATGTATGACAGAATGAATGTAAAACTAATGTTTCCCCATGTAAACTATCACACAATACACAATAAAACATTTATTTAAAAAAAAAAAGCCCTGGCAATGAAATGATATATTATAGAATGAATGTAAAATTAATGTTCTCCCATGTAAACTATCACATAATTCACAATAAAACATTTATTTTAAAAAAAAAAGTCCTGGGCCAGATGGCTTCACTGGGGAATTCTTCCAAACAGTGAATTGATATCAGTACTATCTAACCTCTTCCAAATGATGGAGAAGTAAGGGATACTTCCTAATTCATTCTGTGAAGTAAAAATAAACCATGAAACCCATACCAGATAAAGACATCACAAAAAAGAAAACCACCAGCCAATATCTCTTATGAATATATAAGATATTTTGTCTTCAACAAAATGCTAGCAAACAGGATCCAGGAACACGTTAAGAGAGTCATACATCATGACCAAGTGGGATTTCTTCCAGGAATGCAGGGATAGTTCAACATTAGAAAATTAATCAATATAGTATACCACATCACTAGACCAGAAGAAAAGAACCACATAATCAGTTCTATGGATGCAGAAAAAGCATTTGATAAAATCCAAAACCTTTTCTTGATGAAAATCCTAAAGAATATTAGAATAGAAAGAAAAGTCCTCAGTATGATTCAGGGCATATATGAAAAGCCAACAGCCAACATAATATTTAATGGAAAAAAAATGGGGAACTTTTCCCCTTGAAATAGGGAATAAAGTCACAAAGGTGACTGCACTCACCATTTCTATTCAGTATTGACTTAGAAGTCCTAGCCAGAGCAATAAGACAAGAAATAGAAATCAAATCTGTCCAGATTAGAAATTTTACTTCTGTAAAGTTATCTCTGTTTGTGGATGATATGATCCTCCCTATAGAAAATGCCAATTCACCCATAAGGGAACTTCTAGAGTTAAGAGAGGAATTTACCAAAATTGCAGGATACCAGGTCAACAAACAAAAGTCAGCTGGATTTCTATATATCAGCAATGAGAATTCTGAAAGAGAAATTAGGGAAACAATTTCATTTACAATAGGATCTAAGAGAATAAAATAGCTAGCAATAAATCTAACCATAGGTGTGAAGAATTTAAACAATGAAAACTTTAAGACACTGCTGAAAGAGGTTAAAGAAGGCTTAAATAAATGGAAAGATGTTCTATGTTCATGGATTGGAAGACTTAATGTTGTTAGATGTCAATACTATCCAAAGTGACTATACATTCAATACAATCCTGACCAAAATTCTAACAGCCTTCCTTATAGAAACAGAAAAACCAATCCTCTACTTTATATGGAAAGGGCAAGAGGCTCAGAATAGCTAAAACTGTTGAAAGAGAGTAACAAAGTAAGAAGTCTCACACTTCCTGATTTTATAACATGCTGTAGAGCTACAGTTGTCAAAACAGCCTGGTACTTTGTTGTTGTTGTTAAGTGCTGTCGAGTTGATTCCTACCCATAGCGACCCTATACAGGGTTCCCGAGGCTGTAAATCTTTATGCGAACAGAAAGCCTCATCTTTCTCCCATGGAACAGCTGGTAGTTTTGAACTGCTGACCTTGAGGTTCACAGCCTGATTCGTAACCACTACGCTACCAGAGCCTGGTACTAGCATAACAATGTATACATAGATAGATCAATGGAATAAAATTGAGAGTCCAGGAATAAATCCACATAATATGGTCAACTGATTTTTTTTTTTAACAAGGTTGCTAAGTACTTTCAATGTGGAAAGAAGAGTTCTTTCATTAAATGCTAGGAAAATTTGATTTTCACATGCAGAAAATCACATACATACAAAGACATGCCTCACATCACATACAAAGACAAATTGAAAATGGATTAATGACCTAAAAGTGAAAACTAACACCATAAACTTCTTAGAAGAACAAGCCAGGGCTGTGCTATCAGGTCTAACTTTCACAGATGGCTGACTTAATATAATAGCAAAAACACAAAGAGCAAAAGACAAAATAGATAAACAGGACCTCATAAAAATTTTAAACTTTTGTTCATCCAGAGACTTTACCAAAGAGTGAAAAGACAAGCTACCTACTGGAAGACTATCTTTGGAAATTATAGATCCAACAAAAATCTAATAACCAAAATACATGGAAAATGTCAATAATTTAACAACAAAAAGACAGATAATCCAGTCCTAAAATTGGCAAAGGATTTGAATAGACATTTTGCCAAAGAGAACGTTCAAATGGCCATCAAACATATGGGAAAATGTTCAATGCCATTGGCCATCAGAGAGATGTAATTCAAAAGCACAATGAGTTACCATTTCATTCCCAGTAGGATAGCTAAAATTTAAATTAAAATTTAAAAAAAGGAAAATAACTGTTGGAGAAAATGTGGGGAAATTGGAATCTTCATTTTGCATTGATAAAAATGCAAAATGGTACAGCCATAGTGGAAAACTGTATGCCAGTTCCTCAAAGAACGAAACTACCACATAATCCAGCAATTTCACTCCTAGGTATAAATCCAAAAGACTTGAAAGCAGGGACTCAAAAAGAAATTGGTACACCAGTGTTCATTATAACACTATTCATAATAGCCAGAAGATGGAAACCACCTAAATGTATGCCCATAAACAAACGAATGGATAAACAAAATGTGATACATACATACAATGGAATATTACACAGCCAGTACAAGAAATGACATGGATGGAGTTTGACAATATATGCTGAATGAGACAAGCCAATCCCAAAAGGCAAATGTTTAGAGAGCAAAGTCTGTTAGTGGTAGGAGGGAGGGGCGTTAACAATGATGGAAAAATCACATTGATTAAGGGTAAGGTTGCACAGCTGACTATTGTAATTGCTGTCAATAAATTGGCAAAAGTTGTGTAATAGATTAACAACAATTAAAAAGTTGCTGAGGTTGCATATGTACAACCAAACACCTCATAACAGGAGAATTGGGAGTAAGAAGATAGGGAATGTGTGTTTGTTTCCATGCACCTTTGTCATGAACTGGCTGGCACTTAACTACCATTACTGAACATTTGGATCAAAGATTCTATAGAAGATTTGAAAGGGGGGAAATATAGAACAGAATTTCAAATTCTCATGAACTTTAGATTTTCTGGAGCCATGGATTCTAGATGAATTCCTAATACTATTTTCCTGAGATAACCTTTAAACCTTAAACCAAAAAATATTCCCTGGAGTCTTCTTAAACGTAAACAACAGTTTTTTATACTCCATTGTATTTATTCTAACTCCAACCCTAACTAATGAAATAAAGAAGAGGATTTGTAGATGTGAGGGGTGAACAGACGGATGGATGAATAGGTGGGTGAGTGAACATGAGTGAGTGAGACTTATAGATGGCCCCGGAAGTGCTTAATCTTTTCTCAGAGAAGAAATGCATTAAGGAGTACTGTACTACTTACTCTAAAACTCCCATTTTATCAATTTAAAAAAGAGAGACAGACTCTCCAAGCCCATCCCCACAGTTAACTGTGTTTCTCTCCGCTTCCCTCCATGGCCCCAGCTGGAGGGCAGACACACCCTGGCCTTCATTTCCATTTGGTTTACTGTGGATTACTCCGGGAGGCGAACAGTTTGCTTCCAGCAGAATGTTTTCCAATAAAAAAAGAAAAGAGTCACCGTCCAAGAAACAGCCTACTTGTTTGGACTAAACACTAATTTCACTTAGTCCAAATGGTACAGTCCAGTAACAGGAACTCAGGGACCTCGTTTCATTTCTAGCATTATCTTGTCTCTGAGTTCACTTCTCCAACTCCACTCACTTTCTCAATATCAGAAATGCTCGTCTGTTGGTTGGTATTTTTTCTAAAGCATATTTTTTCTCCTCTCTTCCCATCCCCTCTCCCTACCCCCATTTCAGAAACGAGAAGGAATCCTCCAGTCTCGGCAAATCCAAGAGGAAATAACTGGTAACACAGAGTATGTGAACACCATTGTTGCCAGAGATTCTGTAATGGAACACAGATGTTTCTCCAAAATGCATCCATTTGCTGATATTTAGTTTTCATTTATTGGGATTGCAGGAGGGATTAGACTTCAGCCAATGATTATAGTTTAGCCTTTTCCGTGCATTCAAAACATGCCTCTCAATGCTTAAGGTACAAACTTGGGTGGGGAAATGGGGAGAGGGAATTAGTAATGATTGAAAAATTCTAATTTTATGGCACTCCAGGAAAAAATGCGCCCAAAAAAGCCAACCAGCATGAAATCATCTTGCCATAAACATGGGGTTGAATTTAAATTGTTAACCTACAAAAAGACATTTTTCTTCCTTTCTGAATTGGATTTATTTGGTCACGTGCCATGACCCAGAAAGTCCCTGTCTACCCTAGCTTTTTTGGTTTGTTTGGGTTTTTCTTTCTCTCCCCTTTTCACTTGCTTTAAGAAACTGCACTATCAGAATGTATAAGCAGTTTGTCATAGCCAAGAGGAGTGTTGTCTTAAGCAGAAAGAGCAGGTTGATGTATGGGGTCTGAGGTCATCAGGCAAGCCTGCTCCCTGGCCACAGGCATAGCTGGGCAAAGTTCATTTTTAGCGTTCCTTGGGTCCCCCTTGAATGATAATGACATAGTGAAAAGGCAGAAGTTTCTATGTCAGCTCAGTTTGAGTTCAAGTTCACCTTTTACCAATTACATAGCAGATGAGCCCCTTAACCTCTCTGACATCTGTGAAGTGGGATTTTCCTAAGCTGCAGAAAGGTGGTGACAATTCCATGTGGTAGCAGCTGTTCTTCCTCTCACCTGCCCTTTATTGCTGCTTTTCTTGGGTTTCCTCATCACAGCTGACCCACATGTTCCCGCCTGGCCCAGTCTCTAGGAAACGCCCTATTCTCATTTCCCAGTACTGCTGCCTGACTAGACCACATTGTATACTGTACTTCAAAGAAGCCCTGGGGTCTGGGCATTTCGGGCTGAGGGATAAGAGCAGAAAGGAGAGGTGACCCTTCCCCAGGTCCCCAGTGTATCTTATCAGAAAGACTCCTAGTCACTCCAGGGGCCAATCTTAATAGAGGAAGGGCCAGCTCAAAGACATAACAACACTGACTTTGGCCTTGTACCTGTGAGAAATGGAGGAAAGGTACCCTGGGTCAGGCCAGCTGGTTAAGGAGCAGAATTCCTCACTGTCCTACTCCCCACCCACCCCCACCTTTGTTGGACTTTACGTGCTTTTTCACCTGAGAGGCGCTTGGCCCATGAGAAACTCCTGAATCGAAGGGTATGAAGTTTCAGATTCCAGAACATTCTCTCAGTGCTTGCCATGGCTTCTGTTGTTCTTTCTTTTTTTTTTTTTTAAGGTTTTTATTGTGGATTGAGTGAAAGTTTTCAGGGCACATCATCGGTTTCACATTCAAACATTCATATACCTTGTTTCATTACATTGATTATAATCCCCTCCACATACCATCAGTTAACAGAGTTTCTCTATATCCTCTTTAGCATTTTTGGGGCGGAAAAACTTTGCCTTTTTGGAATTTACAGTCTCAGCTTTTAGGGAAGGTTTTTACATTTATCTGTGGGTATCCAGGGCTCATGTATGGAATTACTAACCAGCATAACTGAATAATCAGATAAGGGACACTTTGCTATGTCTGCTAGGTGGCTAAAGTCTGATCCTCAGAGCCTATGGTTTGGACGGTCAGCAACACTTGAGCCCACAGGGACTTGAACTCCTGACTGGGTCTGCACGGTCTGCATCAGATTCCCCCTTATTTATTATTTGTTTAAGGGACGCTGCCTGTCTTAGGCGGTCAGTGCGAATTCCTCAGTCTTACCCATCATCGAAACTCATTGCAGCATGGCAATGGCTCTGTCTTAGGTTGCCGAGGTTCCACGTGATCCTTGCCTGTCTCTGGCCACTGTTGTTCTTTCTTCTCTGCCACATCTACCACAAAGACATAAACAGGGATACAGCCTTCTAATAATGAAAGCAAAATTCTGTTTACATAATGCTTTCATGTCTCATTGATATTGAAAATAAGCACATAGGGTAATGATTAAATTCCCTAAACCCCAAAGTTTAAAGGTGTCATTGAGCTATCCAACAGTTAACACTAAGTGAATTTTTCTTTCCAATCTGCTACCCCCAACTGGTCAATTGGTAGGTGATAGGTGTATAGTTGGAATAAACCAATATAATAAAAGTCATAATAAAAAACCAGAAATGTATTAAGGGAAAGATATATGTTGAGCATTTCTTATATACTGGGCATTATGCTAAAACCTTTCTACATATTAAATCTTTTAATGCTTACAACATCCCATTAAAAGTGTTTGCTGTTATTCTCATTTTAGAGATAAGAACCCAGAGAAGTTAAGTAACTTGTCCAAGATCACACAGCTTGCAGATGGCTCAGTGGGATTTAAAACGTACACGGCCTGTGTGTGTCTACTAGTTATGTTCTGAATACTTTGCAGCTTCTCTGCTACAAGGGAAGTTACAGTTCCTGCCCTGTTTGGGTCCAGTAGCAGGTGTAATTTGGAGGACATTACAGGATGGATGAGAGAAAGACAAAGCTGCCCTCCCCAAGCAGATGCCCACAGCAACCTGACCATTGCAATTCCACATCAGGGCTTTGCCTGAGCCAGCATGGCCCCTGAAATTCAGTTGTCAGTCTTAAGCCCCTGAGTCTAATATTCTTTATTTAAGACAAGAAATACTCGTTTAAGCATCATTACACCAACCTTTGCACAAATACCAGTATATCTGTGTAACCAAGAGAAGAAATGGGTAATAGTATGAGGACTTCTGGTGTGGCACTGTAGGATCAGCACTGGACTGCAAACCACAAGGTCAGCAGTTCAAACCTACCAGCTACTCCTCGAAAACGTTATACAGGGTAACTTTGAGTCAGAACCAACTCGAGGGCACACAACAACAATAACAATGTGCTGAAGAGTGAGTAATTAATTAAAAGACTTAGCAACGAATAAAGTGCCTAAGGAAAGAGAGTTTTGAATTAATCAACCAAGGACAAGCAGGCTGGTACTTGAGTAAGCAGGGTGGTGGTGGCCTTCCAGCATTGATGGAAGTTTCTTTCAGAGAACAGGCCACGGAGAGAAGAATAACACTGTTTTCTTTTCCTTTCTTTCCAGGGCTCTTTCTGGAAGGCATGGTGAGTTACCCAGGATGGTCCTCCATCACTGGTGTCTGCAGTGGGGCCCTAGTTAATGTGGAAGCAGCTGTTTTGTGGACACTGGGACCAACAGGCACTGAGCTTGCTGCCTGGACAAGTGTCTGCACCTGTGACCAGGCCAGCTGGGTAGAGAGAGGCAGCTTACTGTTGTGAAGAGGAAAACTGCCCACATCAACGCAGTCCTCTTGCCAGTGGTCAGACTTTGCTGGACTTCTGCATGGGTCCTGGGCATTTTCAGGGAAGTTTAGCCCCAAGCATATTGTGGGAGTGAAGGAAGATGTATATACATGTAGATTCAAGGGAGCGCCATCCCCTCTGTCCAGTCTGCCCAGCCTTTCCAGGAGCTATATTCTTCCACTTCCATCATCACAGCTCCTACCTCTCACATTACCCACAATTCTGTGGGTTTGTTTCTAAGTCTGTGAATATCAGAGGTCACCATCACTTTTCTGGCAATGTGACAGTTACCCATTCATCAGAGCAAGAGTAAGAAAAGGCAGACACACTGGGGTCATGAAGCCAACCAACCCAGATTCACCTGTCTTGGAGTTTTCCTCTCAACTGGAAAACAAGGAGTTGTAGCAAGGCAAATCTCTGAGGGGGCGTATACCTTTGGTAATTTCCACAACCCAGCTTTTCACTGTGAGTGGTATTTTTAAGGATTTAAGTTATGCTCCGAATTCACATCGGTAGAGCTCTTTGGCATTTACAGAGCATATTCCCGTACATTCTTGCCTTTTACTCTGGTGACAACCTTGAAGGAGTTTCATATTTCAGTAGTTTACAGAGGAAACTGAGGCACAGAGAGTTGAAGTGACCTAGACAGAGTTTACTCAAAATGAGGAGCTCATATTCTACCTGGGGCCCCCTGACTCCCTGTCCTTTTACCTGTATACCTCACTGTGATGTTTGTCTGGGGTGTCTTGTTTTTGAAAATCAGGGGGTGAAATGATCTGATGTTTAGATAACACTCTACCTCCAAAACGCTTCATAAACACTTTAGAACCATGACTGAGTCATGTGGTGTTGTGGGGATAGTGTGTGTATTTGGTCATTTCCGCCTCCTCACCACCCTATATGACAGGGGAGAATGGCCCCATAGGCTGAAATCTTTATAAGAGCAGATCGTAGGTCTTCTTTTTTGCTGCAGAGTGGCTGCTGGGCTCAAGCCACTGACCTTCTGGTTGGCAGCAGAGGGCATAACTACTGTTAATGCCATCAGGGCCCCTTGAGTCAGGAGATGATGAAACAAGTGGAGAGAAATGTTCAACCCCAGGTCAAGCTGCCTGATAGAGCCCCTTCTCAGTAAAAGGTTGACATGTTTCCAGAACACGGATGTACACCATTTGGAAAAAGACCTCTAGGCCAAGAATCTACCCCCAAACCAAGGCTCCAAAGTCACAAGCACCATCTCACGCCCACGTTATGTTTTCCTCTTTTCCAGAACGAGATGCCTTCGACACATTGTTTGACCATGCTCCAGACAAACTCAACGTGGTGAAAAAGGTAAGAAAGGGGTACCTGGGAGGGAGTTAGGCAAGGGAGATGAAGTCAAAACATTATGAGAGTCTATTCCTGCTGCCTGCAAGCTCCCTGCAGAAATTGATGTAAATCTCAAATCTCTGCAAATGCTGGGCTTTCCCCCAGATGTTATTTTAGCTGTCATCTTCTCACGGACATTTAATCCTGTCCCTGTTTTCTCCCATTGGGGTGACAGTTCTTGAGAGTGTTGCAGCTATGAGTACTCTGTGCTCTTACCTTCCCCAACTCATCACACAGACCTCTGTCTGTCCCCCTGGGCACAGGACCGACACCTAAGAAGGAGGGCCCTGCTGAGTTCATTTCTTATGTGGCCCCGTCCTAATTTCCCATAGGCTCACCCTTTCCCTTCATTGTGTCTCCGGGGACTTGCTGGAGAAATGCTGCTCCTTTCACATCCTGAAACTTCCCGTTAGAACCCCACGTTGTGTGGGACTGTCCCTCCTACCCCTGCTGGACCCGTATAGGCTGCTCACCCGCACATAGCTCTGTGTAGGAGCCCTGGCACTGTGCTCCTAGGTGGCCTTGTGACTTTACACGGATCCCAGTCCCTGCTGTGGAATCACAGAAGTGGCCTCCCGGGTCTGACCTGGTAGCCTTCCATCTTAAATGTCCGGCTGTGCTTCCCTTTTAGACCCTCATCACTTTTGTGAACAAGCACCTGAATAAACTGAACTTGGAAGTCACAGAACTGGAAACCCAGGTGAGTGATGGCCCTAGTAACAGGCCCATTGTAGGGAGAGTCTTCTACACACACCTGAAAGCTGCCCCTAAGGTAGGTTGTGGCTAAGTCCTGACTCATAGCAACCCTGCATAGGGTTTCCAAGCAACGGCTAGTGGGTTTGGATCACCCACCTTGTGGTTAGAAGTCCAGTGCCACACCAGAAACCCAGGATAGGAGCCAGAAGGAATTTCCCTGTGAAATTTTTCCAACTTTACGTTTTGAAAATTTACAAAGAATGTCCCAATAAACTTTCATCTAAACTTCGCTTGGATCAATTAGTTGTTGACATTCTGCCTTCTTTTTTGCTCTTTCTCCTAAATACATGTTAAGAACAAGTAATCTCTTAGAGAACCACAATACAGTGATCAAATCCAAGCAATTTAATGTTGATGTAATATATTAACCTATTTAGGTTGAGCCATATGAAACTGCTGATATTAACTGCATTTGGAAGATAAAAACTGCAATTCTTTATGGTTCAAAGAAAACCTTTGTAATGAAGTTCTGCCAGTTGTCCCAATATTCACCTACACTGCATTTACTTGTCATGGCTTTTTAGTCTCTTTAACGTCGAGTAACCCCCTCTTGTTTCTTTGCATCACGTTGGCATTTCTGAAGAGTGTAGGCCAGTGGCTTTATGGAAATTCTTCCACCGTGATTAGCTTCAGGTTGTGCTTTTTTAGTAGCAATCCTACGTAAGTTTCTGCGCTGTTCGTCTCAGGACGTCACATGAGCAAGCACTTTTGTCCGTTAGTTCAATTACTACTGATGTTACCTTTGAGCACAGAAAGTGGAGATCATCCTGTCATGAAGGATGAGCCACAGGCCCCTCAGCCAATCACTCAAAAAGACAGACTGGACCCAGCACACACCCAGTCTGTCCATTCTAATCACTTTTAAGGTGATTTCAAGAAATTGGGCCTCTTGTTCTTCCTAGGCTGGCCGCTCGGCAAGACAAAGGCCACGATCAGTTCAAGCATGAAGATTGTGAAGCCCAGTGGCGAAAAGCTGGATGAATTCGCTCTTGAGCTACAGATGAACTCGGACCTAAAGGCTCAGTTAAGAGAGCTGAACATAGCTGCAGCTGAGGAAATTGAAATTGCTGGTGGCTGGAAAGCTATTATCATCTTTGTTCCTGTTCCTCAACTGAAGTCTTTCCAGGAAATCCGAGTCCAACTTCATGAACTGCAGAAAAAGTTCAGTGGAAAGCACGTGGTCTTTATTGCTCAGAGGAGAATTCTGCCTAAACCAACTCGAAAAAATCATACAAAAAATAAGCAAAAGCATCCCAGGAGCCGCACTCTGACTGCTGTGCATGATGCAATCCTTGAAGACTTGGTCTTCCCAAGTGAAATTGTGGGCGAGAGAATCTGAGTAAAGCTGAATGGCAGCCGTCTTATAAAGGTTCATTTGGACAAAGCACAGCAGAACAATGGGGAACACAAGATTGAAACATTTTCTGGTGTGGATAAGAAGTTCACGGGCAAGGATGTTAATTTTGAGTTCCCAGAGTTTCAGTTGTAAACAAAAATGATTAAATGAGATATCATTCACACACACACACACAAAGAAATTGGGCCTCTTGGAAACTCTAGCACCTGTTGTTTGTAATCATAAGCATTTGGTGGCTCAACCTCCCTTGAAAAGCTTATGGGATATTGGATATGCGTCTGGCATCTGTACTATACCTTGGTTCCATCATGGTCTACTCTTTCCAAATCTCATTCGACCCTTAAGCCTCCACTGCCTCCACAATTCCGCCCTGATTGTCCAACAGACCCTAGTCTAGCTTTTCCTTGAGCAGAAGATCTAGCCTAGGAGGCTATAGTGCTGTAGACATATTGGACATGGTTTCCTGCCCTGGATCTATTCTTCACAGAAGGGACTGGACTCTCAGCCTTAGCCATGCCCTCAGTATACAGTTCTGCTTTGTCAGCAAGAGCCAGTAGGTTGTGTCCTGTGTGCTTTGTTGTTTTCCCAGATTGCATTAGCAATTGTTGTTGTTGTTGTTAAGTGCCATCAAGTCAATTCCATCCCATAGTGACCCTGTATAGGGTTTCCAAGGAGCGTCTGATGAGCTTGAACCACCAACCTTGTGGTTCAAGCTGACATTGCAGTCTAGCACATTAACCCACAGTGCCACACTAGGACTCCATAATAGCAGTAGTTAATATTTATTAAGTGCTCTTCATTAGAAGTTGTCAAAAAGGAAATGGAA
>NW_006408601.1:1032655-1042911 GCF_000296735.1 Chrysochloris asiatica
AACAACAACAACAACTTCACTAGGTACTTTTAGTGTCCTGGTGTGGTGCTCTAGGATAAATATTGTCCTGCTAATCATATGGGTGACGGTTCAAACCCATCAGCCTCTCCTCGAAAACCCTTATGACAGGGTCGCTATGAGTGGGAACTGGTTCACTGGCCCTTAATAACAACATCTAGGCATGTTACACATGCCAACTAATTCAGCCCTGGTGGAATGCTGAAATGATATTATATTATCATCAAACCCATTTTACAGGTCAAACACCTAAGGCACAGAGAAGTTACATAACTGCCTGACTCACACAGCTAATGGGTAGATTTGAACTCAGAGCCCATGCTTGTAACCTCTACTGAAGCCATAAGTAAGTAAAATTTGAGAAAGGGAAATGTCCAGGCCTGTATGACTCTAGAATTCTTCCTCTCTGTTCAAAAAGCAAAGTCGCCTCAATTAACCTCAGGCTATTTGCCTCAGACCCTCTAGTCTACCTTAGCTCCTGCTCACCCCTCAGTTCTCCATTTAGACATGCCTTACATGGACTTGTAAGACTGGCTGACCTTGGTCAGTCCTCACTCAGCCCAACACATTTCCATCCATCAGAGCAATGACCATGTTGCCTCCACCCTCCACACTAGCCTCTACACTGGACTGCGAGCTTCTCGAGGCCAGAACCCCCCATTTCCCAACGTCTCGTAGTCTCTGCAACTTGTCACATGGTCCTGACTTGGTACAGTCAGTAATCACTGAATGCTGAATCAACCGAGATCAGGACTGTGGGCTTGTGGCTCTTGTCTGAGGCCAGCCAGACCTGGGGTGGCTTGTTGCAGAGTAAACTACTCTGCTTGGCCACTGTCCCCATTCCCACCATCCACTGCCTGGGCAGGGTAACAGGGAAGCCAGTGCCTTCACCCAGCTCTCTATCCAGTTTGCAGATGGAGTGTACCTGGTGCTGCTCATGGGCCTCCTAGAGGGCTACTTTGTGCCCCTGCACAGCTTCTTCCTGACCCCGGATAGCTTTGAGCAGAAGGTAAGGGGAGAGTATGTCAAGGGAGGGCCCTAGCCACATCCCCTGACTCATCTACCACACCTACCTAGGACTATCTGGGAGAAGGGCGGCAGCTTCCCCTCTGACCTGAGTCTTCAGTGACTGGAGGTGGGTGCCCGTTATGTTGAGCTGCCGAGCTGGCCCATACCACAAGGCATCCTGAGCAGCCTTTCCCTCCTGCTGCAGTGCTAGCCCTATGCTCTTGTCAACTACCATCGCCCAGACTCATCTCTCAGCTAAGGTGGAAGGGAAGGTGGTTGCATGGCAGGTCAGGTCCACACCCCACCAAGCCACAGTGACCTCTCATAGACTGTCTCAGCCTGCTCCCTGAACCAGGAACTTTGTCTGAAGCAAAGACCCTGTGCTGTCTCTTACACATGTCTTGTGATTTTCATGTGTATGCACTGTCATTCCTGGGTTGAAAGGGGGCAAGGAAGAGGATCTTGAACGTCTCCAGGAGCATTTCATCATTGGGAGGCTGGGATCAGCAAGCTCATACTCCACATGGCCCGCCCATTTCAGTAGCCCCATTTCCCCTTCAAGTAGGGCCTCCTCTGAACTCACCGTCGGGAAACCCCTAGGGCTTAGGGATTGAGTACTCAGTAATGTAGCCACTGTATGTCTCTCTTCTCTTTCCAGGTCTTAAATGTCTCATTTGCCTTTGAGCTCATGCAAGATGGAGGTTTGGAAAAGCCAAAACCACGGCCCGAAGGTACCTGACTCTTTTTTGGGCTTGTTCCCTGATTTGTGATCAGAGGGTAAGATCCTGTTCAGGGCCCAGGGAAGGGCTCCTATTGTGTGCAGTGGGAAGAGTCTTATTCTGAAGCCATCTTTGCCATTTGCTAGGCGAAGGTGGGACTGGAAGCAGCTGCTTAGTACTCAGGATCCTTTGTGAACTGCACAGCACACAGCTGTGGGAATATGAAACCTCACATGGCACATATGCAGTGATCAGGGTCCAAACAGATGTTGTGGCGAAGAGGCGAACAGTGGTGCTGCTGCAGATAGATGGCCCCTTGTGTCTACATTCCCTGGTGGTTCTGTCCCTGAGCAGAGGGCTGCCTCCTAGCCAGTCATGACGATGATGCAGGCAGATGTGCCCTAAACAGAATTGCCATCTACCCCTGACAGATCAGCTTGTTTGGGGAGTTTGGAATAAAATACCAACAGAACAAAATATTTCAGCTCATGTGCGCTCTTGTAGTGTGTCTTTGTGTGTGTGTATATGTTTGTGTTATTGGTGTTGTTAGGTGCCATCTAGTCAGTACCGACTCATAGCGACCTTATACACAGCAGAATGAAACACC
The DNA here is from genome assembly GCF_000296735.1 of Chrysochloris asiatica. Lineage (NCBI taxonomy): Eukaryota > Metazoa > Chordata > Mammalia > Afrosoricida > Chrysochloridae > Chrysochloris > Chrysochloris asiatica. The sequence continues at coordinate 1,035,008 of NW_006408601.1, forward strand.
GCCCAATCCTGGGCCAGCCTCACTACTGTTGCCATGCTTGAGTCCATTGATGCTGCCACTTGGCTAATCCATCTTGCTAGGGGTCTTCCTCTTTTTCTCTCACCCTCCACTTTACCAAACATGATATCCTTCCCCAGTGACTGATCCCTCCTGACTATATGTCCAAAGTATGAGAGATGAAGTTTGGCCATCCTGGCCTCCGAGGAGCATTCTGGCTGCACTTCTTCCAACACAGATTTGTTGGTTCTTTGGCAGCCCTTGGAACTTTCAATAACCTCTTCCAACAAGGAGGCACATTTTTCTTGGTAGTCTTGGTACGGACTTTTATTTCCTTCCACTTACTGACTGAGATGTTCCATTTTACTAGCGCTGGTGAGACGTACTTGTATTGCAAATCATTTTCTATTGACATTGGATTGGCACATTGAAGCTGTTGTTCATGGGTTCTTTTCCTTGCACCTTCTTAGCTGTTATGGAGCCCTGGTAGCATCCTGGGTTCGGTATTATTACACTGCTAACTGCAAGGTCTGCCGTTCAAACTCACCAACTCCTCCAAAGGAGAACGATGAGGCTATCTGTTCCCTTAAAGATTTACATTCTCAGAAACCCTATAAAAAAAATCACTTCGGGTCAGAATTGCCTTTATGGCAGTGGATTAGGTTTTTGGGTTGCCCTTCTGTTTAGAGGCAAGTGGAGAAATAGGAGCGGTGTGCTTACAGGCCCCAATTGGTGCTCTGCTCTGAGCTTTTCCACACACACTTCCACATAGGGGGATGACTTCTCTGTCTATAATGGGTCTGTTGGCCCATGATATACCAAGAGCAGTGAGGCAGTCCCTGACCACGAGGCACTTAACAGTCAGGAGAAGCCAGATTCCCCTCAGTCACCTAAATGGAATGACCATTATGATAACTGCTGTGAAAGAGGTACAGTAGCGAAGAGGATGTGGGAATTAAGGAGGCGAGATTACTTCTCTCTGGGGTGAGGGAAGGTTTAATGAAGATGGTGATGGTTCAGGAAAACATCAGGAATGTGGTTATCTAATTGGGAATCTTCCACTTAATGGTGATAGCTAATGAACCAGGAGAGGATGTAACAGCAGAAAAGCTTGTAGAGAAAGGAAGAAAATTAAAGACGGAATCTATGGAAATGCCATTATTTAGAAAACCAGAGAAGAAAACCAGTGGAGAGAGATGGCTTGTGAAGAAAGTGCTTGGGTCCCTGCTTCATGACTCAATCCAGACCTCTACAGTTATCAACTTTAGTCAACAAAGACCAAGCCCTCATTCTCATTTATTGCCACCTTGGTGCAAGCCCCTGGCTACTTCTGTGGGAGGGTCTCTGAGAAGACTGTATCCCCTGGGGACTCTCTCAGTGGCTGAGACCACTCTGACCATCCTGATGTCATCAGAAATGGACTCCTGGCTTCTCTGATCTGATGATGAACATCTTTACCTTCTGGGCTGACAGACACAGTGAAGGAGTTTGGGCCAACATTGCTGCTTCCTTGCTATTTTGAACCGCTAAATGTGAAACTTTTTGAATATAGATTGTCTGCATTTCTGCTGATACTTTAATTTTTAAGCGTCCCTCAGGGCAGATAATCTTCCCAATATCAATATATAGGGATATTTCAGCATCTAGATGATACTTCTTCTGTCTTTGAACTGCTTAACATGAAGCATCCTGAGAATGGAAAAGCACATCTGTTTTATCTGTTGTTCACTGGGCATGATGCCCATGATGGAAATTTCCATTACACAAAGGAGAACTGAAGTTGTGTTTTGTGAAATTATACTTTTGGAGAGGAGTATCCCAGCACTCCTCTGGTTTCTCTGCTTCTGCCTGAAAAGTGAGATCCAAAAGTCAATGCCGTAAAGTTTACAAGAGGTACCAATGTGGACAATTCTTTGAGTGGGTTTCAAAATCAAATTGACTATGGTAAAAGGAGGGGAGTGATTGACTTTGCAGTCCAGGAGCCTGAGGTCCCTGGAACCATCAAGGGAGAAGAGCAGAGTGCGAGACCCTAGCCAGAGAAGTAGTGATGCCTGAGATGGAGGCAGAGACGACGATGTGGAGAGATGGAGTAGCTGGGGACTTTAAACCCAGAAAGGGAGAGGAACTGTGTGCTGATGACTGGGGGGCAGGCTTGCAGGGTATACCCTTTGGTTGGCTGATGATGCATGGAGGGGATTGTAACCATGGTAATGAAACGATATATGATAGGATGAATATAAAGCTAATGTTTGCCCATGGAAACTTTCACATAATTCACAATAAAATATTTTTTTTAAAAAAACACTTTTAAAGAGAAAAAAAATTGACTATGGTGCAGACATTCTTCATGGCAAAATGTTTTTTTAAAGTCATGTCAACACATTATATGCTGTTTGACACTAAAAAGCTATGTTGTAGAGGACCCTAGGACCATCAAGAGAGAAGAGCACAAGCAGAGTGTGGGACCTTATCCAGAAAAGCAGTGACACCAGAGATGGAGAGGCAGAGATGAGGACCTAGAGAGAGGGAGCAGCTATAGACTCTGGACTCAGGGAAGGAGAGGGACTGGATGCTGATAGCCAGGAGGCAGGCTTGCAGAATGTGCCCTTTGGTTGTTTAAATTATTATATATTCCTGAGTGTATTTGTGTACATCTCCCCACTCAACCCGGCTCCCCTAAAACAAAAAACAAAAAACCCAGAGGGAATGGAAGCAAATACTATTGAATGATGATGAACAGAGGAGATTGTAATCATTGCAATGAAATGGTGTAAAGCTGATGTTCTCCCATGTAAACTATCACTCAGTTCACAATAAAAAATAAATCAATAAAGTTCTGTTGTAGCTGAGAAGCCTTGCGTTTGCATCTCAAAGGGCTTTTCCTGCCCATGGTGCAAGACCTGTTAGTACCCGAATTCATAAGCCAAATTCCAGTTCATGATCAATGGAGCAGTTGGTTTCTTGGTATGAAATTGGTGACTTTTTTTGTTGTTGTTGTCTCTAAATATGTGAGGGAGTTTCAAGAAGTTTGTGGACAATGAAACTGTAAAAGATAATGGAATTTTTCCATAAACTTTTTGAAGCCCCTTTTACATGTTTCTCTTCTCACCATTTAAGTTGATTAATGAAATTTCATGAAGACACTTGTATAACAGGCACAGTGGGACTCAGAAATCTAGTACCAGATGAGATTGAATGCATTAGGCAACCAGTAGGCTGATGGGATATCAAAAATGCAAGGAGTCTAGTAGGTGAGGCCTGCATACCACAAGTGGTCCTGAAAATCCAGAGAGGGAAGGGCAGCTTAATTCCAGATGATCAATTAACTTGGGGAAGGACTTGGTTCAGCTTCCTTTCCCAACTGTCCTAGGAGATAATATACAGAACCAAACAATGGCAAAAATTAGCCTACCAATAATGCAAAGTATTAGCAAAAAGGTAGAGCAATAAAGGTTGCTGATGTGAGTGTAACTGGATTACATCATTTTAGAAAACTTTATCCTTATAATTGAAAGTACCCTGGTAGCATAGTGGGTTACAAATTGGGCTGCTTACCTCAAGGTCAGCAGTTCTAATATACCAGTCACTCTGTGGGAGAAAGATGAGGCTTTCTGCTCCTATAATTATTTATAGCCATGGAAAACCTGTACTGGGTCTCTTTGAGCCAGAACCGACTCCATGGCACACCACCACCACCACCACCACCACCACCACCAATACAGTTAAAGATCTATAAAACCCTTTGTAGTAGGCAGAATAATGAACACCCAAAGATGTGTGTATCCTAATCCCTGGGACCTGTGAATCTGTTACTTTATATGACAGAAAGGTCTGTGGAGATACGGTTAAGTTAATGGCCTAGAGATGGGAGATTGTTCTGGATTACGCAGGTGGACCTAGTGTCCTGTACGTGAAAGAGAGAGGCAGAACATTCAAGCTCAGAGGGATGCAGCATGAGAAAGACTCACCTAGCCATTGCTGACTTTGAAGTGTGAAGAGGTCAGTATTTTTCTCTGCAAAAAAGTTTAAAACTGGAAGAATATTATTTAAAAAACAACCATTTCAGAACACTGAAAAATCTACCAACACCACTGCCATTGAGTCAGTTCTGTATCATAGCAACGTGATATAGGCTTTCCAAGACTGTAAATCTTTATGGAAGCAAATGACCTCATCTTTCTCCTATGGAGCAGCTGGTGGATTTGAACCACCAACCTTGTGGTTAGCAGTCCAGCACCTAACCCACAGTGATCACAATTTTTTTAAAGCCTTTTATCATTAATTAAGTGGAGGTTTGCAGAGCAGATCATCAGTTTTACATTCAGCATATCTTATACTGCATTTCATTTCAATGATTATAATCCCCACCATGTACCATCAGTTATTCTACTTCCTCCCTGTGGTTCTTATTTCCAGTCCATGGTAAGTGTACCTTACTAGTATAGTTGTCCCCCTTATGTAACTATCGACCACTTGGCTGAATATTGAGCCATAAAGGTGAATTCTATTTCAGACCTGAAAGTAACTGAGGACCATAGTCTCAGGTTCTTCCGGTCTCTTTCTGACCAGTAAACCCATACTTTTTTTTTTTTTTTAACTTTGAGTTTTGTTCCACATTTTTTCCTCTCTATCCAGGATCTTCTAATGTGATCCCTTTCAGAACAGTTGGTTGTAGTGACCAGACACCATGCAGTTCTTCTGGTCTCAGAGTCATGGGGACTGATGCTCATGTGTTCTGTCAGTCTGTTAGACTAATGAATTCCAAGTGCCTTCAGTGTTCATCACTCTTCTTTCCTCTACTCAGGGAGAGACCAATAGTTGCACCTAGATAACCACGCATGAGATTTTAAGATCACAGTCATTCTCTGTGGACTATGGTATGGCAATTAACCATGGTATCCCCCAAGACTATGGTCCTGATCCCCAAAGTTAAGCAACTCATTTTCTCAAAGTGTTTGGCAATGTCTAAAAGTGTTCATAATCTTCTCCTTGGATGCTCCACTATTTACATATGTTTGCAGCAAAAATGTCTTCTGTCAAACCTTCATGTTTGTGGGTATTCTCTGCTTTCAGCCAAGATCCACCACTCATCTGTCAATTTGTAGTATTGTGGTGGCTAAAGTCTGATTCGGAAGCTATACATCCATGTATCAAATCCGTTCTTTAAATGAACTCTAAATTCTAGTGGGATATAGTCAAGGTCATATTTTGGCTCTCGTGGATTTGTTTTCATTTTATTTATCTTCAGTCTGAATTTGCATATGAGCAATTGATGGTCTGTTCTACAATCTGCCCCTGGCCTTGTTTTGGCTGATGATATAGAGCTTTTCCATCGTCTCTTTCCACAGATGTAGTCAGTTTGATTTCTGTGTATTCCATCTGGGGAGGTCCATGTATATAATCATCTCTTATGCTGTCTAAAAAAGGCATTTGAAATGAACAAATCATTGGATTTACAGAATTCTCATGAGATCTCCAGCATCATTTCTATCACCAAGGCCATATTTCCATGATCCTTCCTCTTTCCAACTTTTACATTGCAATCACCAGTAATGATCAATAACTCTGAATTACATGTTTGATCAATTTCAGATTGAAGCAGTTGGTAGAATTCCTCTATTTCATCCTCACTGGCTTTACATTTATTCAAATGTAAATTTGAATAACAGTGGTATTGACTAGGCTTCCCTGTAGGCGCATGGATATTATCCTATCACAGACAGCGTTGTGCCTTATAACTGATCTTGATATGTTCTTTTTGTCGATTAATGCAACACCATTCCTCTTCAATTTGTCATTCCCAGAACAGTAAACCATGTGGTTGTCATATTCAATATGGTCAATACCAGTCCATTTCAGCTCACTAATGCCTAAGATACCGATGTTTATGCGTTCCATTTCATTTTTGACTATTTCCAATTTTCCTAGATTCATACTTCATACATTCCATGTTCCAATTAATGGATGTTTACAGCTGTTTCATCTTCATTTTGAGTTGTGCCCCATCAGCAAATGAAGGTCCCGAGGGCTTTACTCCCGAAAGCTTTACTCCATTCGTGTCATCATGGTCAACTCTATTTTGAGGAGGCAGCTCTTCCCCAGTTGCATTTTGAGTACCTTCCCACCTGAGGGGCTCATTTTACGGCACTATTTTGACAGTGTTTTTCTGCTATTCATAAGGTTTTTAGTGCCTAAATATTCTAAAGTAGTTCATTTTTCCTTTTTCCTAATCTGGTTTGTCTGGAAGCTCATCTGAAACCTGTCTACCATGGGTAACCCTGCTGGTATTTAAAGTACCCATGGCATAGCTTCCAGAATCACAAGCCACCACACTACAACAAACTGACAGATGAGTGGTGGAACAGATTTGACACATTAAACACTAAAGACCGAAGACCAGAAGAGTTGTGGGATGACATCAAGAACATCATACAGGAAGAAAGCAAAAAGTCATTAAGAAAACAAGAAAGAAGGAAAAGACCAAAATGGATGTTAGATGAGACACTGAAACTTGCTTTCCAGTGTAGAGCTGCTAAAGCAAATGGAAGAAATGAGGAGGTACAAGAGCTGAACAGAAAATTTAAAAGGTCAGTTCGAGAAGACAAAGTCAAATATTACAATGAAATGTGCAAAGATCTGGAGTCAGAAAGCCAAAAGGGAAGAGCAAGCTCAGCATTTCTCAAGCTGGGGGAACTGAAGAAAAAATTCAAACCTCAACTTTAATTATTGAAGGGTTCTCTGGGCAAATTATTGAATGTTGCAGAAAGCATCAAAAGAAGATAAAAGGAATACACAGAGTCACTGTACCAAAAGTTGATGTTCAGCTGTTTCAAGATCCGGTGATACTGAAGGAAGAAGTCTAAGGTGCATTGAAGGAATTGGCAAAGAACAAGGCACCAGGAATTGATGGAATCAAAATTGAAATCTTTCAAGAAAGTGAGGCGGACTGGAAGCAGTCACTCATTTATGCCAAGAAATTTGGAAGACAACTATCTGGCCAACTGATTGAAAGAGATCCGTATTTGTGACCATTCCAAAGAGGTGACCCAACACAATGTGGAAATCATTGGACAATATTTTTGATAGCCCATGCATGTCAAGTTTTACTAAAGGTTATACAGAATGGCTGCAAGCATACATTGACAGAGAACTTCCAGAGGTTCAACCCATATTCAGAAGAAGATGTGGAATAAGGGATATCATTGCTGATGTCCAATGGATCTTGGCTGAAAGCAGACAATGCCAGAAAGATGTTTACCTGCGCTTTATTGACTACTCAAAGGCTTTCGATTGTGTGGATCATGACAAGCTATGAGAAACATTGCAAAGTATGAATATTCCAGAACACTTAATTATGCTCATGAGGAATCTGTACATGGACCAAGTACCAGTTGTTAGAACAGAGCATGGAAATACTGAATGGTTTAAAATTAAGAAAGGTGTGTGACACGGTTGTATTCTTTTACCATACTTATTCAACCTGTATGCTGAGCAAATAATCCAAGAAACTGGGTTAAATGAAGAAAAACATGGCATCAGGATTGGAGGAAGACTCATTAACAACCTGCAATATGAAGATGTTACAGCCTTGCTTGCTGAAAGTGAAGAGGGCTTAAAATACTTACTGATGAAGATCAAAGAGCACAATTTTCAGTATGGATTGCATCTCAATGTAAAGTAAACAAAAATCCTCATCACTGGACCAATAACTACTAAATGAGTGAGTGCCTCCATTCTTATCAATGGAGAAAAGTTTGAAGTTGTCAAGGACATCTTCATTCTTCTTGAATCAACAAACGACATATTGCATTAGGCAAATCTGCTGCACAAGACCTTTTTAAAGTGTTGGAGAGCAAAGATGTCAGCTTGAAGACTAAGGTGCACCTGACCCAAGCCATGGTATTTTC
>NW_006408601.1:1044501-1048863 GCF_000296735.1 Chrysochloris asiatica
CAACAACAACAACAAGTTTAGGCTAAAGCTGAAGAACATCAGTGTAAATCCAAAATATATGAGTCAGAATATGAACTTGAACATATTCCACCTGAATCTAGAGATCATTTCAAGAACAGATTTGATGCATTCAACACTAAAGACTAAAGAACAGAAGAGTCGTGGGATGACATCAAGAACATCATACAGGAAGAAAGCAAAAGGTCATTAAGAATACAAGGGAGAAGGAAAAGACCAAAATGGGTGTCAGAAGAGACTGAAACTTTGGTTTCAGATGCTAAAGCATATGGAAGAAATGAGGGGGTAAAAGAGCTGAATAGAAGATTTCAAAGAGCAGCTCAAGAAGACAAAGTCAAATATTATAATGAAATGTGTAAAAACCTGGTGGTTAGAAAACCAACAGTGCAGAGCATGCTCATTTCTCAAGGTGTACAGACAATACAAAACATCGAACCTCAACTTGAAATTTTGAAGGATTCTATGGACAATGTGATTCAGAAAGCATCAAAAGAAGATGGAAGGAAGACACAGAGTCACTGTACCAAAAAGAAGTGGTCAATGTTCCACCATTTCAAGAGGTAGCATATGAACAAGAACCAATGATACTGAAGGAAGAAGTCCAAGTTGCAATGCAGCCATTGGCAAAGAACAAGTCTCAAAGAATTGATGGAATACAGATTGAAAACTTTCAACAAACTAATAAGGCACTTGATGCACTCACTCATCTATGCCTAGAAATTTGGCCATCTGAGCCCAGCCTTTTTTATATTAGGAGTTTTTTAATTTAATAAATTTTTAAGTTTGATAAATTTCCTTTTTTGTTATAGGTCTGTTCAAGTTTTCTACTTTGTTCAAATGTTCTGGTCTGTGTTAGGTAATTCCTTTAATTTGTGTTTATCTGGAAATGGCCTAATTTTACCGGCATATTTGAGGGACAGTTTTGCTGAGTATGTGATTCTTGGTTGATAGTCTTTTCCTTCAGAGTATTGAATGTTCTTCCCATTGCCTTGTTGCCTACATGGTTTCTCCTGAGAAATGAGAGCTTAGTCTTACTGCTTCTCCTTTTCAGGTAACATGTTTTTCCCAAGCTGTTCTTTGATTCTTTTCTTCTCTTTGATTTTAGAAAGTTTGATGTCTCTTCCTGCTCTTGAAATCCATTCACCCATAAATTATTCCTCCTCATGGTGTCCCACATAAAACCGAGGTTTTCTTTGGGTTTTTTCCTTCTTTTTATCTGATTATTCATCTAGCATACTAGTACTGAGAGATTTATCTTCAAGCTTGTTAATTCAGTCTTCCATTGATTCAGATCTGTGGTCTTTCAGCATATTATCCATTTCTGAAATCTTCTTATTAATCTTCTGGATATCTGTTTGCAGGTTTTGTATTGTCTCCAGTCATTCATCTGCTGTGTCCATTGGTTCCTATAGTGTTTTCCTGAATTCTTCCAGTTTTTTCTGTGTTTCCTTTCTTTCCTCATCTTTCTCTCAATCTACTGAAGGTTGGTAAATATCATTCTTTTTAATTCTTTATTAGTTTCAGTGCCTTTTGTTCCTCTGAAATATTTTCTGGCTCTGCATCTTGGTCACATGTTTGAGCCATTCTGTCTTGTTTATTCACATGGACAGAAATTGTCTGTCACTTGCCTCTAAAGCATTGTGGTGGTGGTGTACTTGTATTTAATTGATGATTGTGTGCTGGTGTGTCCTTAGTTTCTCATCAACTACCTCCTGGTGGGTATGATTGGAAACTGGAAATATGTGCACAATTCATTCACTAGTTGTGCAGCTCAGTTTAGGGTAGGTTTGGCTTGTGTTGGCTGCTGTCTATGATTGATCAGGTGGCATAGGAACTAGTAGTGACTCTTGCCCAGTAAGGGAGCTGTAGCAGGGACAGTTGTGACTGACTGTATGGACATCGTTGCTGTCCCCCAGTCAGGTGAGGCAAGAAGAGAAAATACACACACATATGAGACGACAAACAGCAGTGATAAAAGAAAATAATAAAGGGGGGGCAGGATACAGACAGCATCAAGAAAAAAAAATACAATTACCAAAAAGAGGAAGAAGGAAATAAAACCATGAAGAGAAAATAAAAAGAAAGTAAAAGCAGTAAACACAAGTGTTGTTGTTAAGTGCCATCAAGTAGGTTCCAACTCATAGCAACCATGTACATGGATCCCAAGGAGTAACTGGTGGGTTTGAACCAACCAACCTTGCAGTTCAAACTAACCTTGTGGTCCAGTGCTTATCCTACAGCACCACACTCAAAAACACAATTAGGGAAAAGGTAAAAAAGAAAAGAAACATTAAAAAGACCAGAGTGGTAAAGAAAAATAAACGAAGAAGATGGGGGAAAGAAAAAGAGAAGAAAGAATAACCAAACAAAAACAATAAAAGGAAAAGACCAGGCCAGAGGCTGGATCCACAGAGGAGAAAACTCTGGGGGGCTCTGCCAGCCCTGGAGCTCACCTGGAGACAGCTTAGGAACTGTCTAAGTGCAGCCAGAGTGCTTCTTGGAGGCCAAGATGGCTAGACTTCATCTCTCATACTTTGGACATATTGTCAGGAGGGAACAGTCGCTGGAGAAGGATATCATGCTTTAGTAAGATAGAGGGTCGGAGAAAAAGAGGAAAACCCCCAATGAGATGGATCGGCCAGGTGGTATCATTGATGGACTCAAGTGTGGCAGCAGTAGTGAGCTTGGCCCAGGATCAGACGTTGTTTTGTTCTGCTGTGCATGGGGTCACTATGAGTCAGTTGTGACTCGATGGTGCCTAACAACAACAACAACAACAACAACAATGTTCAGAAATAGTTCATGCAAGCCCAAACAGCTAGGATCAGGGTCTTTCAGGCTCAGAGTGTGGCCTGAATGTGGCCTGAATGGTGGGGCTGCCATTAGAGAGTTTCCACTGAATGGTGGGACTGGCTCTGCAGGTCGGATCAGAGCTCACCTGAATCCAGGCTCCAGGGTTGGTGCAGATAGCGCCCACCTCACAGTGGTACAGCTCACACCTGTGAGAATCACATCTGCATGAGTCACTTAACCACCTGGAGAGCAGAGCGGTTCCAGGGAGGACAGAGGGATGGGGAGAACAAGAAAAAATTGCACTTTTCTTGCTGCCAGTCACCAGTGTGCGTCAGCACTGCTAAGCCACCATCTCTGCTTCCAAAGATGTTCAAGATGGCCACAACACATCTGGCTGACAAACACAGTTCACTTGTCTGTCTCCTTTTTTGTTTTGTTTTGTTGTTGCTGTTGTTTGCCAAATCCGTTCAGTTTTTCTCCTATAAGCATTGAATCCACTTCTCTGTCCCTTCATCTGAAGCTCAGGGTTCCAGGATTACCATCTGCATTTGCTTCATTTGGTCTTCTGTGTCTTTGTTGTAGAGGGCCTATGTAACATGTTTGCCTAGTCTGCCATCTTACCAAAAGTCTTCTAATTAACAAATTAACGCTCATTTATTTTTTTTTAACTTTTTATTGTGAATTAAGTAAATAGAGCATATTATCAATTTTACATTCAGCAAATCATACTTTGCTTCATTACAAGGATTTCAGTCCCTTCCATGTATTCACTTTAGCATCTTTCGTCTGCTAACCTCCCTATTGTTGTATATTGCCTTCCCTGTTACCCATGTTAATATGTGTCTACCCTCTAGCCTGCAAATAATTTCCCTCCTCACTACCTCCTGTAACCATCATAGATTGTTTCTTTTATCAAGAAAACCTTTTCTTAATGTTTTACAACATTGGTCTTGTACATTATTTGCCATTTTGTGATTGACTAATTCCATTTAGCATGAAGTCTTCCAAGTTCATCCATGTTGTGAAGTGTTTCACAGATCCATCATTATTCTTCAACATTGCAGAGTATTCCTTTGGGTGTGTGTAGCAAAGTTTGTTTAACGATTCTTCTGTTGATAGGCATTTAGGCTGTCTCCATTTTTTCAGTGTGTCTCCTGTATACAGCATATTGAAGGATCCTTTTTTCATATCCATTCTGCTATTAAATGTACTATTAACTAGTACATTTAATGCATTTATAGTCAATGTAATTATCGATAAGTGTGAATTGATTTCTGTCCTTTTGCTGTGTGTTTTGTTTTTGAGGTGCTGCTGGTCTCTTTGCTCCTCATACTTTCCTGAGTTTGTTTTGTTTGTGAATTTTCTTTTCATTTTCATTTCTATTATGTTAATGTTTACTGACTCTTTCTGATTTTCCTCTTTTTTTATTTTGATGTGCAGTTGTATTAATTTTCTTTGAAGTTACCCTGCAATTGATTTTTTTTCTTCCTATTTTAAACAATCTGCTGTATCTTGAAATCTACTTGACATCCTTGCAATTTGGAAGTTCTG
>NW_006408601.1:1049193-1050505 GCF_000296735.1 Chrysochloris asiatica
TAGTCCAAAGAACACCCTTTAGCATTTTTTGTAGTTTGTCTGGATATTACAAATTGCTTTCATTTCTATTTATCAGGATTTGTTCTCATTTTGCCATCATAATTAAGGGACAGCTTTGCTGTTATATGACTCTTGGTTGGCATTTTTTTTTCTTTCTTTCACAGAGTTTTATATATGTCATCCCCATATCCTTCTTGCTTGCATGGTTTCTGTTGAAAAATCAGAATTTAGTCTTACTGGTTCTCCTTTGTAAGTAATTCATTTTTTCCAAGATGTTCTCAGGTTTCTTTCTTGTCTTTGGGTTTGGAAAATTTTATTATGATATGTGTTTGTGATTTCCTTTTGGGACCTATCCTGTTTGGGTTCATTCAACTTCTTATTGTCTTATCTTCTCATCTTTCATGATGTTAGGGAAGTTTTCTTCCAACAATCTTCAACAGTGTTCTCTGCTTTTTATTGTCTCTTCCTGTTCTTAAATTCCAGTTAACCATAAATTGTTCTTCTTCATGGCATCCCACATAACTCTTATACTTTCTTCAAATTTTTTCATTAATTTTTCTGATTGTTCTTCTAGCATACTAGTATTGAGAGATTTATCTTCAAGCTCACTAGTTTAGCCTTCCATTGCTTCTAATCTACTACACTTTACACTTTCAATGCGTGTTCCATTTCTAAAATCTGAATATTAATATTCTGGATTTCTAGTCATAGGTTTTGTATCAAATTTTGCATTTATTTTTTCTGTTTACTCTTGTAGTGTTTTTCTGAATTCGTCTAAAGTGTTTTTTCTGTGTTCTCATTGCTTTCCTCAATCTTAACCATCAGTCCTTTGGAGGTACCTAAACATCATGCTTTTGAGTTCTTTTCAGTTAGTTCCATGACCTTTTCTTCCTCAGAAATGTTTTCTGGCTCTGCATCTTTTTCATTTGTTTGAGCAATTCTCTCTTGTTTCTTCATGTGAGCTAAAATTATCTGTTTTCTCAAGGGCATTGTGGGATTGTCATATTTGTATTTAACTGATGATTATATGTGTTCTTAGGCTCTTGCCAACTGTTTCCTGTAGGATTAGTTAGAGACTAGAAGTGTGTACACCATTCTTGCTCATCATTTTTGCACCTCGGTTTACGGTGGGTTTGACTGATGTTGGCCATTGTCTATTGCTGAACAGGTGGTATAGGATCTGGTATTGGCTCTTAACCAGTGGTTAGAGCTTCTGCAGATGGTACAGTCATGGCTTGGCTGAATGGACATAGTTGCTGTCTTCTGTCAAGTGGGAAAGAAAAACCCCTCCCTCCATATACATACATATGTT
>NW_006408601.1:1051367-1087588 GCF_000296735.1 Chrysochloris asiatica
GCACACCTTTCTTAATTTGAAACCATTCAGTGTTCCCATGTTCTGTTCAAACAACTGCCTCTTGGTCCAGGTACAAATTTCTTATGAGCACAATGAAGTGTTCAGGAATACTCATACTTCACAATGTTATTCATAGCTTGTCATAATCCAAACAATTGAAAGCCTTTGAGTAGTCAATAAAGCACAGGTAAACATCTTTTTGGTAGTCTCTGCTTTCAGCCAAGATCCATCGGACATCAGCAACAGTATCCCTCATTCCACGTCCTCTTCTGAATCCAGCTTAAACCTCTGGAAGTTCTCTGTCAATGTATGCTTGCATTTCTGTATTACCTTTAGTAAATCTTTACTTGCATGGGATATCAAAGATACTGTTCGATGATTTCCGCATTCTGTTGAGTCACCTCTCTTTGGAATGATCACAAATACGGATCTCTTCCAATCAGTTGGCCAGATAGTTGTCTTCCAGATTTCTTATCATAGTGAGTGAGTGCATCCAGTGCCACCTCACTTTCTTGAAAGATTTCAATTTGTATTCCATCAATTCCTAGTGCCTTGTTCTTTGCCAATTTTTCAATGCACCTTGGACTTCTTCCTTTAGTATCATAGACTCTTAAGCATATGCTACCTCTTAAAACAGCTGAACATCAACCGTTTCCTTTTGGTACTCTTTATGTATTCCTTCCATCTTCTTTTGATGCTTCCTGCATCATTCAATAATTTGCCCAAAGAAAAAGTCAAAGTCTGAATTTTTTCTTCAGTTCCACCAGCTTGAGAAATGCTAAGCGTATTCTTCCTTTTTGGTTTTCTGACTACAGATCTTTGCACATTTCATTGTAATATTTGGCTTTTCTTCTTGAGCTTATCTTTGAAATTTTCTCTTCAGCTCTTGTACTTCCTCATTTCTTCCATTTGCTTTAGCATCTCTACGCTGGAGAGCAAGTTTCAGTGTCTCTTCTGACATCCATTTACAAGAAAACAAATATAAGAAATATATGAAATATAAGAAAACAAAACAGAATAAACAAACAGGTAAATAACAGTGAAAAGAAAAAATAATAAACAAGAAATAAAAATAAGCAACAGCAGGAAAACAATATAATAACTCTATAGACAAAATTGGTATTGCTATTAAAGTGCCACTGAGTCAGTTCTGGCCCATAGCAAACTGTATAGGATTTCTGAGGAGCAACTAAGGAGCTTGAACCACTGACCTTGTGGTTCAAACCAACTTTGAAGTCCAGCACATAGAAAAAGTAGGGAGAGACATAAATAGAGCTATAAAAGAGAAAAAATATGAGAGAAAATAGAAGGGAGGGGGAAGCCACTTAAGAATAACTAAAAAGAGAAAAGAGGGACAGGAAAATAGAGTTATAGGAGAGGAAATAAAGGAAAGAAATTTTAAAAAGAAAAAAAAAACTGAGAAAAACAGGCAGAGGGGAGGTGAAAAGAGAAAGAAAACAGAGTAGTAAAGAAAAATTAAAAGGGAAAAAAAGAGAGAAATGAGAAATAGAAGAAAAGAAGGAAAAACAAAAGCAGATTTAGGATATAAAATTCAAGGGAATGGAAAGAGAAGAGGAAGGAAGAGAAAGAATACACAAGCAAAAACAGTGAAATAACTAAAGGAATAAACCAAACCCCAAAACAACAATAACAAAAACAGTTCTGCTATTGGACTATAGAGGAGAAAATTCTGGGGAGCTCTTGCAAACCAAGTTCATGAGGAGGTTGTGGAAAGGATATGACAGAGAAGTTCCTAGCCCTAGATGGAGTTCCTGTTGGCCTCTGTGTTATCTGTGTTCAGGGCACTGAATCCAGAAGTAGTTCATGGAGGCCTTTGATGGAGCTGATTTCAGTCTCTATTAGGACCATGGGGTAGTGGTCAGGATGACTGGTTAAATGCTGGTTTGGCAGCTGTGTGGTTCTTTAGGTCTGGAGCCAACCTGCCTGAATGCAGGCAGTCCCTGCCTCACACTAACAGGGCTCCCAACCACACTGCTCCACACTCGCAGAGAACAGTGTGTGCACTAGGGGTGGATGAAGGTGGGAACCGGCTACACCTCTAATCGCCCAGGGAGACTGGGGGAAAAGAAGGAATCACCTTTCTTTCGCCTATGTGAATCTGGTGGGTCAGGCAACCTTCTTTGGCCAAAGCTGTCACACAATGGTCATGCCACATCTTGCTAGCTATTCACCAAGCTATCTCCTTCCCTCACCTTTTCTGCTCAACTTCTCCTCACAGTGAGTACTCAATCCGCTTCTCTAATGTTTCCTCTGAAGCTCAGGGTTCCAGGATTTTCATGTGTGTCTGTTCCTTTGGTCTTTTGTATCTTTGTTGTAGAGGATCCTTGTAGTGCATCTGCCTAGTCCTCCATCTTTCCAGAAGTCTTCCAAGACATATTTATTCTTAAAAACCTTTAGAATTATAGTTGGATCATTATAATTATACCTCAGTTAAACTGTTTAATGAATAGCTATATGCAGCAATATTAATGAGTCTTATAAATATAATTTCTACTAAAGAAAAAGCAAATTGAAAAGAATACATTTAGAAACAAGATATGTTTGCTCTGTAAACCTTCACCCAATTTACACTAAAAAGTTATATATATATATGTTATGACCCTATTTATATTAAGTGCAAAATCAAGCAAAACTAAAATATGCTGTGGAAGGGTACATATGTTAATTATAGAATATATGAAGAGAAGTAGGAAGTAATCACCTTAAAAGTCAAGGTAGTGGCTATTTGGGAAGTGAGAGATGGTTGGGATCTGGGATATAGTGGTGGGGGCAGGAGCAGCTCCTAGGGTGTTAGTGATTTACCTGGGTGATGGTTACAAGGGGGTTCTCTTCCAAAGTATTTGAAAGTGTTCATATGTGTTACGTTTTTCTGGCTGTTTGTCGTATTTGAAGATTTTCTTGGTGGGGAGTTATAGGCAATGTGAAGAAAATAAATTAACCAGACAGGTTATCAGCTCCTACCAAAGTGACTCATGTCCAGGCCTGGCTCCTTTCCCAGTGGCGAACAGGGGCAGACAGGAAAATGGGGCTGAGACTGAAGATGATACAGATCCAGTGGTGAGGGGGTCTGGAGGCTAGAACACAGTATACTGCTTGTCACTGGGCTTGTGGCTACTCAACATATTCCTACCTCCACCAGCTTGTGGACTTGAATCACTGGGTATCTTCCCTACCTTGGTCAGGGAAAGGGCCTCGGTGAGACTGTGAAAGATGTGAGGAAGACTGAAGTGACACAATGGGTTGTGAGGGACAGGGCCACACTGGGGACATGTCTCTCTCTGTGAAGACTACTGTTAGCAGTTTGCTTTCTATCCTTTGAATTTTGTGTCTTGTAGAGAGCCATTCATACATTCATACATACACTCTTATGGCCCTAGGTGAGAGGAGGAAACCTTCAGTCTTTCCCTGTAACCAGAGGCTGTTTGCTCCCTCAAGTCTGGGTCTGATTGCTCTCTCCCTTGGCCCCAGACAGACCGTTTCTGCTCTGGTTGTCTCTAATCTGGAGCTTCACAGCCCTCACGGCTGCTCCCAGAGTGAGGCCCTGGGCCAACACACAGAAGGGACCACAGCAGTACTGAGTTACTAATGGCACAATTTTTTAGGCCAGGGATTTAAAGAGGCCCTGTTTATATACCATGGAATCACAGTTCATTCCAAGGACTCCAAAGCCCCTCTTGGCTGAAATGGCCCAGACTCTCATTGCCTGAGGCCTGCCTGGGGCTACCTGGGTGGCCATTGGCTTTCTTGATAAGAACAGATGATAAACAGTATGTTGGATGCAATCTCCCTTCTCTACAGCCCAGCTGTCAGTGATGGCCTGTAGAAAGAAGCAACTCAGATTTCCGAAGGAGCAGGTTTTAGTTTGTGTGAATGGTGTCCCCCTGGAGTTGTGTAGTACACAAATTGCATGGCCATACATAGCAACTCTGCTAACAGGCAAAGATGAGAAAGTGGATGGAAACTATCCTTGGAACTTAATATGTTCCAGATATTTTTCATAAAAGTATTACCCACTTACACCAAAGAGCAAACTGATTTACAGTTGTTAAAATGGCTTTACCAGGGCCACACAGCTAGTCTGGAGATGGGCTTCAAACCTTAGTCTAGAAGACCAAAGTTTACAGAGAAGAAATAGATTAGTGAGTACTTAAGACTGGGGTGGGAGGAAGCTGAGAGTATAGGAGGGTGAGAGTTAGAAGGTATCATCAGTTGCTGTGGAATCAGTTCCCACTCATGGCACCCCATCTGTGTAAGAACAGAACTGCGCTCTATAGGGCTTTCAATAGCTGATGGTTTGGAAGTAGGCCTTTCTTCTGAGTAGCCTCTGGTGGGGTTCCATGGAGTTGGTTCCAACTCATAGTGACCCTGCATAGGGTTTCCAAGGTTGTAAATCTTTACGGGAGCAGAAAGTCTCATCCATTGTTGTTGTTGTGTCGGTTCTGACCCATAGTGACCCTGTAGAGGGTTTCCAAGGAGCTGTTAGTGAGCTTGAACCACCAACCTTGTGGTTCAAATCAACTTTGCAGTCCAGCGCCATAACAAGACTCCATCCCACTGCGAATGCCTCAGCTTCTCTGCCCATTCTGTTTTTAACCCTTTACAACCACTTCAGCTACCCACTAGAGCTATGTCTCATGGGCCCTCTTTTTAACCTTACTTTCTTGTTAAGCATGTGACTCTATTGGCCTCCCCTTCTTTTGGAAATTCTCTTCCTTAGCTCTCAGGATACTGGACAGTCGTCTATTCATTTATCTGTTCATATCTATTGAGGGTTAACACATGGTAGGACTGGGCCACTGGAGCCAAAAAAGACAGCTCAGACCGTCCAGGGTGGAGGAGAAAGGCACACATTAGTGTACAAGTTAGGGACAGATTAGGAAGTACACCACTGTATACCTAACCCCTGCCCAGCTCAAAAAAAAAGATGCCAGCTCCCCAGAGTTCCTTCTAACTTTGTTCTTATGTGATGTTGAGTCACTTCCAACTCACAATGATCTCAAAATCTCCAAAACCATTGCTGTCGAGACATCAAGTGTCATCTCTAGGGTTGGTGTCACACACATTTCTCATGATCCATTTTGATCATAGAGTATGTGACAGATATGCTTACAGAGTGCTTAAATGGAGTATTTCTTAGGCTATCTGAATACTAACAACTAAATGGTTTTAGAAAGTCTTTCTTACATTGAATTACAGTACTAGTTACTCCAGTTCTCCAAAGGTAGGATGTCCAGTAGAGGGAGTGTAGAGGGACAAGAGCAGACAGAGGCCTTGCTGAGGGAAGGAGAAGGTAAAGGAACCAGCAGAGGGTCAGAGGATTAGCCAGAGAAGAAAGTGATGAGTTAAGTAGATGGTTGAAGGAAGGAAGGAAGGAAGGATGGATGGATGGATGGATGGATGGATGGATGGATGGATACAGGAAGGGAAGGACTGAGAAAATGGTTGCATAAAAGTTTCCTGGTGGAACTCACCTGAGAAATAAATTCAATTCCCCAGCCTACTTTTAGAACCTCAAACCCATCTGTGTTGTCCTGTTCTTAATCAGAATCTGTTTGCCCCACAATGACACGTGCTCCCTGCCACACCCCTTTCTCAGCCAGGTAGGACTCTGTGCTTCGATAGGCCCTCCCCTCTCTGGGGGAGAAGCAGCTTGAGTCCTAACTCACCACCCTCCTCCTGTAGGCTCTGTCTCTCATGGCGAGCTCTAGGGTGGAGACTGGAAGCAGAGGGGGGCACCCCCAGGGACAGGTGAGACATGAGGCAGTAGGATTAGGCCAATGCCCCTCTTACCTGGAGAAGATGCTTCTAGGATACTGTGGTGAGAAGTGAGGCCCTGTGCCCAGCACTTTACTCCTCACTGCCCCCTGCTCTGACTTCTCGATGCACGCTCTGCCCATTCTTTGACAACCACTCATCCCTAGTTACCTCAGAAGCAGTGCTCATCTCTCCCAGCAGGATGAGGAACTCCTCAAGAGCACAGAATGATGTCCTGTGGTGAGCACAGCACCCACTCGGACCACGCTGGACACACAGAGGGTGGGTGGAGGATCAAGGAGACAATGGCTGGCAACTTTGGGCCACCGTGGCCCCTCTGAAACAATGTGT
Organism: Chrysochloris asiatica; assembly: GCF_000296735.1. Lineage (NCBI taxonomy): Eukaryota > Metazoa > Chordata > Mammalia > Afrosoricida > Chrysochloridae > Chrysochloris > Chrysochloris asiatica. The sequence continues at coordinate 1,057,494 of NW_006408601.1, forward strand.
GGGTTTTGTTTCCTGTGCAGACATCGTCAACTGTGACCTGAAGTCCACACTACGGGTGCTGTACAACCTCTTCACCAAGTACCGGAATGTGGAATAAGGGACCACCCTGGGCTCCCTGCTGCCCAGATCTTCTTGCTGTGGGCCGACTGGACCATCCTCCAAATCGCCTTAACTTGCTTATTCCTATCTCCCACTCTGTACTCTCCCACAAGTCTAGCTACAACCTGGTGATACTGGGAATTGAAATTAGGAAAGGAATAATATCTCAGTGGGCTGGCCAGACCTCCAAGAGCTAGGGAATGACCCCTTCCTAGTGCCGAGTCCAGATTACCCTCTGTACAGTATGAAAACCAGCTTAGGCAAAAGAGAAATATCGAAAATGAAAATAAAGACACTAGTTACCATTTAATGGGTGTTACTATGTGCTGGGCACTACCCTAAGTACTCTGTTACACTCTAACTCACTTACTCCATAGGATTCTCATTAAAGCAGGTAGTATAGTCCCCTTTGACAGATGAGGAAACTGAAACTTAGAGAGGCTAAGTGACTTGCCAGAAACTGAGATTTGCTTTTCCTCTTTGAATAAGATGTGTTAATAATCACTGCCATACTTGGTGGTGGTGGCGGTGGGTGCTGTGAAGTGCCGTTGAGTCAGTTCCAACTCAGACGCCCCCATAGGATTTCCGAGGAGTGATAAGTGGGTTTGAACTGCTGACGTTGTGGTTCACAGCCCAGTGCTTATGGTACAGAGCCACCACACGTTGCTTGGTGCTACATTATAAAGTTGTGACTGCGTGGGTTCTGAGTCCTCAGAGAAAACACAAGCCCGCTGTGATCTCACCTCCAGCTCAGGCACGACCAGGACTTAGTGATTCACATTGAAATTGGCAAATCGAATCTCACCCAATTAATAGTGTGTGGCAGGAGTCATGTCCCTCAAACCCTTTGTGCAGATGAAAATTACTCTTAATTCCTTCAGATTTGTAATAACCCATGCTCTGATTTCAGGGTGACATTTGGGAAGGATTCTGTTTAGAATTAATGGAGTGGCGTATTTTGCAGCCTTTTTGCTTGATTGCATGTAATGGGAATGCCCTATATTTTCCTGCAAAATAAGTACTCAATTCATTATCATTAGGCAAATGTACAATATATTCCGTCACCACAGAGAGCTGGGCGCAGGCCCATATGAGCCGCACTTGGGAAGTAGGGCTCTTCAACAGGGACCCTTGAACTTTAAAGAAAGGAACTCCTTTTTGCTTTCTAATTGATCATTTAGACCATTTCTGACTAAGTCTGCCCACATGCAATTACCAGCTAATTCAGGCGAGGAAAAATGCAAGTCATTTAGACCAAAGTGGAGTGGTTTCCTTGTGTGGGTTCTTCGAGAGCTTGTGGTTACCTGTATCCCCTCTACATAAGTCCAACTTTGAAATGTGGGCCTGTAATTGCCCCAGGCTGCTGGGTCCTATAAGAACAGGAAAGGGGTAGAAAGGGACAGTTGGTGGGCGGAGGAAGCATGAGGAAATATTTACTGTGTGTGTGTGTGTGTGTGATCACCCTTGGAGACAGATGGGATTTTTTTTGCCCTTAAATTGACTAAGGCCTTGGGATAAATCATTAATAATTTTTGCTGAGAGTCTCTGGATAGCACAAATGGTTTGCTCTCAGCTGGTAAGTGAAAAGGTTTTGATTTAAACCCACCCAACAGAACGCAGAAGAAAGCTGTGGAAATCTGCTTCCATAAAGATTCCCACCAAGAAAACCCTGTGGCGCACTCCGTAAAACATGGGGTGACCCTGAGTTAATATAGAGTTGATGACACGCAATAACAACCACAGTTGATACTACATCTTCTTTATAGAATTCTCACAGATAGTCACCAGCCTGTGGACCACCTCCCTCTGATTTGTGCCTGCCTTGTCACTACTTAGGGCCCAGTTCACAAAGTCCAGCTCTAGTTTGCACCTGAGGAATTCACTTGTGATCTCTATCTGCACTGCCCAAAGTTAGGCCTTCTGTATTGCCCAAAACATTCCTTTCAGCTCTCTCATCATTTGTTAAGGTCTATCTACAGCAACTAAGAACCCATAAAACCTAGATAAAGTACACATTTCTCTGGATATTTTGCTGTAAGAAAGAATTTTTGCTTAGTTGTAATGATGAGCATTGAAAATGTAAAGGCAATATATGTTTGTGTCCATTGATGTAAAAGAACGTAATTCTTCATTTGCATAATTAGTGAATATTATGTTTTTCATTAAGAAACACTATTTGGGGTAATATTTCTGTTCTTTTTTTAAATTCCTGATAGCAAATCAAGATAAATAATTGCTTTGCCTCCTTGAGAAATATTAAAGCTGTATGAAATAAGTAGAATGCATTCATTTAAACATGCTTTGCTGGAAGAATTTTACCTCCTTATTTGTGTTGTTTTTCTTTCTTATAGCCAAGCTGCAAATATTACAGAGGCCCTTATTAAAAGCACCCCTTTGTATGTTTACATATACACAGTAAACAAAGAGATTGGAACACTCAGAAAGTTTTTTAATAACAGATGTAGTTTATCAGAAAATTCTGTTTCAGACCTAAGATCTTATGGATCAATTGGGAAGGCGTAGGCCTGGTTTTATAAGCATGTTGTCTCATTTAGGAGTTTTCTTTTCAATTCTGGGACTCCTACTTAATGAACAGCTTACATTTAGGGAGCGAGCAAAAGGCAGAAGAACAGTAACGAAAGCAAACTTAGCCCTCATCTCTCTCAAACAAAGAAACCAAGGCAAAACTCAAGTCTCTATAGCCTTCTTGGCTACTGTTTTTTTCTTTTCTCTTTGTAAGTTTAAAGATATCGATTTTTTTAATAGGTAATTATTTGTTGTTGTTAAGTGCCATCGAGTCAATTCCAACCTATAGCAACCTTCTATAGGGTTTCCAAGGAGCAGCTGGGGAGCGTAAACTGCTGACCTTGCAGTCCAGCGCATTAACCCACAGCGCCATACCAGGTAATGAATTGTTGTTGTTGTTATGTGCCGTGGTAATGAATAAATGGTGCAAAATTCAAAAACCATGACTGAGTGCTTAGTGAAAACACTAAACTCTCTCCCTTCTCTCCCCACAAGTCCCCAGAAGCAACACTTCTGGGCAATTTTTTACATGTGATGTTGTTAAGTGTTGACGAGTTGGTTCAGACTCATAGCAACCCTGTATAGGGTTTCCAAGGAGCAGCTGATGGGTTTGAAGTACCGACCTTGTGATTAGCAGGCCAGTGCTTTTTCTACAGCGCCACACCTGGACTCTTACATGCACTTCCAGAAATACTTTAGGAAATAAAACACGAACATACATTTTTAAATCTTTTTTTTTTCTTACCTAAATAACATACTGACATATCATTATGCATATTGCTTTTGTCACTTACTGTTATATTTTGGAGATAGTTTTACATTGGATACTTTTTTTAAAGGAGGCTTGTTGACACAGGTTAAGTGCCTGGCTGTGATCCAAAAGGTTAGCCCCCTCACACATGGCTCCACGGGAGAAAGACAGAGTGATCTACTTCCATAAAATTTACAGCCTGGGAAACCTGATAGGGAATTTCAGCTTGTACACGCTGGGGTCACTGTGAGTCAAAATCAACTCGACAGAGCCTAACAACATTTAAAAAAATACTTTCACATTTTAAAATGAGGATATGCACTCAATGTGCATGTCCAAACGTACACCTGCCATCTACCTGAACTAGGGAATGAAACCTTGAAGCCCTACCAGAGGAGATGATGCTACATCAACAGGGATTTCAGAAGTAGAGACAGACCTATAGGGGATGGAGGCAGGTGTGTTCCTGGATCTGTTCTCAGGTGCCCTGAGCAGAATTTAAAACACAAAAACATGTCTTCCCTCTGATTTTCATGGTGAATTGTGTACAGTTTGATTAAGCTCTCACTTTTACATTTCTACATTAGAAAGTATTAAAAAATAATAACTTTCTGTTGAGCTGATTTCAATTCATGGCAATCCTATATGACAGAGTAGAACTGCTGCATAGGGTGTCCAAGGCTGTGATCCGTACAAAAGCAGATTGCCACATTTTTCTCCCATGGAGCAGTTACTAGACAACTTCCAGTATTTTGCTGTGAAGTCGAGCTGCCATCCATTGCTTGTCTCCTATATTAGAAAGCTCCTATTTCACCTGCACATGCATAGAATCGATGTGTCCGAAATCTGGGAGAAAGGTTCTTTGTTATCAGCACATCATAAGTGTCACCTTGAGTTCGTTGCTGTTATCAGTGTTTTTTAATGCTAAATCACTGTTAACTTCATCATTAGCAGTTGATTTTGTTGTGGGCTGCTTGGTTAACCCTACCAAGTTTACTGAAAGCTTTTTGCTTCAGTGAGTATTCTGAGGCTGTAATTTTCCAATAAGCAGAGGCTAAGGCATGTATACACTGTGGTTCAAATATGAATCATATTCCATTGTGAAATGAAATGTATACATAATCCACTTTCCCCAAAATTATCACTAATTTATTTTTCCACTGGAAAATGAAACTAGGTGACGTTGGTAGGTCAAGCAGTTTTTGCCTTGCCTTAGTGTGAGGGCAAAGAGATCTACTGGCCTAGGATAAGCACTGAAACTTCTAACTGAGAAGTCCACAGTTCAAACCTGCCAGCCGCTCCATAGAAGAAAGAGGAAGTGTTCTGCTCCTGTAAAGATTTATAGCCTCAGAAACCTTATGCAGGATCGCTGTGTGTCAGAATCACCTTGATGGCTGTGGGCTTGATTATTAAGTGTGGGGGCTGATGACTTTGGTGGTTCTGTAGTTAGAATTCTTGCTTTCTATGCAGGAGACCCAGGTTCAGTTCCTAGACAATACAATTCACGCATCTCTCAGTGGATGCTTATGCGTTGGTGTGTTTTTTTTTGTTTTGTTTTGTTTTGTTTTTTTTGCCAAACAAGTTTCAGCAGAGTTTCCATTCTATAATCAACTAAGAAAAAGACTTGGCAATATATATATATTTTTTAATCAGCCAATAAAAACAACCCTATGGGTCATAACAGCCTGACCCGTAACCAATCATATGGAAGACACAGGACCAGGCAGTTTCATTCTGCTGCATTTGGGGAGGGGAATTCTCCGTGAGTTGAATACCAGTTTGATTGCAGCTAACAACAAACTAGTGAGCTTGGCAACATAAGCTGAGATCAGCTGTCTGTAATACACCCTCATCTCAAGAGCTGTACCTGGATAATCCATCCGGGGTATGCAAGAGGGTGTATGTCTTTAATCCTTCTGCAAAGTAGGTATGAACTACAAGGTTGGCAGTTCAAACTCACCAGTTGCTCCTCAGAAACCCTGTACAGGGTCACTATAGGTCAGAATCAACAGCACAACAATTCTAATATTAAGTGTAATGTTACCTGTAAAAGTCACCTAAGTCTATTAAAAATTCAAGCAAATTGGCGTGTCTGTTGAGAAGAAGAGAGCTGCACTGAGATGTGGGCTTACTCACTGCCGAAGTGTATTATACCAGCTTCCCAATGCTTGAAGCATCAAGCCTCAGCAATAGACAAGTTCGTGTGGGTCATAGACCTGAGTCTGTGGGAAGGTTTCTCTGCAGAACATCAACTTTCTACTGTTTTTTTCCTGCCTTTAAAAAAAACATATGTATATATATATATGTATGTATGTTGTTGTTAAGTGCCGTTGAATCGGTTCCGACTCATAGCGACCCTGTACAGGGTTTCCGAGGGTGTAAATCTTTACGGGAGTAGAAAGCCTCATCTTTCTCCCGCGGAGCGGCTGGTAGTTTCGAACCGCTGACCCTAAGGTTCACAGCCCGATTCATAACCACTACGCTACCAGAGCTCCTTATATACATATATTTTTTAGCTAGCTCCAGCATTTTTATCCCACTCCTTTGCTACAGTGGTGTTTGCAGATGTGATAATGTATTCATTACACCCTTGAGGGCTCAATGCCGAATGAGCAGCCCCCAAACCAAGCTTAACAGGCTTGAGACTTTCAGGCTACCTAAGTAGGGAGCCTCTGTGAAGCATCTCTTGAAGTGCATTCTGGAGAGTGTTAGGTGAAATATCCTTGGGAGAAAATGTCATATTTACATAAGTTTGAGGAGCATGGAACTAAAGAAAATCAAACTCACTTTGTTAGGTTTTGTTTTTTGTTTTCTATTTCGTACCCTTCTCAGAGTCTCCAACACTAATGAATTGTGAACTATGCATCTCTTAAGAGGAGACAAAGGTATAAACTGCGAGTGATCATGGGGATGTCCCAGGCAGCATTTCATACTATTGTGCATGAAATTACCATGAGTCCGAGGCCAGCTCAGTGGCAACTAACAATTAACAAAAGGAAAGTAGAGAGGACAGCATGTCCCAAATGTGTTTGGGCTATTTGTCCTCTGAGAAATTTAGCAGACTAGTATTCTGTAGAACTTATCCATTCATTTAGCTATCTTGCCATTATATTCTACAAGTGTATTGAATGCCTACAATATTAAGGCGCTGTGTGTCCAATGGTGAGTGAGAATAACTTTAGGAAGCTCACAGTCTGTTGTGGGAGACTCATAAAAAGTCACGGCAAATCAATGTAGAGTACAAATTGTGATGACTGCTATGGAGGACAAGTGCCACATAGAAAATTCTGGTTTTGAGTTTGAGGTCAAGAGAAGTCTCTGGTGAAGTGACACTATAAAGTAACACCTGAAATGACAAGTTATTCAAGTGAAGAACTTGCCATTCAAGGAAACATCAACAAGGGTGAGGATCCTAGTAGAGGAAAAGACTAGGTTCCTTCAATGACGTAGAGGAAAAAGTTCAAAGGGTAGGGAGTGAGGTGGTGTCAGATTAGAGGATTGTGAATTTTAATCCTAAAAATGGTGGTGGTGGTAGTGTGCTGTGGAGTCGGTTCCAACTCATAGCAACCCTGTATAGGGTTTCCAAGGCTGTAAATCTTTACAGGAGCAGAAAGCCTCATCTTCTCTCACTGAACATCTGGTAGTTTCAAACTGCTGACCTTGAGGTTAGCAGCCCGACTCGTAACCACTAAAATAGATGGGCACAATTTCTATTTTCAAATGCCTTCTGGCTACCATGAGAAAAAACCTTTGGGGGAAATCATGTCAACATCATGAAGACTGGGGCTACATGTCCTCTCTTCTTACCACCATCATGGCTAGATACCCACAGAGACCGGGAGAGAAGATGGTTCTGGTGTCAAACATGCTCTGTTCTGTCATTCAATGGCAGTGCCTGCTGAGCAGTCCTGTTACTCCCCCTCCCCTGAGACTCCTGAGAGGGTAGGAGCTCCTAGCCAGTCCCCAACCTCCCCACATCGTCCTCTCTGAGAAGAGCCAAGGGAATCGGGTAGACTACATGAGGCTGCAGAGATGAAGAAAAGGCCAGGAGAGGATGACCAAGTCTTAAAGTTGATACATGCGGACCATTGCTTCCAATGTCCTCACCAAGACCACCTGTTGTATTCCCATGTGGATTTGCTGAGGGCAGATGGTGTGCTATCATCCCACCTAGGGGCAGGGCTAGATGGACTTTTTAAAGCTCAAACAATCATTTTGCTTTCCAAATTGCCACTAATCATGAATTATGATTGCTATAAAGTCTATGCCTACAAAAAGGGAGTCACTCATGTCCCAGGGTTGGTCTTAGGAAACACCTTTCATGGGAAAATCTCTCACATATATTGGAAGTTGTGAAGTATCAGAAATATCCTTGGAAACCCTTGTTTGGAAGCTCCTTGGTTGGAAAGCAATGGATTTCCTGCCCCAGGACAATGCTTCTCTCCTAAGCAGGCTCTGTGAGCTGAGAAATCTGTATTCTTGCCTCTGTTCCCCTGGGCCTTCTGCACACACATGGGCCCTGACTTTGATATTGGCATTTAAAAGGGCACTTAGGAAATTCTGAGAAGCCCCAATGATTTAGATAAATGATGTTTTATCAATGAAACAGACTTTTCATTTCTTTTTATCGATTTTCATGTTTTCACATCTTCAGATGCGATTTGTTAGCCCAGGGCAGAATTCCAAGACACACAAACGTCATTAAAGCAACCGATGGAAAGAGTGCAGCGTTTTATTGAGGTGGACAGGACAATAGATAAATATTTAATCTGTTCCACATTTGCTCTGTAAGGGAGCCAGGGTTGAGCCAATACAACTCTCTGGCTGTTATGTTTTCCTGGAAACCCTGACAGTGGTCTCACTCCCCCTTTAAGAACACAGGCCCTGCCCTTAGCAAACATTTGTCATTGTTTCTGAAACCAGCGTTTGGAAGCCTTTTCTCACTTGGCTTTAGAGGTGAACACACACACAAATATATATATATATATATATGTTGCCATCGAGTCAGTTCTGACTCATAGCAACAACATATAGGGTTTCTGAGGAGCATCTGGTAGGTTTGAACCTCTGACCTTGCAGGTCAAACTGACTTTAAGGTCCAGTACTGATCCATATGTGTGTGTGTGTGTGTGTGTGTGTGTGTGTGTGTGTGTGCATGTGGAGAGAGAGAGAGATCCTGGTGTGGTGCTGTGCGTTAATGCACTGGACTACAAAGTCAGTTTCAACCACAAGGTCAGCAGTTCAAGCTTACCAGCTGTTCTTTGGAAACTCTATACAGGGTTGCTACGTGTTGGAACAGACTCAACAGCACTTAATAACAATAATAGATCTCTATATACACACATACATATGTTGTTAAGTGCCTTCGAGTCAGTTCCGACACTTAGCAACCCTGCATAGGATTCCCAAGGCTGTAAATCTTTACGGGAGCAGAAAGCCTCATCTTTCTCCCGTGGAACAGCTGGTAGTTTCTAACTGCTGACCTTGAGGTTCGCAGCCCAACACGTAAGCACTATGCTACCAGAGCTCCTTACATGTACGTATATATGTAGTTAATTACTTTGGATAGACAGTGATGGTTTGCAATGGCAGGATTTTAAGTGATATTGGAGCTACAGGCTGTAGTTCAATGGTATAATTCTCCCCTTCCATGTGAGAGATCCGGGTTTGATTCCCAGCCCACACACCTCGTCGTGTACAACCACCACCTGTCTGGTCAGTGGGAACTTGTGCGTTGCTATGATGCTGAACAGAGTACTGGTATGGCGCTGTGGGCTAATATGCTAGACAGCAAAGTTGGTTTGAACTGCAAAGTCAGTGATTCAAGCATACCAGCTGCTCCTCAGAAACCCTATACAGGGTCACTATGGGTCAGAACCAACTCGACAGCACTTAACAACAACAAATGATGCTGAACAGGTTTCAGTGGAACTTTCAGGCTAAGATGGACTAGAAAGATCTACTACCAAAACAGCCAGTGAAAACCCTATGGCTCCAAGACCCTATGGGTCTGCACCCAACCATGGGTATGACACATGGTCAGGCAATGTGTTATTCCTTTTATGCAATGGGTCATGATGAGTTGAGGACCAACTAAATTGCAGATAACAACAGCAATGGTATTAGAGAATGTAAACTCACCAAACTAAAGACATTTGGTTTAACATAATGAACAATAAGATGGAGACCAGTGACGAGCCTCAAGCTAGATTGCTGGAGTCCATGGATCCATCAGCTCTTCAGCAGGCGTCTGCTTTGAGTTCTCTGGTTGATGCTAAACACTTGGAAAGTGGTCCCATTCGCTCTGTCTTGTCTGAGTCTATACTATCTTCATTGTTATTTCTCCCTGTTAATTCACATATTGCCCTAATGTCCTGTATTGAAATTGAGTTGTGTTCAGACCACTACTCAGGCTATCACTGCCTATGAGAGACCAGGCTTACCATCAACAGCTATAATCAAGTGGATCTGTCCGATTGGTTTAGTGTTGTTGTTGTTGTTTAATTAACCCATCCATTTATGATTAACAGACTTTCAGACTCACATACCTTCAGACTGATTTGTTAATGAGATACAGAGCTACCTCTCTTGTTCTTTTCATGACGATCCCAATCCTCACATGAAATGTTCTCAAACATGACAACGTGGGCCTGCCCTGGCATGGATGAAGTAGGATTTGAAATACTATGAGACTAGAAGAATTCTGGTTTGCTCCCCAGGCCAGGCCCCAAATTGCCATGATTAGTTAAGTCAGGAGATATGTCTAGAATACCCATTCTGTGTTGGGGACCCTTCTAGGCACAAAACAGGCCCAGAAGTGCAGGATTCCTTCCCCAGTGGTTCTTCCATCCTAATAAGGGTCACAGATTCGGCTCATTTGAAATAATCCAGTGGCATGATGAGATAGCACTAGATACTTTTGAGGATGTCTTATTCACTTCTCCCAGAAAATATCCCAGCTCTACCTGCCAGGTAATCTTTGTGGTGTCTCTACTAAGACTCGGGTTTGCTGCTAAAAAAGCTGCATAATTCACCCAATAGTCAAATAGCAATTCAGAGTCGTTTCTCTAACCCCTGACTTATTGATGATGGGAAATTACTATCTTGGCTCCTGAGATTCCAAATAGCCATTAAGAAACCAAAGACAAGCCTGTGATCCACTGCCAGCCCTTTAGACTCTGCCCTCACATTCAAAGTTTCCTTGCTTCTCCAAACTCACCCATTGGTAGGCATCTCTGCATCTGTTCTCCAGCACAGAACTGAAGAAAAATCACAGAATTGGCAAGTGTTGACCAACTACTTAGTCACCCTTCCATTATCACTGAGTGCTTCTGACAGTCCTCTGTCACCTAGTATGAGACCACCTTTTACCTTCCCAGGCTCCTTGTTAAGGATTTAATTGTGTTCCTTAAAAATTCATTGAACTCCTTGATGTTTACACTTTTGGATTTGATCCTGTTTGGAAATAGGCGCTTTTGTTACATTAATGCAGTCATTATCAGGGTGGGTCCTAAATCTAATCATTTCTGAGTTATAAAAAGCCCACAATAGAGATACACACACAAAAGGAAGATAGACACCATGTGAGGACCATCTACTATTGTGCCAAGAAACCAAGGAATGCTCAGGGCTACTGGCAAGAAAGGAATCAACATGACCAAGACTCTGATTTGAATTGTTAAAAAATCAATTTTGTTCATTGAAGACACCCACTTGATCTATTTGTGTTGCAGCAGCATGGGGTAACTACATACCACTCCTTCTACTTTCTCCCTTCTTCCTTCCCTAAGAAAAGCAAAGCTGGGTGCTTCATGTCCTGTTGGCAGCATCTCAAGCTCTTGTCTTCCCTCCGTTCTTTTCTTCCTGCCTCCATTCCAACGTGCCCCTTCCTCACCAGCCTCCTCCAAGACAGGCTGTCATGTCCTCCTGCAAACACAAGCTTCCCTCCTCCTCCGGCATCTTTACCTTTTACTCCATACATGTCCAGATTTCTAGGATGAACAAACCCTTGCACTTGGGCCAACTCTTGCTTCCATTTCATCTTCATCCCTTTCACTTTTTCCTTGAGACACCTCAATATTTATAGATCCATGTTGATACCCTTTTCTTCATTTCCCTTTTCTTTCTAACCCCTTAAATCTGACTAGTTCCCTGGAAGCTGAAATTGTTCTCTGAGTGGCCAGCACTGAATCCAGTAGACTGACCCTGACGCCTGTTTCCTTGCTTCTGCAACATCTAGCCCTGCCTGCAGTCATTTCTTCCTAGAACTCAGAGACCAAGGTTTGAAAGACTCCACAGTTTTCTACTTCTCCCCCACTCTCAACCACAGTTCTGTTTGCTCTTAGGTGTAGTCCTTTCTTCTCCCCGTCTCCAAACTGTGAGTGCTCCCTGGGAGTGTCCTCCGGACTTCTCTCCTGAATGTTTCTCCCTGGCTTCCACTGCTGCATAGCCGTCTCTCCCTCCAACCCCAGCACCTCACACAGACCCACTGAGGCATGTCCAGCCTCGCATTGGACCGCAAGTCCCACTTGGCACGCCACAAACCTGCTCCTCCTTCAGACATCTCTTGTCTCCTCCAGAAATGCCTCCTTTTTCCCAGACATCTTTGCCCTCAAACCCACAGGTAGTTCTGAATGTTCTGCTCACTCCCACTAACACATCCAAGCAGTTCTATTAATTGTTTCCTCACAAGTACCTATTTTGCATTGATCCTCTCATTTTCAGGACCCCAACTCTTGCTCTAATTCAGGCCCTATCCCCTCATACCTGATACTGTGACAATCTCCTAACTAGTTTCTTTAGGGTTATTCCCTCCTGCACATGTTCCTGCTTAATCTTAGAGCACAGCTCAGATGACCTCATGTACCTCACAGATGCTAACTGTGATGCTTGTTGAGAAATTACTGTGGCAGTGCCCCCTTATACAAATCATCTTATTTAAAGGAGCTCTGGTAGCGTAGTGGTTACGAATCGGGCTGTAAACCTCCAGGTCAGCAGTTTGAAACTACCAGCTGTTCCATGGGAGAAAGATGAGGCTTTCTGCTCCTGTAAAGATTTACAGCCTCAGAAACACTGTACAGGGTCGCTATGAGTTGGAACTGATTCCACGGCACATAATAACAACAATTCTCTCAACAACCTACGAGTTGTTACCACTCCCATTTTACAGATGAAAAAGTAGAGGCCACAAGAGATTTTGTGACTTGCATACAAGTCATATGCCTCATAAGTGACCGATCTGCCTTTGAAATGAGGCAGCCTGGCTCTGAGCTCAAACTCTAACCACGTGAATGCAGTACTTCTTCCTCAGAAGAACCATGTTTCAGCCATTTGTATCCAAACAGAACCATGTGTTTGCAGGAGAACCTGTTTCCTGTTAGCAGCTGTTCTCCTCTGCCTTGTTTTCAAGTAGTATTCCTGAAACAACCAGGTTCTGAAATGATAAGGTTGTCATTCATTCATTTAGTCTTCGTTTGTTCAATAAATATTTAAACGTTGCCTACGGTGCTGGGCACTGTTCTAGGCATGGGCGAATGCCTCAGTGACCAAAACGGACATGCTCTCTGCCCACGTGTTTATACTCTAGAGACAGCCCATCTTACTGCTCTCCTCTTTTTTTTTTTTTTTTTATGTTTTATTGTGAATTATGTGATAGTTTACATGGGAGAACATTGGTTTTACATTCATTCTATCATATATCGTCTCATTGCCATAGTTACAATCCCCTCCATGCAATCCTTCCCCCGTGACCCCCAGGTCTTCAGCACACAGTCGCTCTCCCTCTCTGGATCTAAAGTCTCCAGCTGCTCCATCGCTCCACGTCATCATCTCTGGCTCCATTTCAGGCATCACTGCTTCTCTGGGTAGGGTCCCACTCTCTGCTCTCCTCCCTTGATGGTAATAGGGACCTCTACTCCTATAGTGAAAAGTTAATCACTCCCCTCCTTGCTATAAAACGTCTACCTTTACATTTCCAACCCTCACAATCAGTCCTGATAACAATTACTCACTATTGTATCAAAAGAGACCCGTCTGCATTTCATTGCTTCAGCCCCGGCTAGTCAGATTGAATACTACACACTGGAGATTCTGCCTTCCTCCAGGCCCTCTGGATCTAGGTTCCCTCTTGAAAGCTTGTAAGCCAATCACTTCTTGCCTTTGTAGCCCCCCATCCCCCCCTGCTCTCCCCTTGTCCTCAATTCAGAATCCCTGTGGGAGTGGGCTACATCTCCTCCTATGCCTCTGCTCTGTCTTGGCTCTCCCTAACTTCAAACCCTGCCCACTACCTGTTGCCCTTGAGTTCATTCCAACTTACGGTGACCCCATGGTGTGTGTCTGAGTAGAACTGTGCTCCATTGCATTTTCAATGGCTGATTTTTTTGCAAGTAGATTTCCAGACCTTTCTTCCAAAGTGCCTCTGTTGTTGTTGTTGTTAAGTACCGTCAAGTCGGTTCCGACCCTTAGTGACCCAAGGAGCAGCTGCTGAGCTTGAACCACCCACCTTGTGGTTCAAACCTACTTATCAGTCCAGCTCATTAGCCCACGTGCCACACCAGGACTCCAAGGTGTCTCTGGATGGACTTAAATTGCCAGCCTTTCAAGTTAGCAGCCAGGTGCGTTAACTATCTGTCCCACCCAAATTCCTCCTAACCCCAAAACAACTCATTGTTGTTGAATATGACTCAGAGTGACCCGTAGAGTTTACAAGGCTATCATCTTTACAGAAACAGACTGTCATAAGTTTCTCATGGAGAGCAGCTGGTGGGTTTGAACCACCGACATTTCAGTTAGTAGCCGAGCACTTAGGCACTATGCTACCAGGAATCCTTCTAATTTTCGTTTTCTCTGAGATCAGAACTCCTTTAGTTATGTCATGTGTCAGTCATACCCTGCCAAAATTCTTCAGAGGCATAATGCCTGGGCTCAAGTCTGGCACTTACTAGCTGTGTGTTGCTGGGCAAGTCACTTTACCTCTCTGAGCCTGTTTCAACCATCTGGAGTAAGACTGAGGGTGGTTTGTCACACTGTTTGGCATTGGGTGGGGCTGCTTGTCTGGATCCGAATGTGTCTCTTTCCTACCATGCTTCAACGTGACTCTCTGAAGCTGTGCTACAGCAAGGTAAAGAGTTGTAGCCTAAGGAAGCCCATTTTATTACACAGTTTATAGTGTTTGTCAAGAGAACTGAATGAAATATTGAAGAAGTGAGTTTGGTGAGACACCACATGCTAATTGCCACAGGGACCCAAATAGCGGTTGCTGTACACATGGAACATGCAGAGCCCTGTCCCAGCCCGAGTCTGAGTGATACCTAGACATTCATATCAGGTCTCTCTAGTCTCATGTTACTTGAAGCATTTCTGAGGTTCTTGAAGACCTTCTTCTGGCACACAGAGCACATGACTCTGTGGCACATACGAATACTTACTGCTATTGGTATCCCTACATTAGACCAGGATTGACAAATGGCAGCCTGCTTTCTATACAACTCACACTCTTGACAGGCATTGCTAATCAATCCTGCACTCTTTCCTCTCTGGCTGACTAGTGATGTCTGCAGTAGCATGGGAGGGAGGCATGCATATGGCAAAGAAAGCCATTTGCCATAGCAGCACTATACAATTTATATCTTAGGACACCAGTACAAGGCCCCAAAGAAGTGCTTGAATACCAATAAATGACCCTGTTTGGGTCAGATACCCCACCCCCAGGCTAATTAGCCATAAAGTGGGGGTGGGTAGGGACAACAGGCAGCGTCTATAACAAGATAGTAACTGCCATTCAAACCATATATTTAGCATGAAGAAGGAAGCATCTAGAAGAAAGATGTTCCAGTCAGGTGTTCCGGTCAAGTGGAAGTCTTCCAATCTCTGAAAATCACTAGTCTAGGTTCTGAAAAGTGAGACCCAGGGATCCCTGAGAAGCAACCACAGTGAAATCCAGAAGGCTCTTAGAAGTCTACAGTTTGGGAACAATCCCACAAAATCATAAATGTTTCTGTCTCCTCAGCGTTTGCCTTCAGTGTTCAGCATCCCTGGGAAATGGATCCATACTTGTGGACAGATGATGACTCCCTGGGCTGGGGAAGCCGGGTCAGGCCAGCACTGAGACTGAGGAGTCAGTAAACCACTCCTGGAGAATAGTCTGGAGGCGAGAAGGGCTTGTGCAGCGAGTTCTGTGGTGCCTACCCTGCTCCCTCTTAGGACGGAGCCACTCATTCCTACAGCTACTGGGTGGGGGGGGGGTTGTCACTGACGGTCACAGCATTCTCCTCCTCAAGGAAATGCCCTCAGTGGAAGGAAGCTGATGGGGCCAAGTCTCCAACTCCTTCCTTTCCTGGGTCCTCAATGACTGGTCAATGCAGGGCACAAAACCCTCTTTCCAAGCTTCAATCTGGGCCATCTCTGAAGGGTCGTCTAGGTACAAGCAACCACATCACAGACCAACTTCCCTCTCCACCCATGCCTGTAGCTGCCTCTCCCTCAGAGGTGATCTATGATCATTAACCACCATCTCAGAGTTTGCCTTCCAAGAGCCCAAACTGTGGCAGTTTTGGGGGGAAAGTGGAAGGAAGCATTCTGGGACCTAGAACCTCCCACCCTTGGAAGTAATCAAATCCACCCTCTCACAGGGGAAAAGAGCATGCCCAAGGCCTTGCAGCTGATTGGTGACCCAACTAGGACCAAGGTTCTGTGATCCCCTTGCCCTCCAGCTCTCAGAGCCTAGTATTCTTGATGAATACAATCACTGGAAAGAAGGCCTGAGTGCTGTCCAAACAGAAGAGAGAAACCTAAGGAAGCTCAGTAGACCCATTCTGAAGACACAGCAGAAAGCCTATTTAGGGTCATTATGAGTCAGAACCAACTTGACAGCACCTCGTAACAACAACAACAACAATGAAAAAATCCTGGAGAAGGTCTGCAAGAACTTCAGAAAGGCTTCAAGACAAGTAACATGAGACCATAGAGAGACCTGATATGAATGTCCAGTGATGACTCAGACTCAGGCTGGAACAGGGCTCTCCATGTTCCAGAGCACGTAGCAACCATCACTCAGGTCCATGTGGCAGTCGGCTCATTGTGTCTCAGCAAACTCACTTCTTCAAAGAGCAGCCAGTGACTTTGACAAGCATGTAGGGTGAAACCTTGAACATGTACGTGCTCTTCTGGAGGTGTGGGCAGTGAGGGCTGAGCTCCTTAGTAATTAAATTAGGGAGGTGAATTCGGTGTTGGACAATGAGCCCTGAGCTCAGCCAGCAGTTTTGTATTATTTGATTCCAACTTTGCCACTTGTTGTAAGTTCTCCTTGTGTTCTTCTCTCATCTACAGAAT
Organism: Chrysochloris asiatica; assembly: GCF_000296735.1. Classification (NCBI taxonomy): domain Eukaryota; kingdom Metazoa; phylum Chordata; class Mammalia; order Afrosoricida; family Chrysochloridae; genus Chrysochloris; species Chrysochloris asiatica. Next base: position 1,074,199 of record NW_006408601.1, read on the forward strand.
AGGAAGACAGGGGTGGGTGGTGGTGAACTCCACTTCACAGTTTCTACGCAGACGCAGAAAGAACATATGCAACATGAATAACTATAAGCCAGAGGGTGTGGCAGGACCAGACAGCTTCTGCCTACTATTGTTGAGTAGTGAAGCCACTGTCGAGAAATGACTCTTCCCATCAAAGACAGAGGAAGATCTCATTCTTCTCAGCCCTAGAGCAGGAAGGAGCAGATGCAGATGGTTGGGATTGAAAATACAGATACCTAGACTCCAAAATTCTGTGCTAGTATTTTGGAGAGGAAAGCCATTTGGGGACTTGGGTGGTTAGCTGGGCAGACACAGAAGCAGCCTTCAAGGCAATTAATTCACTAAGACCATATATCAGAGGCACTCTAGAAGCGAACTATTCCCTGAAGATCTATGGAAGGAGCATCCCAGTTAAATGCAAGCAAGGTGATCCAAGGCTGGAAATGACAGGACCTGGCAGGAGAGGACCTGAACCAGAGCAGAGATGACTCCACTTATAGTTCTGGAACCAGCTCAGGTTCTCATTCCAGAGCATGAGCTCAGTCATGCCCAGCACATTCATCTGTTAGCCTTATTGAGTCAGTTCTGACTTACAATGACCCTATTTAGGATTTCAGAGGCTATAAATAAATATGGGAGCAGAAAGTCTCATCTTTCTTCTACGGAGCAATTGGTGGACTTGAACTGCTGACCTTGCTGTTAGCAGCCCAACACATAACTCACTGCACTATCAGGGCTCCTTCATTATCCTTACTAGAACCTTCCAAATGGTGTTGATGATGAGACCCAACCTGATGAAAACCTGACTATAAATTTACTGGAGTCCTTCATTGGTAGAAATGGTTAATGTGCTTGGCTGTTAACCCAAAGTTTGGAGGTTCTAATCAATCCAGAGGGCCCTCAAAAGAAAAGGCGTAGTGATCTGCTGTTGAAATATGAAGCACAGTTCTACTCTAACACACAGTGGGTCAAAAGCCAGAGTTAACAGCAAATGGGTATAAGCTTAATGATCCTAGTTCTCAGAGCAGGCCAATCAAACCCATTACCTGTTTCCATGGAGTCGATTCCAACTTAGAGCAACCCTAAAGAACAGAGTAGAAGGGCCCCCATAGGGTTTTTGTGGCTGTCCTGGTGTGGTGCTGTAGGATAAGCACTGGACCAACAAGGTCAGTTTGAATCACAAGGTCGGCAGTTCAACGTCACCAGCCTCTCCTCGGAAATCCTATACAGGGTGACTATGAGTCAAAACCAACTTGTTGGCACTTAACAATCTTTAAAGGAACCCTGGTAGTGTAGTGGTTACCAAGTGGGCTGCTAACCACAAGGTCAGCAGTTTGAATCTACCACTGAAGAAAGATGAGGCTTTCTGCTCCCGTGAAGATTTACAGCCTCAGAAACCCTATAGAGGGGACTGACTGCATGGCACACCACCACAACGGATCTTAAAAGAAACAATCTCTTGTTGAGCCTGATATTTCACTTAGCGGCTGAGGGCTTACCCACTGCATCACTAGGCCCCTAGGCCAATCAAAGAAGCTCCCCAACTCCTATTCTTTGTCTGAAAACATGACATCTTAGGTAACATTTCCCACATGAGTCTCCTAGGACCCCAGTTCCCATACAATTCCTGGCACCTTCTCAACCATCAGTGAACATTTGTGCTTCCATTTCTCTGTGGGACACACTGCCATCTACATCAGGAAGACTGACACTCTCTGCCTACCATTTATGCCCAATCCATGGGAGAAGACTCCTGGCCAAAGCAGCCGAGACTCTAGATGATGTTCAGGTCTCAGGACCCAGCTACATCTTAAAGAAGAGACCAAGAATTCCATCCCAAGATCCCCAGAATTCAGCCCTGTGGTCAGGCAGCTGTTGAGGTTTCCTCCCTTGGCCAGGCACTCCCCAAACTGCTCCTTCCTACTCCATGTGGTCTGGGCTGGGCTGACAAGAACAACTCCTTCTCCAGCAGCCTCTGGGCTGGACCCTCACCCTCACAGTGGCTATGCAGAGAACTGTAAATAGGTCTGTGTGGGAATGGCAGGCACGGAGTAGCGTAAGTTCTAGAAGAAGGACAAGAGTGCCCAGGCTGAGGGACCAGTCTTTATTCGGATTCAGGGGCCACAGGAGTTGTCCAAAGCATGCAAGTGATAAGACGCACAGAAAGAAGGGCCCTGCACCCATGCTCAGCAGCACCCTAACCACTAGTGCAGTGCCAATGGGTCTCTCAGGTGCTAGGCTGGCTTTCTCTTTACTCTCTAGCTCCCTCTACCCCCCAGTCTCCTAGTCTTCCCAGCAGGACAAAAGGATGTATAGGAATATTAAAGCACTGGTCTTGGGCACAGGCAAGTTGGGTTCTAATCCTACATTCTCTTTCTGGGTGACCTTAAACAAGGAACTACCCAGCTCTGAGCTGGGCTCCGTCTCTGCAAAATGGCATTATTTATTGGTGTGCGGGAGCAATGAGATAACATATGCCAAGTGAGCTAATGTGTGAACCAAGAATGCAGAAAGAGCTTACTGCCCACTGAACGCAAGACTGACTAGCAGTTCAGGTGGTGGGGGTGGGGGTGGGGGCGCTCTGCTGGAGGAAACCCAGCCAGACCAGCTCAGCAGGAAAAGTATTCCAGTATTGGAAGAATTCTAGGGATCGACAATGTTCCGTAGACCATATCAGGCAACATCCTGACCCCAGGGATGTCCCCAGGTTGGGAGGAGTGGGGCTCCTCTCCAAGGGTTGATGGGACTATTAGTAGTTGGTGACATCAAGGCCTTGCTCCTCTACTTGGCTGTACTGCGTGTTAGCTCCACTTAGAAGGAGTTGTGTTATTTGTTATTTGAGAAAGGAAAGCTGGGGGGAAGGGGTGTGCTGAAATCTTTTCCACATTGTTTGTTTCCCACCTAAATGCCCATGTAGGTCTTCCCTCTGTTTCCAGCAATTGGTGACAAGACTAACAAAATGTCTCCTCATTGCTTTGATATAATGAAGTTTTTTCTAGATCAGAGTTTGTACATGTAAAGCACTTTGACATTTTCTCTGAATCTTTATCCTGAGGTAGGAGCTACTGTTTTCCCCATTTTGCAGATAAGAAAACCAAGGCTACAAGAGCTCATGTGATTTGACCACAGTTGCCAGGGAGAACCCACTGTGAGGAAAGGAGGTGTGAAATGCTTCTTCTCTCTTTACTTTTTGTAAGGAATGATCCTCAGATCAGAATGACTGGTCAGTCCTTTCTGGAATCCAGCATTTCTCTACGGCGAATGTCAGACCTTAGCTCCTACCAGCCTTCTGATCCCTTGCGGCCTTTAAGAGCTGCTTTAGGATAACTAGACAAACCTGGGCTGAGGTGCCACAGAAACTAATTAAAGGTGTTTGATGACTAGTTAGATCAGAAGGGGCCTATCATGTAATGCGCGATCCCATTGGCTCCACTGTGAACCCAGGCTCCTTTTCCTTACCCCACAGGCTGCTAGATGATACAGGGATAGGCTCTGCTCAGAGTTCGTCTCCCTCTCTGTGGCAAGGATTCTTTGTACCCTAAAATATCAGCTTCATCCTCATTCTTGTTGGTGGTAAGTGATATCTGATTTAGGGTTTCTGAGGAACGGCTGGTAGGTTTGAACCACTGACCTTGTGGTTAGCTAACTCCAGTGATTATCCTATAGCACCACACTAGGACTCTTCCTAGGAGGCTATGAACCAGGAGGTAGACAGCAAGTCTCCAGTCTGGCTCAGGACCCCTGTGTTAAAGAAATCCAATAAACAGACCTCCGGAAACTCCAGTCAGTCAGTGCCCTAGGTCATAGTATCTGGAACTGTGAACCTCATAGAGTCCATATGAGGAGGCTTCCAAAGTTCATGGAAAAATTCCATTATCTTTTCATTCCATTTTCCACGAACTTTCTGAAGCCCCCTCATATTCTGTGCCAAATGCACACAGGAAGCGTGCTCCTTTCCCTAAGGGCAAAGGGTCAACGTGTCAGAACACCTCAGCCATTGTGCTAGTTGCTGGAAGTTTACCGTAAATCAAGTGATTTCTGAGGAAATTTGGTCAGTAGCCTCTCACTGACTCCTCTGAAAATGTCTGAAGCACTTGAATACATTGTTTGGTTGAAGACTCAAGGCAGAAAATGGAGAACCTTCCAGGACTACAAGGTCTTCAGGGGTGGGACTCAGGGTAAGGGTAAGTATGGGTCTGGCCTTTGTCATTGTTATTCACACACTCTACCCATGGCATCTCAGTTTTCTCTCCCTTGTTCACCTTAATTTTTTCTGTCCCTATCTCTTTTACTGGGACATTATTTAAATAAGGTGTTTTTTTTTTTAAATGACAGGGTTCCTGAGTCATGCAAATGGTTAATGGTTATCCTGTTATCCTTACCAGAGCCTCCAAACATTGTTGATGAGAGCACCCATTCTGGGCAGACCTTAACTATAAACTTAATGGAGTTCCTGGGTGACTCAAACAGTTAATGTACTTAACTGCTAACCTGAAGCACGGAGATTCAAGTTTACCTGGAAATGCCTCAGAAGAAAGTCTTAATTATCTATCTACCTCCAAAAGTCTACAGTTTGACTCTGACACAGATGAGGTTGCCACGAGTCATGGTCAGCTTGACAACTGGTGGTTTGGGTTTTGTTTCTGCGTCTGGCCAGTGTTTTGCCAAACCAAGAACAAGCAAGGACCCAAGACTCAGGATAGGTTTGGGTTTGAGTCTAGAGTCTTCCACTACCAGCTGCTCATCTTAAGGTAAGAAATTCTAATTTTTCAAGATTCAGTTTTCTCCTGTATGAAACAGAATCAGTGGTTCCTACCTCAGAGTGGTTTTGGTGGGTTAAACAAGATAATTTATTCAGGGTGCCTGGCATATGGTTGGATATACAATGCTTGTTAATATTACTTCTTAATATTATAACTGGTTATACCACGTAGACCACCAAAATAGGCCTATAAGGTACTCAATATCAGTTTCTTGAATTGACCTGATATAAACATTTCCCAGATTTCTGGGTCTGGAGTCCTGATGTGGCATTGTAGGGTAAGCACTGGCCTACTAACTGCAAGATTCAAATCCACCAACTGCTCCATGGGAACCCTCTATAGGGTCTCTATGAGTCAGAACCAACTTGACAGCACTTAACAACAAGACTTCTAGGTTATATTGAACAATTTTCCTCTTCACCCCAACCCTTGTTTTAAAAAAAAAAATTAGAAGCTTGAAATTTAAGGGGGGACTGGAGAGAGGGCAATGAAGTAAGCCGGATGCTCAAAGCCCAGATTGCCTTTGGCTCAGTCCAGATTTGAGGGAAACCTGGAATTACTGTGATTTCATCACAGCAGCTGGTCCAAGCTAAATGTGCCAGAACTGCTGAGAAGCCAGATCTGGATTGCAGTGATAGCCGGAGCCTGCTGTGAAGCAAGGAGAAACTATTTATCTGACATTTTTTCAACCCCAACCAAGAATTATCTTTGGCTCAAGATGCGTTTGGGACCGGTTTTCATTTGCATGGAGCTCATCTAAGGCTCTGTGGCCTCTGACAGTAGAGACTTCTTAGAAAGACTTCCATCCTCTTGTTCATTTCCACGTGTGTATTTCTCATGATTCAGATGTAATTATTCATCCAGAAAGGCTACTCCCTGGGTCTTATTTGTTCTTGCACTGTGCCAGAACTTCATGTAGAAGTTCTTTCTGATTCAGTTTCATGCACAGCCAATGCAGCCTGAGTATCAGCAAAGATGGCCACCAAGGAACATCTGCCCTCCTTCCAAATTGGCAACCTTCATCTAATTGAACCCATGTTAACCGATGCAGCACATTTTAATACGTTTCACTGTTTCAAGCTGTGGCAGCAAATTAGAGCGGGAATCTTCTTAGCAGCTGCTTCTAGAGTGGCTGTCTAGAATCTCTGCATCCGTGACTCTTTGTTGCCAACAAAGAATCATTTGTTAATTTATTATATGTCTTAGAGAGATTTGAAGACAGTCATGTTTAGACAAAAATGCCATAATTTAAAAAACATTATTTTAATAATATTGTATAGGCTCACCAGGACTCTGTGAATCACCTATATGCATAATAAAATAGGTAAGACCTGGGGTGGGGGGTGATATGAATAGACTGTTTTGTTGTCAGGTGTCATGAAATCAGTCTCATGACATAACGGAGCAAAACACTGCTGGGTTCTGGGTCATCCCCACGATGAGTTGTGGCTCCATAGGGGTTTTATTGGTTGATTTTCAGAAGTAGTTTGTCAGGCCTTTCTTCCTAGTCTCTTAGACTGGAAGCTTTGCTGAAATCTGTGCAACATCATAGCAACATACAAGCCTCCACTACCAGGGGAGCTACATACTCAGGTATATGAGCTGGAACTGAAACTGGTATTTCACAGGAAGGCAACAGTTCTACCCCGACGAACCACCATTGCCTCACATGAATGTTCTAGAAATAGAAAACAAACCAGAATGTATTCAATCAGATCAGCATTGCCTGTCTCCAAGCAGTGGCCTTATTCTAATGATATAGCCAGGAGTTACCTTAGGAACCTGTTGAGTGCCTTTGGTTTATTCTTCTAAGAAAAGCACCGAGGAAGATTTTTTGCTGCATTGTTGTCATAGCAAAGCACTGGTAACAATTTAAATGTTTACCATTGGGAAAGGAGTCCTGGAGTGGTACTATAAGGTAAGCACTGGACTCCTAACCACAAGGTCAGCAGTTCAAATCCACCAGCTGCTTCTCAGAAATGCTATACAGGATCGTTGTGAGTTGGAACAGACTCTACGGCACTTTAATAACAACAACAATCAATGGGAAATAGCAAAATCAACTCTGATACACCCAGTCATAGTTGGAATACCATGTGATCATATCCAAGAGAATGAGGTCGTTTTCTAGTATCGCTATGGATCTATATCCAAGAAATATAGTACAACTTTGGAAATGCACCAGGTTCTGGTCACCTGGGTTGTCTCTGAACAGGAGAACTAAACACAGAAAGAAAAAGAAAGGAAGAAGATTTCACTTTCGTCATCTGTTTTCCTGAGTACTTTCTGATTCTGTGCCTCCTGTGAATCACCCATTGTTGTTAGGTGCCATTGGATGAATTCCAACTCATGGGGACCCTGTATAGAATGGGTTTGAACCACTGACCTTGCAGTTAGCAGTCCGGTGTTTATCCTACAGCACCATATCAGGACTCTGAACCACTCATATACACAATAAAATGATTAATTTTTCAAAAAGTACATTTAGAATCTAGTATGAAAAAAATAGTTGGACTAGCTGTGGTATTCAAACAATTATAATCATGAAAGCTGCCATTTGCTGATCAATTACAGTGCATCAGCCTCTCTTAAGGCCTCTATATAGTTGACTTTATTTTCTCCTCAGAACAATCCTCAGAGTATATTTTACCATCCCCATTTTTAAAAGGAGGACACTGTGATTCAAAGAATTTAGCCAAGTTGCCTGACTTTACACAACTTGCACAACACGAAACTGGGATTCAAACACAGGTCGGCTCCCAGAACCTCTCACTTTCGACGTGAGTGTGTCTTTCTCATCACTGTATCCCCAGGGCCTGAAGATTGGCTTGGCATATAAGAGGTACCCAATACCTGCTCAATGAATAATAAACAGAAAGGAAAACAAAGAGAGCAAGGTTTGCCCAGTCATTCCCTAACGGGGATTTTACACATGTTTCAGCATTTTGGAATTGAAGGGTGGTTATGTCCCACTGAGCATACTTGGAAGGCAGCAACCTTAATTTGGATGGCTATATTTTGGTGTGTTTGTTTAAAAAAAAAAAAAAATTTTTTTTTTTTTAAGTCACACCTCACAAAGTCTCATTACTTCAAAATGCCTTTCTGGTGGAAGATGATTTCATAACAAGGAAACCAGAGAATGTGGCTTTCATTAGGCTACCTTTAAAGACAGCTGGTTTTCAGATGGGATCATATGCATAAATAAATATTTCTCTTCTATTTTATCTTCTGTTTTGCTTCATGATTTTTGAAAAAGTCCAACAAGCTTGGCCATTCCTTTCAGGGTGAATTTGGGACCCAAACAGTTAAGCAACCAGCCAATTTGGCTTCCTTGCTGCCTCCCAGCCAAGGAGATGAATGGAATGTTCATGAGGTCGCTTGGCAGGCAGCCACATTCCTATGGGAACGTTGCAGCAGGGAGAGTTTGGGGACATTAAGAAGCAAATGTGTGGGAGTTAAGGGGCAAACTGCAAATGGTCCGAAGTCCTAGAAAAATGCATGGCTTCTCTTGGGCCCAAGGATGCTCCACTGAGCACCAACAAAGTCTCTGCCAGTGCTTAAACCGATGACAGAGACAGGAATCGACACAGTCATGTTCTTTCCTACAGTCACTCAGGCCTTGAATTGTATGGGACACTTTGAGAAACCCTGAAGATGGGAACTCATTAAAAGAATCTTATCAAAGGAGTTCAATTTCTTCAACGGACCCTTAACCACTCTTTCTTCTTTCTCTCAGAATCAAGAAAATTACTTTAGAGGAAATTTGCCTATCTCCCTCTTCCTCTCACCTTCTCTGCCCCCACCCCTTTCTCTGTCCTTCTCCGTGAAAGAGGACCCCAACCCAGCATCTTTTTATTTTCCTTAATTATTTCGCTACTATAATTAAAATGCGTTCTAGAGATACATGCTGTTATATAAAACAACCCTGTAGCAACAGTGTTCTATGGGTTAGGTTAGGGTATCTACATGGACAGATACACAGGCTGAATAGGTATGGGAGGGAGGGTGGAAGTACGCCCACAACTATATAAAAATTTGCCAGAGGATATTTGTACATGGGCATTTCCCTTTGCTTAAACACACCTATGAATGTGATGGAGTATACAGGGTGCAAAATGATGAGAACTTCTTAGACATGATCAAACACCCTGAGGCAATGAGTTGCTGGGTCTGGGGGCCCAGGACCCTAATCTCAGGGGATACCATGGTCATTTAGTCTAACATAGTTCCAAAGACTGCATCCTCCTCTGGTGAGCAATGACTGGGAGCTTAAAAACTTATGAATGGCCATGTAAGGTACAACTATTGGGGCTCTCCACCTTCAAAGGAAAAAGAGTGACGCAATCTGAAGATGCTTGGAATCAATCTATCCAATAGAGTGGAACATGTGAACATCAGTATCCATGACCCTGAGGTCATAAGAATTAGATGGTGCCTGGTTACCCACGGCTCAGAATGAGACCACATTAGAAGGTCTTGGGTAGAGTGGGAGAAAATGTAGAACAAAACTCAAAATTATAAAAAAGACTCTACTTAATAGTCAGATACTGGAGGAACCTTAGACTATGGCCCTTGGCCACCTTTCATATCTGGGCTAGAACTTACCTTCATGCCTCAATTTTCAGCCAAGCAGTAAATAGGTATATAGGAAGGATAACAGCACTGGTAAGGTATACTCGCCATAGACTGGTCAACCATTCAACATCAAAAGTGTAACATTTACCAAAGGACAAAGTTCAAAAGCATTGGGAAGGAATGGTCAACCATTCAACATCAAAAGTGTAACATTTACCGAAGGACAAAGTTCAAAAGCATTGGGAAGGAGGGTGGAATGTAAATAAGAATCACATGGAGGAAGTGGGCTGACTGTTATTGCATGCAGGGGATTGCAATCATTGAAATGAAACGAAATATATGATTTGATTAATGTAAACCTGATGATCTGCTCGGTAAACCGTCACTCAATTCACAATACAAACTTTCCCAAAAAAAAGTGCTCTAGAAACCAGGTGAGTTGAGTTCATCAAAACTCCCCCAGGTTCTAGAAAAGACTGCATCTAATTGATGATAGTGAGAGTTGGATTTTCAGTTTAAAATGAGAAAATGAGGTCACTACATTTTCCCCCATAGAACAAATAATAGTTCTGTGTCATCACACACATAAAAACAAGCTCCAGCCTACATTTGTCAAGTCAGAAACCTCTGGGTCTACCTCAGGCATCTTCTTTGCCACTAATACTCAGAAGGGATGCTACCCTGTCTGATTGGAGCCTTATGTTCTGATTTACCTTCCCACTAGGTGGCAATGGTACATGGGAGTTGTAAGCACTTTAGAAGTGTCCAGTTAAGAAAAGGCTTTGTTTGATTCAAGGTTATGAGAATTATTCCACCATAGAGAAACTGGGTTCATTCAGAATAATGGAGTATGTTTTCTGTTTCAAACTTAACCTCTGTTGGAGAAAAAAAAATAAAAGCATTTCCATTTAATCTCCAAAGGCTAAGAGATAAACTAGTAGGTTGCTGGTTGAATTGTTAAGTGCCATTGAGTAGGTTCCAACTCATAGCAACCCGATATAGGCTTTCCGAGGAGCAGCTGGTGGGTTTGAACTGCTAACTTTGTGGTTCACAGTCCAGTGCTGATCCACAGCACCACACCCCTAATTCATACTCCTGAAGACAAAACTAGCACACACTCCTAGAAAAGGCAGGCAGGCCAGACGTGAGAAGCCTATAAAAAAGCGACTGTTTGGGGATGGAAACTGGAAGTTTTCTTGGAAGGAAACAACACCTGATTTGGTAGGTGCCCTGTGGAAGCAGTATCTGGTTTTATAGGCATCACAGGGCACCAAAAGCCTAGAATTCTTCAGGACCAGAAGAAAAGGCATAAAGGGAATATGCTGGTGTGGGTGTGACATTTCTGAGCTATGGCAATGACGTCATCGGTCCAGCTCATAATCCACCTTCCATCCACGGTGCATTCCTTTCCCTGTTACCAATATCTGTACTTGTGCCTCCTTCCCCAACCCCACCCCAGTGGACACGGACCAGGATGAATTTAGCTGGACAAATCTAATTTCCTCTGCCAGGAGTTTGGAATTGGAATCCAGAAATGCTCATTGTCCCTGCTAGTCATTTAAACTGAAGAGCTGTGACTTGGCAGCAGTGGGGTAGCCATCTTCTGTCCTGTGGATAGAGAAGACTGACATCTCCTCCTCCGAGAATTGGGGGAAAGAATGCAGGTACCAGATGAACAGAAACAGAAACAAGGAAAAAGATCCTGTGAAGTCAGACAGAAGCTGAAAGACCTTGGTTCCTGAGGGCAAGTTTGCTCACACACAGTCCCTGAGGGTGTGGTCCCAGGATCTGCCCTGGGGTTCTGCAGTGTCCTTATAAGAAGTCCCCCCTTTTCTTGTGCTAATATGAATGGGTTTCTGTTACTTGTAACCAAGTTAAGGCAAAAGCACAGCAGAGTTCAGGTGAGGTTTGTAAGGCAAAGGCATCAGGTTGGGACTACAACTGCCCTCACCTGACCTGGACTGCGCTCCTTCACCCCTTCACAAACCCTGAAGAGCATGTTGTTGTTGACAGTAAGTCATTTATTGAGAGATAAAGGATGGATGGATGGATGGATGGATGGATGGATGGATGGATGGATGGATGGATGGATGGATGGATGGGTGGGTGGGTAGGTGGAAACGTAACTGGTGGGTAACTAGGTTTGTTGTTGTTAAATGCCGTCCAGTTGGTTCTGACCCATAGCGACCCTGTGTAGGGTTTCCGAGGAGCGACTGGTGAGCTTGAACCACTGACCTTGCAGTTCAAATGGCTTTGCAGTCTGGCACATTAACCCACAGCACCACACCAGGACTTAGGTAGGTAGGTAGAAATATAGGAGCTCTGGTGGCACAGTGGGTACACATTCAACAACTAACGGAAAGGCAGGTAGTTCAAACTCACCAAATACTCTGCAGGAGACAGATGTGGCTAATCCTATGGGGCAGTTCTATTCTGTCCTACAGGGTTGCTGTAAGTTGGAATCAATTTGTTGTCAGTGGACTTTGTTTATATGTATGTCTGTGTATACATATTTAAGGAGTCCTGGTGTGGCCCTGTGGGCTAATGCACCAGACTGCAAAGTCATTTAAACTGCAAGGTCAGTGGTTCAAGCTCATCAGCTGCTCCTTGGAAACCCTACACAGGGTCGCTGTGGGTCAGAATCAACTTGACGGCAACAACAACAATACATATATAAACATGTATGTTTCGAACAATACAAAGGTATGTAAAATAAACAATTTCTGGCACTGTGGGAAAAAGCACTGGACCACAAGGTCAATTTGAACCACAAGGTCAGCGGTTCATACTCACCAACAGCTGTTTAGAAATCCTATACAGGATCACTGTGAATCAGAAGTGACTTAACAGCAATTAACACCAGCATAATACTTACCCAATTTCAGTCCCTAGTCATGAGATAACCTTTGTTACAGGATCACTATGAGTTGGAATCCACTCAACAGTATACACCAACATGAGTTTCACTGTATTTTTATCCAATCTGAAATCCCATCAGTTGTAAGACTCATTCCAATTTCAGAAATGTTGAAATGTGAAATGAGATACAGTTATTTGTAGAGTATCTTTCCAAATATTTTTTCAATACATTATATATGTCCATAATTTTTTGTTTGGTTTTTAGCTTTTAGTATTTTTGGCTTTTTTTTGTTTTTTTAATCATTAATAGACTCATTGTAAGCCACTTTGTTCTGCAACTGCCTTCTAAACATTTCTTGGGGCATTTTCCTTTTCAATGAAGGATTTTGTTCTGCTCCCCCACCCCCACCCCAGCCCATTTTCTCCCTCCAGCCTGGAACAGTACCTGGTCCATAGTAACAATGCCATTAAATCGATTCTGACTCACAGCAGCGCTACAGGACACAGTAGAAATGTCCCACAGGATTTCCAAGGTTGTCATGTTTTATGGAAGCAGCTTTCTCCCACAGAGCAATTGGTAGCTTCAAACCACCAACCTTCTGGTTAGCAGTTGAGCACATATAACCACTGTCCCACCAGGGTTCCTGGCACATAATCGGAACTCAGTAAGGAAAGAGGCAATTCATATATGACCAGCTCCCTCCTTCTTTTAATGTTTACATGTATTTTTCCAGTAGTATTTATTTAAGCTTTCTCAATTAATGAACATTCTGATTTTTACCCCTTTTTTGTTTCAACTTTACAAAGAATACTGCTGTGTGTTTCCTAGCTCTGTTGTGTACATGTGGTAGTGATGGTGGTGGTGTGCCATCATTTCGGTTCCAACCCACAGTGACTCTGTATAGGGTTTCCGAGGCTATAAATCTTTATGGGAGTAGAAACCCTTATCTTTCTCAGGCAGAGCAACTGGTGTATTTGAACTACTGACCTTATGGTTAATAGCCCAACTCCTGATCCACTTTGCTACCAGGTCTCCTTGCTGTGTTCATAAACAGAAATAATTATCATTAGTGCGCTAGACTGCAAAGTTGCTTTGAATTGCAAGATCAGTGGTTCAGGCTCACCAGCTATTCCTTGAAAAACCAATACAGAGTTGCTATGGGTCGGAACTGACT
>NW_006408601.1:1088132-1089319 GCF_000296735.1 Chrysochloris asiatica
GGCTGCGAACCTTAAGGTCAGCGGTTCGAAACTACCAGCCGCTCCGCGGGAGAAAGATGAGGCTTTCTACTCCCGGAAAGATTTACACCCTCGGAAACCCTGTACAGGGTCGCTATGGGTCGGAACCGACTTGACGGCACTTAACAACAACAACAACATTGCATGTTTGTAAAGTTCCTATGGAGTCCTGGTGTGGTGCTGTGGGTTAATGTGCTGGACAGCAAAGTTGGCAGTTCAATCTTACCAGTTACTCCTAGGAAACCCTATACAGGGTCGCCATGGGTTGGAACTGACTCGATGGCACTCAGCAACAACAACAGCATAGTTCCTATGAACTGCCTGCTTATTTTCTTTGAACATTTTTCCTTTGGATTGTCCTTTAATTATTGATTTGTGGAAACACTACATCATATTATAAACGTGGTAAACATTTCACCTAAACTGCTTCTTTGATACAATGAATTTGATTATTCTAAAGTTTAAAAAAATAGATAATTCTTTTCTTTCTACAAATGGCTTCTGAATTTTAGTTCTGGCTTTAGAAAGCCTTCTCCACCCACAATGATAAAATATTCTATTTTTTTCTTCAAATATTTTATTTTTATGTTTAGATCTTTATTCCATCTGGAACTTATTTTGGGATGTAACTTGGGCTGTAGCTTTTTAAATGGTGACCCAATGTTCCCATCACTATTATTCAATGAACCAATGTTCCCATCACTATTATTTGATGAACTATATTTATCATATATTAAAATTCCATAAATACATGTGTATTTTTCTAAACATTCTACTATGTTTCATTGTCCTATAGTCTACTCCTGTGTTATAATACCCATCTATCTATCCATCCACCTGCCCACACATCCATCCATCCATATGTACATCTATCCATTTATCTATGCATTTACCTATGCATCTATCCATCTATCTATCTTTCCATCCATCCATGTTTATATGTATAACACCTGGGCCACCGTTAGGCACAGTAATATCAGTTATCTCCCTCTTCTTAACTTTCTTATACTCTGCTTTTCCAGAGTTTCAAGCTATATGTTATTTTTCACCCATTTAAAATCTCTATCCTCAAATTCTAGAGTACACATCTACCTACCCCCACCTCTAAAGAAATGGGATGGCTCTTTCATTTGCAGAAGTTAATTCTAAAACAATTACAGCAGTACATC
>NW_006408601.1:1090369-1091909 GCF_000296735.1 Chrysochloris asiatica
TATGAGTTAGAACCGACTTGGCGCTTAACAACAAAAACATATGCATGTGAAAGCTGGACAATGAATAAGGAAAACTGGAGAAGAATCAATGTATTTGAATCACTGTGTTGGAGAAGAATATTGAAAGTACTACAGATTACCAGAAGAACAAAAAAATCTGTCTTGGAAGAAGTATAGCCAGAATCCTTTTTGGAAGAGAGGTGTCGAGACTATCTTACATACTTATGGACATGTTACAAGGTGGGACCAGTCCTTGGAAAAAGACATCATGCCTAGTAAAGTAAAGAGTCAGCAAAAAAGAGGAAGACTCTCAATAAGAGGGATTGACACAGTGGTGACAGCAGTGTGCTTAAACATTGCAAGAATTGTGACAGTGGTGCAGGACTGGGCAGTGTCCCGTTCTGTTGTACAAAGGGTCATTATGAGCTCACTTGATGGAACCTAACAACAACAACAATATAATCAAAGTCAAATTTAACTTATCAAATAATTAAAATAGTGAAAGATAAATGTCAAACTAGGAAAAGATTTGCAATTCATATCAAAGGAGAGGGATAATGTTGCTAAAATATTAAAGATCCTGGGCTATAAGAAGAAGACCAAAATACCTAGAGAAAAGTTGAACAAAGGAAATGAAAATGGCTCAGAAAACAAAATTCATAAGCAGCACACAAACATATGAGAAGGTGCTCAAGTTCATCCCTAAAATAAAGGGATATAAATAAAGCTATACTTAGATATTGCTTCTCACTAATTGTTGTAGTTGTTGTTAAGTGCCGGTGAGTTGGTTCCGACCCATAGTGACCCTGTAGAGGGTTTCCTAGGAGAAGCTGATGAGCTTGAACCACCAGCTTTGCAGTTAAAAGCAACTTTACAGTCCAGCTCATTAATCCACAGCGCCACACCAGAACACTAAGTGGTAAAAATCCAAGACTTTGGAATATGTGTTGGTGCTGCTATGAAGAAGCATGTATTTTCATTTTTCTTGTTGAAGTTTTAATTGATACATCTCCTATGGAAGACAAAATGACATATTGCATTAGTCAATTCTGCTGCACAAGACCTCTTTAAAGGGTTCAAGAGCAAAGATATCAGTTTGAGAACTAAGGTACACCTAGCCCAAGACATAGTATTTTCCATAGCCTCATATGCATTGAAAGTTGGATAATTAATAAGGAAGAATAGATGCATTTGAGTTGTGGTGTTGGAGAATCATATTAAAAGTACCATGCACTGCTAGAAGAACAAACAGATCTATATTGGAAGAAGTACAGCTAGAATGCTCCTTAGAAACCAGGATGGCGAAACTTTGTCTCTCATACTTTGGACATATTATCAGTAGGGACCAGTCCCTGCAGAAAAACACCAGGCTTGGTAAAGAGCAGGGTCAGCGAGGAAGAGGAAGACTCCCATCAAGATGGATTGGCACAGTGGCAACAGCAATGGGCTCAAGCATAGCAACAAGTTGTGAGGACAGCTCAGGACCAGGCAGTGTTTCATTCTTTTGTGCATTCTTGTTCTTGTTAGGTGCCATCGAGTC
>NW_006408601.1:1093349-1094023 GCF_000296735.1 Chrysochloris asiatica
CCCAACAACAACATCAAAATTCAAATGGATATGGCCTCAAAAATTAATTCTTAGGCATATATTCAATCCTTGGATGCATGTTAAAAGATCTATATTCAGAACTATCCATTACAGTGTTGCTTATAACAGCAAAAGATCAGAACTATCATTATATTGAATAAGATTATGGTTAAATAATTTATAGCTATTTATACAAAGGAAATCTGTTCAACTGTAAAAATCAATACAAAGGCTCTTTTTGGATTAACACAAGAATATCACCAAGATATATTGTTAAGTTTAAAAGCAAGGTGCAAAAATATAATACGTTATCCCTTGTGTAAAACAGGGAAAAGAAAGAATCAGTACATACACTGGCTTGCATATGCATAAAAATCCAATGAAAGGGTTATTAAGAAACTAATAACAGTGGTCACTTATTATAAAAACTGAGCAAATACAGGACTGAGGTGAGAGAAAGATCATCTTTGAGTTTCTGTTATTTGACCTTTGGGAATGTATTAAATATTCAAAATGTTAAATTAAAATTTTTATTTAAAAATGGTAACTGGATAAATTTGATCAAAATGAAGAATGAATGCATATTATCCATTTATCATCACAAAAACAGAAAGACAATTAGAAGCTCTAGGAAATTTTTTGAAACTAAACCATAAAGTTGGGGTTTACTTGTT
>NW_006408601.1:1100693-1137387 GCF_000296735.1 Chrysochloris asiatica
TATAAATCTTTACGGGAGCAGAAAGCCTCATCTTTCTCCCATGGAACAGCTTGTAGTTTCGAACTGCCATCCTTGAGGTTAGCAGCCTGTTTCGTAATCACTACACTACCAGAGCACCTTAGTCACTGGAATGGAGGTGTGCAAACAGTGGTGGTGCCAATGACCAGATACCAAAAAAAAAAAGAAAAGAAAAGAAAACCAGAACAAAGCAAAACTGACAAAGTGTATTGTCCACCTTTGCTCCAAGGTTCCCGCAGGCGTTTTTCCATAGTGTTTCTGCTCCCCCGCTTCATCTTGCCATTTGGTCTTGCCCAAGATGTCTGCTCCAGGCCTCTGAGCCCGGCAGATTCAAAAGTATGCGATTTCTTACTTCACCTTCAAGTTCCAGTAGCTATAAGCCTTCAAACTTCAAACTAAAATATTCCTAGCTCTGTGGTTCTGAGTTTTGGAGCTCTGCCCTGGATCTGCTTTGCCTGGTATTCTGTGGTATTGCTGACGGTGAACGTCACTGCACCTCCACCCTAGCCGCCATCAAGCCCCACCTTTCCTATACCATAAAGTTTTGTTCCAAAATATGAAGCAAACTATTTTGCATCATGATTTCTGGTGAGCTAGTCACAAAGCAAATCTATTTAACTTTGATTATGTATTGACAGGCATTTTCAGGACCCATCTATCCTGAGTTCCAGATTCTCAAATGGTTAAGTCATATCATTGGTGCCTGTGGAATTAACCCAAATAACTGAGTTTTTGTCTTTCGTCCTAAGATAACCTATAAAATGCTAGGAATTTCCCAGTAATTGAGTGCCTTTGATGAGGCCTCTAGAACACACCTGACTGCTTACACTAACAAGGTCGTTCCAGTTGAGGGCTGGCCAGAGGAGAAAGACCAGTGACAGATAATCAGCTGATCTCAGGGAGAGTGAAGCATGATTCAATCAATCCTGCTTACGTAAATGGCATTTTTATGAATAAAGAAGAACCGATACATTTGGATTATGGTGCTGATGAAGAATATTGAACGCACCATGGACTGCAAGAAGCATGAGCAAATCTATCTTGGAGGAAACAGCCACAGTGCTTCTTAGCAAAGAGGATGGCAAGATTTTCTCTCAAGTACTTGGGGCAGCTCTGACTCATAGTGAATTTATGTGCAACAGAACCAGACTAAAACACTGAACTGCCCTCACAATTGTTGCTATATTTGAACCCATTGTTACAGCCACTATGTCAACTCATTTAATTGAGGGTCTCCTTTTTTATGGACTCTCTACTTTATCAAAGGAGTTCTGGCATCATAGTGAATTTACAAGCTCAGCTGCTAACCACAAGGTGATCAGTTCAAATCTACCAGCTTCTCCACAGGAAATAGGTGAGGCTTTTAGCTCCTGTAAAGATTTACAGCCTTGGAAACTCTATACAGGGTCACCAACTCCATGACACATAACCAACCACCACCTATTTTATCAAGCATGATGTCGTTCTCCAGAGACTTGTCCTTCTCCAGGGACTGGTCCCTCCTGAAAACCTGCCTCAAGGACTTGAATATTGCCATTCAATATTCTTCACCAACTCCATAAATCGAATGCAACCATTCTTCTTTGATCTTTATTCATTATCCAGCTTTCTTATGCATCTGAGGCAAATAAAAATATCATGGCTTGAGTCAGGCGCTCCTTAGTCCACAAAATGACTTTAAAGACATGTTTTGCCCCAGATTTGCTCAGTGTTATTTGGTTTCTTGACTGCTGCTTCCAGGAACATTGATTGTGGATCCATGTTAAGATAAAGTCCTTGACAACTTCAATCTTCTCTCCATTTATCATGATGTCATTGATTGGTATAGGTGTGAGGATTTTTGTTTTCTTTATATTGAGGTGTAATCCATATTGAAGGCTGTATGTAGTCTTTGATCTATTATCAGTAAGTGCTTCAAGTCCTCTTCACTTTCAGCAAGCAAGGTTGAGTCCTCTACATATTGCAGGTGGTTAAAAGGAGCTCTGGTAGCATAGTGGTTGCTAATCGGGCTGTGAGCCACAAGGTCAGCAGTTTGAAACTACCAGCTGTTCCACGGGAGAAAGATGAGGCTTTCTGCTCCTGTAAAGATTTACAGCCTTGGAAACCCTATGCGGGGTCGCTGTGAGTTGGAACCAACTCCATGGCACATAACAACAACAATGTGTCTTCTTCCACGCCTGATGCCGTGTTCTTCTTTATATAACCCAGCTTCTCAGATTATTTGCACAGTATACAGATTGAAAAGTACGATGAAAGGATACAACCCTGATGCACACCTTTTCTTATTTAAACTATGCAGTATCCCCAGAATTCTCTTTCTTTGCAATGCTATCCATACCTTTTTATGATACACACAGTCAAATATCTTTGTATAGTCAATAAGACACCGGTAAACATTTTTCTGGTATTCCCTGCTTTCAGCTAAGATCCATTTGTAATGAGGCTCCAATAAAGACTCTTGTTGATACATAACTCCTTGGGCTTCCTAATTGTTGATTGTCATTGGTGCAAATGGGAAGGTAGTGCATTTTTTGGGCCATGGAAATTCTAGGTTGGAAACCCACCCAAACTTCACTCTAGCATCTTTTCATTTGTATCCTTTGGCAGTAATAAAGCTGTAACCTTAAATATAGTACTTTCCATGAGTTCTGTGAGTCTTTCTAGTGAATTATTGACCCAAGAGGATAGTGGGAGCCAGAAGTGAAGAGGAGATAGGGAATTTCTGAACTTATGACTAACATCTTGAAGGTGTGGCAAGAAAACCTATTTGCAGCCAGTGAGGTGAGAAATGAAGATGTCATGGAGACTTCAAGCTTGCAGGAGTCTGAGGTCTTGGGCAGGTTTAGCAGCCCACAGGAATGAATCCTTTAACATGTGAGATAAGCCAATAGAGTGCTGGCTCTGTTGTTGTGGTTAAGTGCCATCGAGTCACTTCAGACTCATAGTGAACCTGTATAAGGTTTCTGAGGAGCAGCTGATGGTTTCGAACTGCCAACCATGTGGTTCACAGTCCAGTGCTCATCCTACAGCACTACAACAGGGGTTCTGATCTATCTCTGGGTAGTTAGGATCAGAGGAAGAAGTGTTGCATGTGCAGCTGGTATCAGAACAAGGAGGGAATATCATTGAATTGGATTGGACTGATTCTTACAGTTTGGTGTCAGAGAAGGAGATTTGATGTTTTTCAAAACAGTGCCCATCTAAATTCACCCCAGCTTGCTATACCCTTGATGGAACATGTTGTTAAATGCCATTGAGTCGATTTCAACCTAGCGACCCTGTATAGGGTTTCCAAGGAACGACTGGTGAGCTTGAACCTCCAACCTTGTGATTCAGACTTTGCCGTCTGGTGCATTAACCCACAGAGCCACACCAGGACTCCTTGATGGTACTAAGGCCTATGATATACAAAGGATACAAAGGATTGATACCTTAACCAGAAAATTATAATAGGTGTAGTCATCTCATTGTTCTATAAAATTACTCAACTTCAAAAATTTAAACCAAATTGTTGTTGCTGTTGCTGTTAAGAGTCATCCAGTTAGTTCTGCCGCATAGCAACGCTGTATAGGATTTCTGAGGATCAGCTGGTGGGTTTGAACTGCCAACCTTGTAGTTCGCAATTCAGTGATGATCCTACAGCACCACACCAGATGCTGTCAAGTCAATTGTGACTCAAAACAACCTCATGTGACATAGTAGGACTGCCCATAGCATTTTCTAGTCTGTAATCTCTGTGGAGGAGTCCTAGTGTGGCACTGTGGGTTAATGTGCCAGACTGCAAAGCCATTTGAACTGCAAGGTTGGCAGTTCAAGCTCACCAGCTGCTCCTCAAAAATCCTATACAAGGTCACTATGGGTCAGAACCGACTCCACAGCACTTCACAACAACAACAATCTATATGGGAATAGATTGCCAGGTCTTTTTCTCACAGAGTTTCTGAATGGGTTTAAATTGCCAACCTTTTGGTTAACAGTCAAGTGCTTAACCATTGAACTGCCAGGACTCCTTAAACTAAACCTAACTGTGTAAAACAAAAACTTTATTTAAAACTCCTGCACTTCTCTACCTGACATATAACCTGAAAATTCAACCTCACATTAGTCAATCTACTGGCCCCACCAGATCCTGGGAAGACAAGTATGATTCAAGAAGTATAATGGAATATTTTAATTCTCTTATGAAGAGCTCCCTGGCCAAGACCAACATTGTTTAGCTCCTCTTAGCAGTCAGGCTGAGATAAGAAAAGTTGTGTGCCAGAGAGTTCTACCTCATTTTCTCTAGACTTCCCTGGAGTTCCAAGAGTTGACACTAGAGTTGGCTGTGTGACCCACACAGTCTCTGAGAGTCCCGCATGTCCAGGGAAAACTTAGTTTATGGATATGTTTATCTGATTATGGTATTCCATCATGGAATTGCCTCAAGACCAAGAGTCAGCTTAGCCCATGGACTAAATCTGGCCCCTTGCCTGTTTTTGTAAATAAAACTTAATAGGAACACAGCCACACCCATTTGTTTACGTAATGTTTATGGCTGCTTTTGGGCTACAACAACAGGGTTGAGTTGCTGCAACAGACACCATATGGCTCATAAAGTAAAAATGTTTTCTGACTTTTCACAGAAAAAGTTTGCTGACCTCTGCTCAAGAGGGGCCCAGTCTGGCATCCAGCTGATTCCAACTAGCAAAATGAGCTTCACATAGTAATTTACTATAGCCACAGTATGGAGTGGTATCTGACCTCCTCTAATTGCTGAAGGAGGGAGAAGGATCAAGACCTACAGCCCAAGGCCAATTCTTCTGAGGCAGAGATCAGACATGCCTCCACCCTCCAACCCTCTTTTACCAATTCTGACTCCAACTGTCCCTCTCTCACTCTCTTATTTCTCTGCTGTGTTCTGTAACTCGTTACAGTGGCATAGAGAATGCACAGACAGTATTCACAATAATGTGATTTATTAGGGAAGTAGGGAGTTCCTCTAGAGGATAAACATTGGACTGTGACCCACAAGGTTAGTTGTTCGAGCCTACCAGCCCCTCTGCAGGAGAAAGGTGAGGTTTTCTGCTACTGCCAAGATTTAGTCTCAGAAACTCTATACAGGGTTGCTCAATGGTACTTAACAACCACAATAATTAGGGAAGTTGTTGTTAAGTGCAGATTAAAATTCAGGCTCAGAAATTATTCAGGATACAAGTCTTCAATCAGGACAGCCTCTTTTCATCAATACCTGTAGGCATGCCTCTCTCTGGGTCTCAGCCCCTTGACCCTTGACCACTTGATCTCTGCCTTACTCAGCAAGTGTTGCAAACCTCTTTTAGCTCTGCCATGAAGTGCTCAGAGGTACCTCACCCCACCCGCAAGCCTCCTGCATTCCATTTTTTGCTCCATGTGTCTGGAAGCCCACTCTGCCATCTCCTTCCTGCTGGTCTCCTTTTTCTATTGCTACTGCTTCTTGCTGTCTCTTGCCATCTTAGCAAGGTGTTACAGCTCTGTCTGTCTCCTTGGTGGTGGAGGTTCAGCTCAGGGATCTTAGGCCAAAGGATGAGCTCCACTCCTGGTTCTTTCTTACAGTTTTGAGGAAAAGTTTCCACTTCGGGGATGGTTCATTTTAAAGCTAGTGGATGGAAAAACTGGCCAAATCCCACTTTAGAATTCCATGCACCTTATTTGAAGATTGAGTGAAGGTTTACAGATAAGATCATCAGTTTTACATTCAACAATTCATACACTTTGTCCTTGTGGACAGTGTTAGGCCATTTGACCATGGTGTCCCCTGAGACTATGGTCCAGAGCTCCTAGGCCCAGCAACTCACTGCCTTAAGATGGTTGATAGTAGCTAAGAAGGTTTCATCATTTTGCCCACTGTATGCTCCACCATATTCATAGGTGCATTCACAGCAAAAGTGAAGAAATACCCATGTACAAGTGTCTTCTTTTGAACCCTTATGTATTTGTGGGCCTACTCCCACTCTTCCTCCCATACCTGTTCAGCCTGTGTATGAACAGTCTATGTATCTACCACAAAATACTGTTGTTGTTCCAAGGTTGTGTATATAACACTATCTACCTCTCTCTCTTTTGTTTTCGTTAGGTGCCGTTGAGTCGGTTCCAACTCATAGCATCCCTGTATAGGGTCTACTGCTTATCCTACAGTGCCACACCGGGACTCTTCCATTAGCCCTCCCTATATGTCCAAATCCGTTGTTCAGTCTTAACCCACAGGGTTTAGCCAACGTTTGTAACTGTAACTTTTCTAACCCAGCACATTACTCTATGCTGCTTCTGTAATCAATGAAAATAATTCACTTCTGCATAATGCTGTCCTACTCTCCACATTTTTCTCAGTTATAATCTCATTAATACTGTTGAAGATGACTTTTAAAAAATAGATCTAAAATAAGTACTAAAAATGACAACATGGTTATAACAAAATTAGGGAAATAATATAGTTTTGAAATGTCTCAGTCTAATAAGGAGTTCTAGTATGTATGACACTGTAGGATGAGTACTGGACTGCTAACTGAAAGATAAGTGGTTCAAAACCACCAGCCGCTCTTGGAAACCCTATACAGGATTGCTAAGTATGAGTATTCCGGAACACTTAATTGTGCTCATGAGGAATCTGTACCTGGACCAAGAGGCAGTTGTTCAAACAGAACATGGGAACACCGAATGGTTTAAAATTAAGAAAGGTGTGTGACAGGGTTGTATTCTTTCACCATACTTATTCAACCTGTATGCTGAGCAAATAATTCAAGAAGCTGAGTTACATGAAGAAAAATGTGGCATCAGGATTGGAGGAAGACTCATTAACAACCTGCAATTTGCAAATGATACAACCTTGTTTGCTGAAAATGAAGAGGACTTAAAACACTTACT
Organism: Chrysochloris asiatica; assembly: GCF_000296735.1. NCBI lineage: Eukaryota > Metazoa > Chordata > Mammalia > Afrosoricida > Chrysochloridae > Chrysochloris > Chrysochloris asiatica. The sequence goes on from NW_006408601.1 coordinate 1,107,591, forward strand.
GATGAAGATCAAAGACCACAGATTTTGGTATGGATTACATCTCAGTGTAAGGAAAACAAAAATCCTCACCGGACTGATAAACAACATTTTTATCAAAGAAGACACGATTGAAGTTGTCAAGGACTTCATTATTCTTGGATCAATTATCAACATTCACGGAAGCAGTAGTCAAGAAATCAAACGACATATTGCATTAGGCAAAATCTGCTGCACAAGACCTTTTGAAAGTATTAAAGAGCAAAGATATCAGCTTGAGGACTAAGGTGCACCTGACCCAAGCCATGGTTATTTTCAATAACCTCATATGCATGCAAAAGCTGGACAGTGAATAAGGAAGACCGTAGAAGAATTGGTGCTTTTGAGTTATGGTGTTAGAGGAGAATATTGAAAGTGCCATGGGCTGCCAAAAGAACCAATGGATCCGTTCTGGAAGAAGTGCAGCCAGAGTGCTCCTGGAGGCCAGGATTGCCAAGCTTCGTCTCTCATACTTTGGACATATTGTCAGGAGGGACAAGTCACTGGAGAAGGATATCATGTTTGGTAAGGTGGAAGGTGAGAGAAAAAGGGGAAGACCCCCCAGTGAGATGGATTGGCAAAGTGGCAGCATCAATGGGCTCAAGCATGGCAACAATTGTGACGTTGGCCCAGGAACGGGCAGTGTTTTGTTCTGTTGTGCATAGGGTAGCTATGAGTCGGTACCGACTCGTTGGCACCTAACAACAACAATATGGTTACAAGTCAGACTGCTAACGTAAAGGTCAACAGTTCAAAACTACCAGCTGTTCTGTGGGAGAAAGATGATGCTTTCTGCTCTAGTAAAGATTTGCAGCCTCAGAAACCCTATACAGAGCCCCTATAAGTCAGAACCAACTCCATAGCACACCACCGCCACCTAGTTATTTGGTGAGAGTTCTGAAAGACTGTGGCTAGAAGAGTCACATGAATCTACTCACTGCACATATATAGCCTGAATCATCACCTCTAAAAATTTTACTTTGGCTTTAGCTTAACAGATCACTCTTATTTTGAAATAACAATAAGATCAGAAAAAAACATGTTTCTCAAAAGAATCCAATGTGTTCTATGCACCTGAGGTGAGCAAGGTGGTTTAATGGAAAGAGCAAGGATTTCCAAGTCAGGTTTTGTTGTCTTTAGGTGCCTTTGAGTCAGTACCAGCTCACAGCAACCTTATGTACAACAGGAGGAAACACTGCCATTTCCTCCACTAACGTCACAATCCTTACTATGTGTGAGCCTATTTCTGCTACCACTGTGCAGTGCCAAGGCAGATAGGCCCAACTGAAGTCAACTCTCTTGCATTCTGGCTATGGACCTTAAATGAGTCATTTGACTTCCCTAGGCTCCAGTTCCATCCTATGGAACAAGGGGATATTATTACTTTCCTCGTAGGGATGCTCAGTGAGATGTCACAAGTCAAGGGCTCTGTCCATAGTCGGGAGTCAATAAATGCTGATTATTAGTTTAATGTCCTCATCTTTCTTTTCTCGGTTTTTCATTTCCTTGTCCCATTACCCAACTGCCATTTCCTTTAACTACTGACAGTATTTTTATTAATACCCTGTTTCTTATTTAAGTATTGGGTTTTTTGGTGTTTTTTTCATTTAAAATTATTGGAAGCTAAACAAATCTTTACAGCGAGAATAATTCCCACCCCCTTGGTAAACAGGGTTGACAGGGATGGGCAACTTGGACACTGGCTACCCAAAAAGGGTGGGGGGGGGATACAAAGGCAAGAAGTGACTGGCTTACAAGCTTTCAAGAGGGAGCCTAGATCCAGAGGGTGCAGAGAAAGGTAGAATCTCCACTGAGTAGTATCCAATCTGTCTGGATGCAGCTGGTGAAAGGAAATGTGGAGAAGACGCTTGTGATGCAAATGTGAATAATTGCTATCAGGTTACTGTGAGGGTTGGAAATGTGAAGGTAGACATTTTGTAGCAAAAGGAGGGGAGTGGTTGACTTTGCAGTACAGAAGAAGAGGTCCCTGAGTACATCAAGGGAAAAGTGAGGAGGGCAGGACCCTACCCAGAGAAGCAGTGACACCAGAGATGGAGGCAGAGATGATGACATGGAGAGATGAAAGAGCTGGGGACTCTGGACCCAGAAAGGGAGAGGAGCTGTGTGCTGACGACCAAGGGGCAGGCTTGTGGAGAGTACCCTCTGGTTGGTTGATGATGCATGGAGGGGATTGTAACCATGGCAATGAAACGATATACGATAAGATGAGTATAAAGCTAATGTTTTCCCATGTAAACTATCACATAATTCACAATAAAACATTAAAAAAAAAAAATCAGCATGCTGCCTCAGGCAAATCTACTGCACAAGACCTCTTTAAAGTGTTCAACTGCAAAGATGCCAATTTGAGACCTGAGAACACCTGATCCAAACTATGGTATTTTAAATTGCCCCATATTCACGTGAAAGGTGGAGAATGAACAAGGAAGACTATAGAATTGATGCATTTAAATTATGGTGTTGCCAAAGAATATTGAAAGTACCATGGACTTCCAGAAGTACAAAGAAATCTGTCTTGTATGAAGTACAGTCCGAATACTCCTTAGAAGTGAGGATGGTGAGACTTTGTTTTTAGTAATTTAGACATGTTGTCAGGAGGGACTAACCTCTGAAGAAGGACATGATGCTTGGTGAAATAGAGGGACAGCAAGAAAGAGAAAGACCCTCAACAAGATGGATTGGCATGGTGACAGCTACTATGGGCTCAAACAGAACACTTGTGATAACGGTGCAAAACTCTTTTGTTCTGTTGTGCATAGGATTGCAGTGAGGTGGAACTGATGCAAGAGCACCTAACTACAATAACCTATTTCCAGAGAAAGCCTAATTATTGGATTCAGTGTCGTGGAAATAACTGAAATATAGAAAAATCTTTATGGTAGAAAAAAAAAATTTTTGGAGGCTGGAAGGTCCAATAGGTTGTCACCAACTAGCTATCAGAAAGAAAATATGAGAGGCCTTCAAAAACTTCTTGGAAATTTTTCATTGTCTTTTCATTACATTTTTCCACAAACTTTATTTTTTTTAGTATGAAAACCTTTTCTTGAGATTTTACAATAGTAGCATCATACAATATTTGTCTTTTTGTGATTGGCTAATTTCATTCTGCATAATGTCCTCCAGGTTCATCCATGTTATAAGGTATTTCTCCAGTTCATCATCATTCTTCAGTGTTGCATAGTATTCCATTATGTGTAGGTACCAAAGTTTGTTTATTCTTTCTTCTATTGATTGGTATTTTGACTGTCTCCATCTTTTTAATATTGTGCATAGTGCTGGTATGTATATATATACTCATGTCCTGACTCTTACTGCTTGTGGATATATACCAAGTTGAGGGAGTACTGGGTCATATAGTATTTCTATTTCCAACGTTTTTAGGAAGCACCATACCATTTTCCACAGTGGTTGAATCATCTTACTGTCCCACCAGCAATGTACGAGAGTCCTATTCTCTCCACATCCTCACCAGCATTTGTTGTTTTCTGATTTTTTGAAGTTTGCTATTAATACTGGGATGAGATGATGCCTCACTGTTTTTTGATTTGCATCTCTCCAAAGACTAATGATTGTGACCATTTCTTCACATATTTGTTGGCTGCCTGAATGTCTTCCTTGGTGAACTGTCTGTTCATGTTCTGTGTCCATTTTTTAAATTGGGTTGTTTGTCTTTTTCTTGTAGGGGTGTTGTAGTTTTCTATAAATTTTAGATATTGGTCTGTTGTCTAGTTTCAAAATTTTTTTCCTAGTTTGTGTGCTCCATTTTTACTCTTTTGGTGAAATCTTTTGATGCACATAAGTGCCTGATTTTTAGAAGGTCCCAGTCATCTAGTTTGTCTTCTACTTTGTGTGTTTTTAGTAATATTTTCTTGTTGTTGTTAAGTGCTGTTGAGTCGGTTCTGACCCATAGCGACCCTGTATAGGGTATTCGATAAGCGGCTGGTGAGCTTGAACCACCGACCTTGCAGTTCAAGCAGCTTTGCAGTCTGGTGCATTAACCCATAGCGCCACACCAGTAATGTTTAGTAGTGCATTTATTCCATATATTAAAGCCCCTAAATTTGACCCTGTTTTTTCACTGATGATCTTTTTAGTTATAAGTTTTACGTTTAGGTGTTTAATGCATGTTAGGTTTGGTTTTGTATATGATGGCAGATATGGGTCTTGTTTCATTATTCTGCAAACTGATTTCCAGTTTTGCCACACTATTTATTGAAGAGACTATCTCATCCCCATTTAATATGCTTGGGCCCATTGTCAAAGGTCAACTGAGTATATGTGAATGGATTTACTTCTGGGTTCTCAGTTCTGTTCCGTTGATCTATGTATCTTTCATTGACCAGCACACAATTTTGATCTCTGTAGCTGTATATTAAATTTTGAGATCAGGGAGTGAGAGGCCTCCAACTTTGTTCTTCTGAAACAATGCTTTCCTTTCCATATAAAGTTACTTATCTGTTTTTTCATCTCTTTAAAGAATGATGTTAAAATCTAGATTGGTATTGCATTATATCTATAGATTGCTTTTGCAGTGGATTGCAAGGTCAATTTGAACCACAAGGTCAGTGGTTCAAACCCACCAGTCACTCTTTGGAAACCCTATACAGGGTTTCTATGAGTCAGAACCAACTCACTGCAATCCTGTATAGGTTAACAACAAAGAACAACATAGTTTATTTTGGGTAGTGTTAATATTTCACAATGTTAAGCCTTCTTATCCATGAGCATAGCATATTCTTCCATTTTTATAAACCTCTTTGGATTTCTTATAATAGTGTTTTATAATTTCTTTGTATAGGTACTTTTGTTTCTCTGGTTATATTTATTCCTAAGTATTTCATCTTTGGGGTGGCTATTGTAAATGGTATTATTTTCCTAATTTCCTTTCAGAGCTATCTTTATTAGTATAACTGATTTTTGTATATTGATCTTGTACCCTGCCAGTTAGCTGAATCTTTCAATGAATCCCAATGTTCTTCTTGCTGAATCTTTGGTATTTTCTATGTATGTTGTTGTCAGGTGCCATCGAGTCGGAACCGACTCATAGCGACCCCATGCACAGCAGAACGAAACAATGTCCGATCCTGGGCCAACCTCACTACCGCTGCCACACTTGAGTCCATCAATGATGCCACCTGGCTGATCCATCTCGTTGAGGGTCTTCCTCTTTTTCTCTGACCCTCCACCTTACCCAGCATGACATCCTTCTCCAACAACTGTTTCCTCCGGACAATATGTCCAAAGTAGGAGAGACGAAGCTTAGCCATCCTGGCCTCCAAGGAGCACTCTGGCTGCACTTCTTCCAAAACAGATTTTTGGCAGTCCATGGCACTTTCAGTATTCTCCTCCAACACCACAACTCAAAGGCATCAATTCTTCTACGATCCTCCTTATTCACTGTCCAGCTTTCGCATCCATACGAGGCTATTGAAAACACAAAGGCCTGGGTCAGGATCTCTCCAGTATAGGATCATATAATCTTCAAATAGAGAAAGTCTTACTTCATCTTTGCCAATTTGGATGCTTTCTTTGTCTTATAGCTCTGGCTAAGACTTCCAACATAATATTGAATATGCGTGGTGATAAAGGGCATCCTTGTCTGCTTCTCATGAAAAACTTTTCATTTCTCTCTGTTGAAAGTAATGTTGTCTCTTGATTCTGTATATATGCCCTCATTATATTAAGGAATGTCCCTTCTATTGCTCTTTTGTTTTATCAGGAATGGGTGTTGGATTTTGTCAAATACTTCTTCTGCATAAATCTGTATAATCATGTGATTCTTTTCCTTTGTTTTATTTATATGATGGGTTATGTTGATTGTTTTTCTAATATTGAACCATCTTTACATCCCTGGCATGAATCCCATTTGGTCAGGATGCATTATTTTTTGGTATTTTGTTGAATTCTGTTGGCTAGGATTTTGTTGAGGATTTTTGCATGTATGTTCATGAGGGATATTGGTCTATAATTTTATTTTTCAATGATGTATTTCCCTGGTTTTGGTATGAGAGTATGCATATTTCATAAAATGTATTCAAGAGTTTTCCATCCTTTTCTTTGTTCTGGATTATTAGAGTAAAATTGGTGTCAGCTCTTCTCTGAATGTTTGGTAGAATTCACCAATAAAGCCTTCTGGGTCCAGACTTTTTTGGTTGGGAGCTTTAATTATTTGATCAATTTTTTCTTTTGTTATGTGTCTGTTCAAGTTTTCTACTTCACTCTGTGTTAGTTTAGGTGGGTTGTGTTTTTCTAAAAATTTATCCATTTCTTCTATATTTTCAAATGTATTAAAGCACAATTCTCCATAATATTCTGTATTAACCTTTTTATTCCCATTGGTTCTGTTGTGATGTCACCATATTGTTTCTTATACATGTTATTTGCACCTTTTGTTAGATTTTTCAATTTTGTTAATCCTTTCAAGGAACCAACTTCTTGTCTTACTGATTCTTTCAATTGTTTTTGTTTTCTAATTCATTTGTTTCTGCTCTAATTTTTATTATTTCTTTTCTTTTTTTGGCAGTAGGCTTATTTTTCTGCTCTTTTTCTAATTGTTGGAGATGTTGGGTTAAGGTGTTGATTTTGGTTCTTTCTTCTTTTTGGATGTATGTATTAATGGTTATAAATTGCCCTCTACAAACTGCTTTTGCTATGTCCCAAAGATTTTGGTATGTTGTGTCTTTGTTTTCAGATTCAAGGAATTTTTTAATTTTGTTTTTCATTTGTTCTATTATTCAGTAGCTTTTAAGTAGGGTGTTATTCAATTTTCATGTATTTGATATTGGTTCCTTGATCTTCCTATTGTTGATTTCTAATTTGATAGCATTGTAATCTGAAAAGATGCTTTGCAGTATTTTGATGTTTTTAAATTTATTGAGGCTTGCTTTGTGGCCTAACATGGAATATTATGAAGAATGTTCCATGTGCACTAACATAATATATATCGTGCTGTTGTTGGGTTGAGTGCTCTATATAAATCTATGAGGTCAAGTTGGTTGATTATATTGTTTAGTTCTTTTGTACCTCTATTGAGTTTCTTTCTAGTTATTCTGTCCTTTACCAAAAGTAGCATATTAAAGTATCCTACTGTTATTGTATAATTGTCTATTTCTTTCTTCACTTCTGTTAGATTTAAAGAATTTTGTATATTTTGAGGTTCTTTCACTGGGAGCATAGATACTGATTATGGTTATATTGTCTTACTTCATGTTCAATTGACTCTTTAATCATGAGACAATGTCTTTTTGTATCTTATGCTGGCTTCTGCCTTAAAGTCTATTTTATTAGAAATTAATATTACCATTCCTGCTTGGTTTTTTGCTGCCATTAGCTTTATATATTTTTTTCCATCCTTTGATTTTTAATCTGTTTTTGTCTTTGTGTGTAAGGTGTCCCTTGTAGAAAACATATCAAAGGGTCCTGTTTTATTATCCTTTCTCCTGCTCTATATCTCTTAACTGGTGCATTGAATCCATTGAAATTTAGTAAAATAATTGATAGGTATGAATTTATTGCAGCCATTTTGCTGTGTGTGTGTGTTTATGATGACTTTGTTTTATTTGTTCCATATATTTTTCTGTATTGAGTTCATTTTTGTGTGTGTTTTCTTGTCAATTTCTTCACTGCTGTTGCTTTAATATTTACAAAAACTTCATGCTTTTCCCATTTCTTGACTTGATGTAAAGGTGTGTTAATCTTCTTTGAGGTTACCCTGTAATTTATTCATTTCTTTCCCAACTTAAAACAGCCTGTTTTATCTTGAAATCTACTTGACTTCCTCACCATTTGGAAGTCTGTAACTATACTTTACCCTCTTTTTGCTTTGTAGTTGTCTGGATTATAAATTGATATATCTGATTCCCTTTTTTCAGTCTTGTAGGTTTGTTTTATTTTGGATGCTTCTATATCTGGATTGAAGCCATGTATGTCAGTCGTCAATCTCAGGTTGTTGGTTCTCAGTCCAAAGGACTCCCTGTAGTATTTTTTACAAAGTTGATCTGGGTTTTACAAATTCCTTTAATTTCTGTTTATCTGGAAATGTTCTAATTTCACCATTGTATTTGAGGGACAGTTTTGCTAGGTATATGATTCTTCATTGGCAATTTTTTTTCTTGCAGAGTTTTGTATATGTCTCCCCATTTCCTTCTTTCTCACATGGTTTCCACTGAGAAATAAGAACTTAATCTCATTGGTTCCCCTTTGTAGGTAACTTTATGTATTTCCTGACTTTTTCCTTGTCTTTGATTTTAGAGTTTGATTATGATATGTCTTGGTGATTTTCTTTTGGAGTCTATCCTGTTTGGAGTTCATTTAGCTTCTTGAATGTTTATCTTCTTGTCTTTCATGGTGTTAGGGAAATTTTCTTCCAAAAGGTGTTTAACTATCTTTATTTTTCTTTTTTTTTTTTATCTCTTCCTGTTCTGGAAATCTGATCACCCATAAATTATTCCTCTTCACATTCTTTCACAGGAATCTTAAACTTTCTTCAGATTTTTTTCATTCTTATTTTCTGATTGTTCTTGTTAAGTGCCATCGAGTTGGTCCCAACTCATAGTGGCTTTATATATCATTTTTGAGGAGCACCTTGTAAGTTTAAACCACTGACTCTGAAATTCAAACTGAATTTCAGAGTCAGTGGTTTAAACTTCAGCCCAGTACTCATCCTGCAGTGCCACACCAGGACTCCTTACTAGTATTGAGAGCTTTATCTTCAAGCTCACTAATTTGGGGTTCCATTGATTCAAATCTACTCCTTTTTCCTTTCAATATATTGTCCATTTCTGAAATCTTTATACTAATCTTCTGGATTTCTATTTGCAGGTTTTTCATTGTCTCCAGTCTTTTATCTATTTTGTTTGGTCCCTGTAATGCTTTCCTGAATTCTTCCTGTTTTTTTTTTTTTGTTTTTTTTTCAACCTTTCTGTCAATCAGTTGAAGGTACTTAAATGCCATTCTCTTGGATTCTTTTTCAAGTAGTTGCAATTCCTTTTTACCCTCAAAAATGTTTTTTAGCTCTGCCTCTTGGTCACTTGGCTGAGCCACTCAGTCTTATTTCTTTGTGTGAACAGAAGCACTGTGGTGTTGTTGTATTTATATTAAGTTGATGATTGTGTGTTGGTATATACTTAGGCACTCACCAACTACCTCCTGGTGGGTGTGATCAGGAGATGATCATGCACCATTTGCAGGATGGATTTAGTCGATAATGCTTGTTGTCATTGATCCATTGTATAGCAAAGTTGGTATTAGTTCTTGCCCAATGGATGAGGCTGTATGGACACAATTGCTGTCTCCTGTTGGGTGAGGCAAGAAGAGAAAACAAGAGTTTACTTTTTTTCACATTTACAGAGGTTAGAAGTCTGAATTAAGGGTGTGGTTCTAAGAGGGAGTTCTTACTTGTCTGTAGTCCTGGAGGTGACTTGGCACTATTTGCTATTCCTTGGTATCTGTCTTCACCCTCTTTATCTCGTCATGCCTTTTCTGTTCTTTTTATAACTCAGAAGTGATTTGGTTTAGGATCTACCCTGCTTTGGTATGATTTCACTAACATAGCCAAAGAAAACCGCTATTTCCAAAAAGGGTCATGTTTACCCCTACAGGGGCAAGGATTTCAGCATGTGCTTTGGTGAGGAGAAGAATTCTGTTCATAACAAGAGAGTAGCCCAGAGAGAGAACACCAGAGACAGGCAGAGGACCCCCTTGAACAATCAGTTGAATATGAACAGTACCCGTGTGTAAGGAAACTACCCAAAGCTAGGGAAATAACCATCTGAGAAGATTTAGATGTAACTGTGTCCAGTGCTCACACATAACTAAGAATGGTGCCTGCCCCATGAGCCAAACAGGAAACCCTTTCTGTCTTATTATAAAAATGTCTTTAGAAGTAATTGATTCTTTTAACAAAAGCAGTAACTATTTAACTTGGTTTGTTATTGTCATGGTTGTTAGGTGCTATTGAGTCAGTACCAACTCATAGCAACCCTACGCACAATAGAATGAAACACTGGCTGATCCTACGCCAGCCTCTCAATCGTTGCTATGCTTGAACCTTTTGCTGCTGCCACTGTGCTTTACATCATTAATAAAAGTAAGGTGTATGACTAGAATAGCACAAAGTTTGTTAGAAATGGAATGGAAGCATAAGGTTCTTATACCATATGTGAAATGATTCATTATCACTGGAAGGCAGAATGTGATAAGTTAAAGACATACACCATAAACACAAGCAGAAACCCATTACCATTGAGTTGATTCAACTCATAGCAGCCCTGTATAGGACAAAGTAGCACGGCTACTTAGGGTATCAGAGACTGTAAATCCTTATGGAAGCAGACAACCTCATCTTTTTCCCACAGAGCAGACAGTAAGTTTGAACTGACCACCTTGGAGTTAGCAGCTCAGTGCCTAACCCACAGCACCACCAAGGCTTCTTATAAACCCTAAAGTAACTTCTAAAAGAACAGAAGAATTACAGCTAATATGCAGTTTGAGAGATAAAATCAAATCATAACAAATATTCAGTTAACCCAAAAGAAGTTAAAAGAAACCCCACCACCACCACCCATGTCATTTCTTATCATAATGACTACTGTAAAAAAGAGGGAAAGATAAATTTGGACAAGAATAATATGAAGGATAAGAGAGAGGGACTCTCTCCCTTCCTCTGCCATCATATTGTGTGAGGTTGACTTCCATCCTTGCCATGTCTTCTTGTAAGACTTAGAATTCAGAGATTCCTGGTCAAGAAACAAAAGTAGAATTGCCCTGTTTCCTAAAAGATTCAGTATGAAAACTTGTAATACCAGCTTGTACAAGTATAAGAGGAGACATGAGAAGACAAACCAAGCTGGATCTATAGAGTCACACATATGATGGCACATATATTTATGCCTTATCAGTTTCACTGTATCTGAAAGTATCATAAACTGAAAAATTTTGCCACAATCTGAACAAGTGATATGGCTTATTAGGAAAATGTTAGAGTTTTTCTCTTTGTTTACATGCTTTTGGCTTGACAGGTTTTTTTGGGTTATAATATGTATGTGAGATTCTTTGTATTTGTTAAGAAAAAGACAGGAGGGTGGAGATGCAGGCAACATGGCTTGGAGATGGGCACTGGAATTAGCTTTATGTGGTGATGAAGGAACTTACTGGATGAATGCAATATTGATGATACTTATACCGGTTGGTAAAGTTACTAAACATTATTGAATTGCACACTTGAAATGGGTGGAGTTTTACAATACTGTAAAACATACCCCAATAAAATGGCAAAAAAAATTAAAACAAAACCAATAGATTTCTGATATGCAAATAATAATTAATTAAAATATGATAGAAAAAATATTTCCTTCACAACTGATGTTGATGTTGTTAAGAGATGCCGAGTCAGTTCTGACTCATAGCAGCTCTGCGTAAGGTTTCCAAGAGCAGCCGGTGGGTTTGAACCACCAACCTTTCAGATAGGTGCCATTGAGTTGATTCCAACTCATAGTGACCTTATGCACAACACACCAAAGCACTACCTGGTCTTGCACCATCCTCACAATCGTTAAGCTTCAGCCCACGCGGCTGCCACTGTGCCAACCCTCCACTTTTACCTAGCATGATATCCTTCTCCAGTGACTGGTTCCTCCTGATAATATGTCCTAAGTATGGGAGAAGTCTTGCCATACTGGCTCCCAAGGAGCAATCTGGTTATACTTCTTCCAACACAGAATTGTTTGTTCTTCTGGCAGTCCATGGTACTTTTAATATTCTCTTCCAACACCGTAACTCAAATGTATCAATTCGTCTATGGTCTTCTTTATTCACTGTCCAACTTTCACATGCATATGAGACTATCGAAAATACCATGGCTTGGATCTGCTACACTTAAGTCCTCAAACTGACATCTTTCTACCTGAACACTTCAAATAGGTCTTGTGGAGCAGATTTTCCTAATGCGATATGTCCTTTGGTTTCTTGACTGCTGCTTCAATGAGTGTTGATAGTGGAGCCAAGCAAAATGAAGTCTTTAACTACTTCAATCTTTTCTCCATTTATCATAATGTTATTTATTGCTCCAGTAATGAGGATTTTTGTTTTCTTTACATTGAGTTGCAACCCCTCTCAAAGGCTGTGGTCTTTGGTCTTCATCAGTAAGTATTTTAAGTCCTCTTCACTTTCAGCATGCAATGTTGTGTACTGTAGGTTGCTAATAAGTCTTCCTCCATTCCTGATGCCACGTTCTTCATATAATTGAGTTTCTCGGATTATTGCTCAGCATACAGATTGAATAAGTATGGTGAAAAAATACAACCATGGTGCACATCTTTCCTGATTCTAAATCATTCATTTTCCCCTTGTGCTGTCTGAATGACTGCTGCTTACAAGTTTCTTCATGAGCACAATTAAGTGCTCCGGAACAGTCATACTCCACAAGGTGGTACAGAACTTGTTAGGGTCCACACAGTCAAAACCTTTGCATATAATGTGCTGTTTGATTGTTTAAATAATTATAGTGGTTTTTTGTACATCAAAGTAAATAAATAAACCAGAGGGAATAGAAGCAAATACTGTTGAATGATGATGCATGGAGAGGACTGTAATCATTGCGGTGAAATGAAATACAATAGGATGAGTGTAAAACCCATGTTCTCCCATGTAAACTATCACTCAATTCACAATAAAAACTTTTTAAAAAAATTTACAACTAAGAAAACCCTATACCATGTCACTATGAGTTGGAACCGACTCAACAGCACTTAACAACAATAAATTTTACCTGAGTGTAAAAAACAAAAACAAAACCCCCCAAAACCTTTGCATAGTCAATAAAACACAGGCAAAACCTCTTTCTAGTATTCTCTGCTTTCAGCCAAGATCCCTCATTTCATGCTCTCTGAATCCAATTTGAACCTCTGGCAGTTCCCGGTGACTACTGTTGCAGCCATTTGTGAATTATCTTGAGTAAAAATTTCACTTGCATGTAATATTAATGATATTGTCTGATGATTTCTGCATTTTGTAGGATCACCTCACTTTGGAATGGGCACAAATATGGATCTCTCCTTATCATTTGGCCAGGTAGGTATCTTCCAAATTTCTTAACATAGTTGAGTGAGTGCCTCTAGTGCTTCATCAGTTTGTTGAAAGATTTCTTTTTGTATTCCACCAGTTCCCAGAGGCTTGTTCTTTGCCAATGTCTTCAGTGCACCTTGGACTTCTTCCTTCCGTACCATTGGCTCTTAATTATTTGTTACTTCTTATAACGGCTGAACATTGAACAATTATTTTTGGTACAGTGACTCTGTGTATTCCTTCCATCTTCTTTTGATGCTTTCTGCATCATCTAATATTTTAGCCAAAGAATTCTTCAGTATTTCTAGTTGGGTTTGAATTTTTTTCCTCAGTTCTTTCAGCTTGAGAAGTGCTAAGTATGTTCTTTCTTCGCTTTTGGTTTTCTAACTCGAGATTTTTAAAGATTTCATTATAATATTTGATTTTGTCTTTTTGAGCTGCCCTTTGAAATTTCCTGTCCATCTCTTTTACCTCCTCATTACTTCCATTTGCTTTAGCATGTCTACTCTGGAAAGTGAGTTTCAGAGTCTCTTCGGACATCCATTTACAACAGCACTCCAGTGCTGTACCAGGGCTCCTTGTTGTTGTTGTTAAATGTCGTTGAGTCAGTTCTGGCTAATAGCATTTCCAATTATTTAAATCTTTGCAGGTGAAGAAAGCCTCATCTTTTTCCTGAGAGTGGCTTGTGGGCTCAAATTGTGCCCCTTGTGATTTGGTGTCCAGTACTTATTGTATGGAGCCAGACAGTAAGTTAGCTAGGAATAGTGGACAAGAAATGTTTGGGGCCTATCGGAAACTCCAAAGTGCTCCTAAGAAATATGAAAACCTGAAGAAAAAAAAGAAGGAGAGTTGTGTTTGTTTTTTAAAAAAACTAAATTTTCTTCACTTATACTATAAACTCAATGTATTCACAATCAAAATCCCCACAAGACTTTTTTAGAAGGAATGTAACAAAACAATTCTTAACTTCACCTAAAATTATAAACATCTGAAAATAAAAGGGGGCTTCCAAGAGTTTGTGGAAAAACATCATCACCTTTAATTCCATTTTGCCATGAAACTCCTCATAGTCAGGAAAATCCTTTTTGCGGGGAAAGGGGGACAGTAGGATATAGAAACATATCCTACAATACATTATTATAAGGCACAGCCCTTAAAAAAGTACAAGATTTGTGTAGAATTTACAGATAAATCAACAAAACAGAATTTAAAAGTCAGTAAATTAACTCAAATAAATAAGCAAATTTAATGCATTATAAATCAAATGTGAAAGCCAAGGGAGAATATCGAATATTCAATACATGGTGTTTGGAAAACTTAAAGCTTGATCCTGACCTCACTTCATACACCCAAATAAAATCCAGATGGATGCTATTTTTATACTAGCTAAGCAGCAAAAGCTTTTCTAAATATTTCCCAAAGATCAGTGTCTATAGAGAAATCGGATTGCACATTGGCTAAGAATATTTGAGAGCTCACACTGTATCAGGCAGTTTTCTAAGCATTTTACTTTTAGTAACATACTTAACCAGTCACTGGAGAAGGACATCATGCTTGGTAACATGGAGGGTCAGCGAAAAAGAGGCAGACCCTCAATCAGATGGGTTAGTACAGTGGCAGCAGCAATGGGCTCACCTGTAGTGCCAATGTGAGGCTGGAGCAGGACCAGACAGTATTTAGTTCTGTTTTGCACAGGGTCGCTATGAGTTGGAACCAACTTGACAGCACCTAACAACAATAATATATTTAATCCACACATCCTGTGATGTAGGTACTATTGTTGTTGTTAAATGCCGTCGTGTCGGTGCTGACCCATAGCGACCCTTTATAGGGGTTCTGAGGAGCGGCTGGTGAATTTGAACCGCCGATCTTCCTCATAGTCTCTCAGTGTCACCTGTTTCTTGAACCCCCAGCCTTCTGCTGTACTTCACTCACCCCTCAGCTACAGCGATACAGACCCTTGGGATTCTGCTGGAGTCCCTGACTCCTCCCACTCCTCCAGACTCCAATGAAACGCCTCTCCAGGCATATGGGACCTCATTGCCTACAGCTGTCAAAAAGCCTGATAATGCAACCCAGAGTAAGAGAAACTTAATTCCAAGTGGGGCAAATGTTGACCAGACAGGAAGCAGAAGTATAAATCCCTCTCCCTCCTCCTTCCACTGACTGCCCTGAGACTCAGGTTGTTGTGCCCTCTGTCTGGAAACTTCCTTCATAGCTGAGTGATGTGCCTGCTGAGTAACTAGTTATGGCTTTGTAGTTTGTCCCGAGATAGTAGCCAGTGTTGTATAGTGTTACCATACATTGGTACTTCTAGGCTTCAATTTTCCTTGTCTCCGCTTCTTGCTGCCCTGGGATTGCACCTTGTATAAAGCACTGGTGTAGTGCTGCAAAATAAGCACTGGACTGCTAACCACAAGCTGGCATTTGAAACCCAGTTGCCACTCTGAGATTCCCTGTGTGAGTTGGAACCAACTTGTCAGTACACAACAACAACACTTATGTTGTTAAGCATCAGCACCTAATCCTGTCTCAGTGTCTGGTTATTAGAAATCTAGAGTTAGACATCACATTTTTCTGATGAGAAAACGGACTCACAGAGGGTTATAGTGACTTGCCCATGGTTACCCAGCTTGACTTTTAACTCAGGAAAATTTATTAGTTTTATATCGCTATCTATTTACTAAAATTTACAGCAAACATTATCCTTCTATTAAGCTGTGGAATGCTTACAAAAAATTCTTAGACTTTGTCAAACACCCTGAGGGACGAGTTGCTGGGTTTGGGGTATCAGGACTACAATCTCAGGGGACAGTATGATTATTTGGTACAACATAGTCCACAATGTTCTGTCTCCTACTTTAGTGAGAAGCAACTATAATCTCAAAAGCTCATTAGCAGCTATCTAAGGCAACACTATTGGTCACTCCCTGTCCAGAGGAAAGAAGAATGGTGAAAACTGAAGACTCTTGGAAACAGTTAGTTCAGTGGACTAACGCACTACAACAAGGTCAGTCTCCTTGACCTTGAAACCAGAAAAACTGGATGGTGCCCGACTTTGAAAGAGATCGCGTTAGAAGGTCCTGGATAGAATAGGAGAAAATGTGAAACAAAACTCAAAATCATGAAGAAGATCAGGCTTACTGGTCAGATACACTGGTGTTACCTTTCAGGTCTGTAACTGCACTCACCTCTGTGGCTCGATTTTCAGTCAAACAACAGATAAGTCTATAAGAGAAACAAAAACATTACTGAGGTATGCACACCTTTGAAAAATCAGCCATTTGAGATCAAAAGGGCAGCATAGCCCCAAGGGCAAAGTTCAGAGGGAAAGCAGGAGGAATGGAAACAAGAAACACAAAGAGGAAGTAGGCTAAATAATGTTACACTGAGAGGACTGCAGTCAGTGAGATGAAAGAAAATGTGTATGAATTTTGATGAAAGAAAGAAAATGTGTAAAGCTAATGATCTTCTCTGTAATCTTCCACCCAATGCAAAATGAAAAGCGTTTTAAAATTCAAAAGTAAAGATACATATCATACTAATGTATTGGTAGATTCAATATTATCATTTCTTCTCAAATTGATCTATAGATCCAATACAATCTTAATCAAAAGTCTAGCAATGTTGTGTTCTAGAGAGGTATAGGTTTTTCTCTGGATTTTTATGATAAAGCTATGCAAAGGACCAAGATTTACCAAAATGTCCTTGAAGAACAAATGTAGAGGGATTTGCTATGTATGTGTTAGGTACTCACTAGTCAGTTCTGAAGCATATGCCTTTTCCTGACCAATACAGTTTCAATTTTCTGAAACTTCTTTATTATAAGCCTCTGTGATCCTTCTGTGTCCTTAGAGAAAATCTATCAAGGTTATCCCTTTGGAATTCAAAAAAACAGTCACTATAACCTTCAGCCCTGCCTCTCTGTTTTGAATAAAATGGTCCTGCAGATTCCTTTGAAAGACACTGTGATGATTGGAGTGTTTTTAAAGCACCCTCTGGTAGTGTAGTGGTTACAAATTGGGCTGCTAATCTCATGGTCAGCAGTTTGAAACTACCAGCTGTTCCAGGAGAAAGATGAGGCTTTCTGCTCCTGTAAAGATTTACAGCCTCGGAAACCCTCTACAGGGTCGCTGTGTGTCTGAACCGACTCAATGGCACATAACAACAACAAGACTAAGACTAATTGTGTGACTGAGAGAACTTGTCTGTAGCCATCCACCGAATACAAAGACATATTTAAACATGATTCTTATTGGAATAAAACTGTGCAGGTATGACCTGGAACCATAGTAGCAATACTTTTTGACTTACCCTTGCACCATGCCTTGGGTCAAGTGCCCTTTAGTCCTCAAAGTGACATCTTTGCTTTTGAACAGTTTAAAGAGGTTTTTATTCCAGCTTTACCCAGTGCAATATGTCATTTAATTTCTTGACTACTCTTTCCATGGGCATTGATTGTGGATAAAAAAACAAACAAAAAACAAATCTTTAAGAGCAGGCTGACTGATCAGATGGAGACTGGTGGAACCCCGAGATTAGAGCCCTTTCACCTTTCAGGTGAACTCACCCCCATGGTTTAATTTTCAGCCAAACAATAGGTAGATATATAGGGGGAACAATAATGCTAGTGAAGTAAGCACACCTTAGAGTAATCAACCATTTGAAATGAAAAGGCAGCATTTACCCAAGGATTAAGTGATAAAGTTCAGA
This sequence comes from Chrysochloris asiatica, assembly GCF_000296735.1. Lineage (NCBI taxonomy): Eukaryota > Metazoa > Chordata > Mammalia > Afrosoricida > Chrysochloridae > Chrysochloris > Chrysochloris asiatica. The sequence goes on from NW_006408601.1 coordinate 1,125,402, forward strand.
AGAGTTAGAAAGGGAAGAATGGAAAAAAGAAACATAGGTAGGCAAGTAGGATAAGAGATGTACATTGAATGGAATGCAATCAATGAGATGAATCACAATGTGTATGAACTGTCAAATGTAAAAGAGATCATCTGCTCTATAAACCTTCATCCAATTCACAATAAAAAGTTAAAGAAAGAAAGAGATTTTGACAACGTCAATCTTTTCTGTTTATCATGATGCTGCTTAGTGGTCCAGTTGTGAGGGTTTTTCTTTTCTTATATTAAATATGGGACCCCTAGTGTGTAGTGTGGAGTCCTGGTGTGGTGCTGTGGGTTAAATGCACCAGACTGTAAAGCCGTTTGAACTGCAAGGTCAGTGGTTCAAGCTCACCAGCTGTTCCTTGGAAACCCTATACAGGGTCGCTGTGGGTCGGAACTGACTCAATGACACTTCACAACAACAAGTGTGGTGCTGTAGGATCAGCATTGGACTGTGAACCACAAAGTCAGCCATTCAAACCCACCAGCTGCTCCTTGGGAAACCCTATAAAGGGTCTCTATGAGTCGGAACCAACTCAATGGCATTTCACAACAAAAACATAGTAAATATAATTTATACTGAAGGCTGTAGTCTTTGATCTTCATCAGTAAGTGCTACAAATCCTCTTTGCTTTCAGCAAGCAAGACTGTGTCGTTTGCATATCACAATTGTTTATCATGAATCAACCTCCAATGTTGATGTCAGATACCTCCAATTCTTCTTCAAATAATCCAGTTTCTCAAATTATTTGCTCAGCATACAGATTGAATGAGGGTGGTGAAAGAATATAACACTGACAAACACTTTTCCTGATTTTAAACCACACAATATACCCTTTTTTTTTTGTCTAAATGACTGCCTCTTGGACTATGTACAGGTTTCACATGAGCACAATTAAGTGTTATGGATTTGTCATTCTTTGAAATGTTACCTATAATTTGTTATGATCCACACCACCCAGTGCCTTGTCATAGTCAATAAGATATAGGTAACTACCTTTCTGGTATTCTGCCTTTGCCAAGACCCATTTGACATCAGCAATTGTATTCCTGATTCCAGGTCCTCTTTTGACTCTGGCTTGAATTTCTGGCAGCTTTCTGTTGATGTATTGCTACAACCATTTTTTATTTATTTTTGGTAAACGTTTACTTACATGTGGTATTAAAGATATTGTTTGGTGATTTCTGAATTCTGTTGCAGCACCTTTTTTTGGAATGAGTACAACTATGGATCTCTTCCAGTCAGTTGGCCAGATCTTCCAAATTTCTTGGATATAGCACATGCTAAACTACATGAAGTTCAGGATAGCAGTGACACAAAGATTGATGAATGATGGGAAAGAATACAGGGCCCAATATCAGACCCACCCATAAAGAAATAAGACATACTGGGGAAAAGCTTATACCAAACCATGCCAAAACTTAATTCTAAGTAGACAAAAGATAGCATGAAAAAGGCAAACTATGTAACTCTTTAAAAATGAAGTATCTTATAATTTGATGAACTTTACCTATGCATATAGATGCAGTACCTCAAAAAAGGGAACAAATCTTTACAGCAAAAATCACTCCCACCCCCTCAGTACATAGGGTTGACAGGGATGGGCAACTTAGACATTGGCTACCCAAAATGGGGGGGGGGCAACTATAAAAGCAAGAAGTGACTGGCTTACAAGCTTTCCAGAGGGAGCCTAGTTCCAGACGGGGCGGAGGAAGGTAGAACCTCCACTGAAAGCTTTCCAATCTGTTGGGACCGGGCTGGCGAAAGGAAATGGGGATAAGACTCTTGTGGTACAATAGTGAATAATTGCCATCAGGACTGACTGTGAGGGTTGGAACTGTAGAGGTAGTAGATGTTTTTTCACAAAAAGGGAAGTGATTGATTTTGCAGCCCAGAAGCAGAGGTCCCTGGGACCATCAAGTGAGAAGAACAGAGAGCGTGACCCTACCCAAAGAGGCAGTGACGCCAGGCATGAAGACAGAGATGATGATGTGGACAGATGAAGTGGCTGGGGACAAGGGACTCAGGGAGGGAGAGGAGCTGTGTGCTGATGCCTGGGGCGGGCCTGTGGGGTGTACCCTTTGGTTATTTGATGATGCATGAAGGGGATTATAATCATTGCAATGAAACAAAATGTGATAGTGTGAATGTAAAACTGATGTTCTCCCATGTAAACCCACATAAGTCACAATAAAAGCTTTTAAAAAATATATCTTCAGGATCTCATTATAGCAAAAAATTTCTTAAGCAAGATTCAAAATGGAACAAGTGATAGAGGAAAGGATAGATAAATTTGACTTTATTAGAAATTAGAACTTCAGTTAATCAAAGAGAACCATTAAAAGATGGGAAACCCCAGGCACACATTGGGAGAAGCCATTTATCACATGTACAACTGGCAAACAATTTACACCTAAAATACCATGATACTTCATTTCTAAGACACACACTATAATGAACTGAATTGTATCCCCCCAAAAAAGATATGTGGACATCCTAACCAATGTATCTGTGAATCTGTTCCTGTTAGAAAACAAGATTTTCTTTTTATATGTTAATGAGATCATACTGGAGAAATTGCTGTTGTTATGTGCCTTCAAGTTGGTTCCAACTCATAGTAACCCTGTAGAGGGTTTCCAAGGAGTAGCTGGTGAGTTCAAACTGCCGATCTTGCCATTCAAACCAACCTTACTGTCTAGCGCTTATCCTACAGCACTACACCAGGATTCCAGTACTGGATAAGAGCAGACCTAAGCCCAATCCCTTTTGCATGGGGTCTCACAAAGTGGAGTACTGACACATAGAGACATAAACAGGAGGTTACACCACCTGAGGATCCATCCACAGGTCAAAGAAATTTGGAAGACAACTATCTGGCTGACTGATTGGAAGAGATTCGTATTTGTGCCCATTCCAAAGAGAGGTGACCCAACAGAATGCTGAAATCATGGATCAACGTCTTTGATATCCCATGCAAGTAAAGTTTTACTAAGGGTACTACAGAAATGTATGCAAGCATACATTGACAGAGAACTTCCAGAGGTTCAAGTTGGATTCAGAAGAGGCTGTGGAATGAGGGATATCATTGCTGATGTCCGATGAATCTTGGTTGAAAGCAGAGAATGTCAGAAAGATGTTTACCTGTGCTTTATTGATTACGCAAAGGCTTTCGATTGTGTGGATCATGACAAACTATGGACAACATTGCAAAATATAAGTATTTCGGAACACTTAACTGTTCTCATGAGGATTCTGTACGTGGACCAAAAGTCAGTTGTTCAAACAGAACATGGGAACACTGAATGGTTTAAAATTAAGAAAGGTGTGCGACAAGGTTGTATTCTCACCATACTTATTCAACCTGTATGCTGAGCAAATAATACGAGAAGCTGAGTTCTATGAAGAAAAACGTGGCATCAGGATTGGAGGAAGACTCATTAGCAACCTGCAATATGCAGATGATACAACTTTGCTTGCTGAAAGTGAAGAGGACTTAAAACATTAACTGATGAAGATCAAAGAGCACAGCCTTCGGTATGGATTACATGTCAATGTCAAGAAAACAAAAATCCTCACCACTGGACCAATAAACAACATTCTTATCAATAGAGAAAAGATTGAAGTTGTCAAGGACTTTATTCTTCTTGGATCAACTATCAACAGTCATGGAAGCAGCTGTCAAGAAATCAAACAATGTATTGCATTAGACACATCTGTTGCACAAGACCTTTTTAAAGTGTTAAAGAGCAAAGATGTCAGCTTGAGGACTAAGGTGCACTTGACCCAAGCCATGGTATTTTCAATAACCTCATATGCATGTGAAAGTTGGACAGTGAATAAGGAAGACCATAGAAGAATTGATGCTTTTGAATTATGGTGTTGGAGGAGAATATTGAAAGTGCCATGGACTGCTAAAAGAACAAACAGATCCGTTTTGGAAGAAGTGCAACCAGAGTGCTCCTTAGAGGCCAAGATGGCCAAACTTCATCTCTCACACTTCGGACATATTGTCAGGAGGTAGCAGTCACTGGAGAAGTATATCATGTTTGGTAAGGTGGAGGATCAGAGAAAAAGAGGAAGACCCCCAACGAGATGGATTGGCCAGGTGACAGCATTGATGGACTCAAGTGTGGCAGCAATAGTGAGGTTGGCCCAGGAACGGGCAGTGTTTCGTTCTGCTGTGCATAATGTCGCTATGAGTCAGTACCGACTTGATGGCACCTAACAACAACAACAACAATGTGTTACTGTAAGATAAGTACTGAACTGCTAACTCTAAGGTTGGTGGTTGAAATCCACTAACTGCTCCTCAGAAACAGTATGCAGAAGCACTATGAATCAGAACTGATTCAATGGCACTTGATAACAACAACAACAAAAGTAGGCAGAGCATAACATTATTTACACCTTGAATTCAGCCTCCTAGTCTCCAAAACTTGAGCTCTGTGGCTCTAATCACGTATACAGTTCAAGCCCACCAGCCACTCCAGGGAGAAAGGTGAGACTTTCTACTTCTATAAAGATTCATAGCCTAAGAAATCCTATATGGGGTCGCTATGAGTCAGAACTGGCTCCACAGCACTTATAACAACAACAATCCTCCAAAACTAGGAAACAAGTCATTCCTGTTCTTTGTGCTGCAGGATAATGTGCTGGAAGGCAAAGTCAGTTTGAACTACAAGATCGGCAGTTCAAATTAACCAGCTGCTCCTCGGAAACCTATACAGGGTCACTATGGATCAAAACCAACTTGATAGCAACAATAACAAAGTAACCCACTTATATTTTTCTTTTTTTGGTAATATTCCATTATCTTGTTCTTTTTAACCTTTTTATTATGAATTGAGTGAAGATTTATAGAACAGACCATCAGTTTTATATTCAACAAATCATGCATTTCATTTCATCTCAATGATGCAATCCCTTCAATGTTACATCACTTACCCCAAGTCCTCCCTGTTTCTTGTTTCCATTCCTCTTTCTTTCTCAACCCTTCTGAATTCTGTCCTTGAATAAATGCTGCCCTTTTGATCTTGAATGGTTGACCTCAGTAGTGTTTTCATCTAGTGTGGCACTGTAGCATAAGCACCAGACTACTCACTGTGGGCAAATGCACCAGACTGCAAAGTCGGTTTGACCTACAAGGTCAGTGGTCCAAACTCACCAGTTGCTCCTTGGAAACCCTATACAGGGTCTCTATGGGTCAGAACTGACTTGACAACATTTAACAACAACAACAACAACAACTAACTACAAGGTTGGCAGTTCAAACCCACCAGCAACACCTTGGAAACCATATGTAGGGTCACTTTAAGTCAGAACCAACTCGATGGCAGTTAACAACAACAAAAACAATATACCTATTGTTTGGCTGAGATTCAAGCCATGGGCATGAGTTCATATCCAGACCAAAAGCGTGACCAAGTGGCAATGTCTCAGGTTTCCACCAGTTTCTGGTAACCCTTGTCTTTTCATGCTTTTGAGGGGTTTTTGTTGTTGTTGTTGTTGTTGTAGTTTAAATAATTTTATTACAGGGGAAAGTGCGAACGCAGTCCCCCACTACCACAAATTATGCTGTCGAGTTTCCCACATTTGGGGAAATCGCAGGGGTCAGCACATCCGGAGTGCAATGGATAAGCCTCGCCCTGGGAAAACCACCTTCATGATCATGGTATCTCCCCTGCCAGGTAAGTATCATGCTTTTGAATTTTGTTCTACATTTTTCTCCCACTCTGTCCAAGGTCTTCTGTGAGCCCTTTCAGAGCAGTTGGTAGTGGTAACTGGACACCATCTAGTTCTTCTGGTCTCAGGGTCATGGAGATTGATGTTCCTCTGGTGTATTAATTCATTGGCCTCATTGTTTCCAAGCGTATCCAATTTTCATCACTCTTCATTCCTCTGGACAGGGGGTGACCAATAGTTTTATACCTTAGATGGTCACTCATGGTCTTTTAAGATCCCAATCGCTACTCACCTAAGTAGGATATAAAACATTGTGTTTAGGGAATATGTTATGTTAATTAACTATGGTGTCTGCTGAGACTATGGTCTATTCCAGGCCCAGAAACTCAAGGTGTTTGGTTATGTCTAAGAATTTTTCATAACTTCATCCACTGTCTTTTCCACCAACATTCATGGATATATTTCAGCAAAGGTAAATACCTATATAGAAATATCCTCTGTCTAACCATGAACTCCTGGTGTGGAGCTGTAGGATCAGCACTGCACTGAACTGCAAGCCATACATAGGTCAGCATTTCAAACCCACCAGCTGCTCCTCGGAGACCTTATACAGGGTCACTGTGAGTCGGAATCGACTTGATGGCACCTAACAACAACCTTTATAAGGAGTCCTGGTATAGCACTGTAGGATAAGCATTGGACTGCTAACCCAAAGTTGGTGGTTCAAACACATGAGCTGCCCCTTGGAAACCTTATCACAACTCCCACTCACTTTCCTATACCCATTCAGTCTGTGTATCTGTCCATGTATCTACCCATGTTCTTGTTAGTAAGTGACATCGAGTGGGTTCCAACTCATAGTGACCTTGTATAGGGTTTCCACATAGATAAGTGTTATTGTAAGATTGTGTGTATAACAGTATTGACCTCTGTTCCCTTTAAGTCTTGCACTCCTCCCCGTGTCTCCCCCTGCCTTCATTATTCTTCTGCCAACTTTTCTCTTATTGTATATTGCCTTTCCTTTCACCCAAATTAACACGACTCCATGCCACATAACCACCACCACTACCACCCTCTAGCAGGTGAAATACTCCCCCTTCCCTCCCTCCTCTGGTAACCATCAAACAATGTTTCCTTTAGTGTGAAAATTGCTTTTGACTTTTTATAATGTGGTCTCATACAATATTTGTCCTCTTGTTATTGACTAATTTCACTTAGCATAAGGTCTTCTAAGTTGATTCATGTTATGTGGTATTTTGTAGAATCATTAGTCTTTAATGTTGCATAATTTTCCATTGCATATATGTACCAAAGTTTGTTTATCTGTTCTTTTTGCTATTATGAATAGTGCTGCATTGAATATAGGTTTGCATAAATCTACTCGTGTTATGGTTGTTCTTTCTCTAGGATATATACCAAGTAGAGGGATTGCTGGGATATATGGTATTTATACTTCTAACTTTTTGAAAAAGTGCCATACCATTTTCTACAGTGATTCCACCATTTTACAGTCCCACCAGCAGTGTAGGAGGGTCTCCATTTCTCTACACCCTCACCAATATTTGTTGCTTTCTGTTTTTCTGAACTTTTTTATTAATAAGGCGAGATGATACTATATTGTTTTGATTTGCTTCTCTCTAATGGCTGATGGTTACGAATCCGGCTGTGAACCTCAGGGTCAGCAATTGGAAACTACCAGCTGTTCCGCAGGAAAGAGATGAGGCTTTCCACTCCCGTAAAGATTTACAGCCTTGGAAACCCTGTACAGGGTCGCTATGAGTCAGAACTGACTCCACAGCACATAACAACAACAACAATGGCTGATGAACAAGACACTTCTTGTTTATGGCCACCTGACTATCTTCTTTGATAAAGTATCTCCTTATGTCTTCTGCCCATTTTTTAAAATGAATTACTTGTCTTTTTCTTTGAGAGATGTCGCAGTTCTCTATAAATTTTAGAAATTAGTCCCTTGTCTTACACATCTTTGTTAAAATATTTTTCCCAGTTTTGGGGTTCTCTTTTTGCTATTTTAGTGAAATCTTTTGATGCTTACAAGTGTCTAATTTTTAGTATGTCTCAGTCATTGATTTTGTCTTCTGCTGTTTGTGTATTTTCAGTTATGTTTGATGGTATATTTAAAAATATATATTATGAATTGAATGAAGGTTTACATATCATCAGTTTTACATTCAACAAATCAGATACTTTGTCTCATTGCAATGATTGCAATCCCCTCCATGAACCAATAGTTATCACCATGATTCACTTTAATTTTTGCATTCCTCCCTGTCTCCCACTACCGTCATCTTTCCTCTGCTAACTTCCCTCTTGTATATTGCCTGCCCTGTCACCCATGTTAACTACCATGTGTCTATCCTCTAGCCCCTGAATAATCTTCCTTCCCCACACTCCCGTAACCATCACAGATTGTTACTTTTATTAAGAAAACCTTTTCTTAACATTTTATAACATTAGTCTCAACAATATTTGTCCTTTCATAATTGACTAATTTCACTCAACATAATGTCCTCCAGGTTCATCCATGCCATGGGGTGTTTCACAGATTCATCATTATTCTTCAATATTGTGTACTATTTCATTGTGTATATGCACCAAAATTTGTTAAACCATTCTTCTGTTGATGGGCATTTAAGTTGTCTCCATCTTTTTGATATGTCTCTTGCAGACAGAATGTTAAAAGATCCTGTGTTCTTATCTATTCTTCTCTCTATGTCTCTTGACTCATATATTTAATCCATTTACATTCAGTGTAATTATCACTAGGTATGAATTGATTGTTGCCATTTTTCAGTGTGTGTGTTTTTGTGTATATATGTGTGTGGTGTTGCTGAATCTTTGTTCCACATAATTTTCTTCACTGAGTTTATTTTGTTTGTGTGTTTTTGTTTTTTATTTTCATTTCTATTGTGTTTATGTTTACTAAATTATGTTTATAATTTCCACTCTTTTTAGTTTGATGTGTAAGTATATTAATTTTAGGATTACCCTGTAATTTACTAAATTTTTCCCTGTGTAAAAAATGTGTTTTATTTTGAAATCTACTTGACTTCCTTGCCATTTGGAAGTTCACTTTCTACAGTATTCCCTCTTTTTTGCTTTATGGTTGACTTCATTAGAAATTGATATCTCTGGCTCCTTATTTTCAGTCTTATGGGTTTCTTTTACTTTAAATGCTTACTTATCTGGATTGAGTTCTGGGTGGTGTTGGTTGTCATGTATGATAATCCCAGATTGTTGTTTGCTGTTGTTGGTTCTCAGTCCAAAGAACACACTTTAGCATTTTTTGTAAAATTGGTCTCATCATTACAAATTCCTTTCATTTCTGTTTATCAGGAAACATTCTAATTTCACCATCATATTTGAGGTATAGCTTTGCTGGGTGTATGATTCTTGGTTAGCAATTTTTTTCTTTCAGAGTTTTGTATATGTCATTCCATTGCCTTCTCTCCTGCATGGTTTCTGCTGAGAAATCAGAACTTAGTCTTATTCATTCTCCTTTGTAGATAATTTTTCATTTTCCCCGAGCTGCTGTCAGGATTCTTTCCTTGTCCTTGGTTTTGGAAAGTCTGATTATAATGTGTCTTGGTGATTTTCTTTTGAGATCTATCCTGTTTGGGGTTCACTCAGATTCTTGTATGCTTATCTTTTTGTCTTTCTTAATGTTAGGGTTTTCTTCCAACAAGTCTTCTACAATTTTCCTGTGCTTTTTATTGTCTTTCCCTGTTCTGGAATTTTGATCACCCAAAAATTGTTCCTCTTCTTGATGTCCCACATAACTCTTAGGCTTTCTTTGAAGTTTTTCATTCTTTTTTCTGATTGTTCCTATAGCATTCTAGTATTTGAAGAATTATCTTCAAGCTCACTAGTTTCAGATTCCATTGCTTTGAATTTACTTTTTTGCCCTTTCAATGTATTGTGCATTTCTGACAATACATTTTTTAGTATTATTAATCTTCTGGATTTCTAATTGCAAATTTTATATTGTTTCAAACTTTGCAAAAATTTTTTTTGGTCAGTTTGTTCTTCTTGTGTTTTCCTGAAGTTTTTTTCTGTATTCTCCTTGATCTTTCCATCAATTCTTTGAAGGTACCTAAACATTATTCTTTTGAATTATTTTCAGTTAGTTCCATTTCCATTTTTTCCTCAGAAGCATATCCTGGCTCTGCGTCTTGGTCATTTGTTTGAGCCATTCTTTCCTGTTTCTTGGTGTAAGCTAAAATTATCTGTTGTCTTTGGGGAACTGTGGTGCTGTTGTATTTGTATTTAATTGATTATTGTATGTTGATGTGGTCTTAGGCTCTCACCAACTGTCTCCTGTCCATGTAGTTAGAGAATAGAAGCATGTACACCATTCTCATTTGCTGTTCATGCACCTCAGTTTAGGGTGGGTTTAACTGCTGTTGACTGCTGTCTATTGTTGATCACGTGGTCTAGGATATGTATTGATTCTTGCCCAGTGGGTGAAGCTGCAGAGGATATGGTAGTGGTTGGGCTATATGGGCATGGTTGCTATCTCCTGTAGGTTGAGAAAGAGGAAACCCCTTCCCCACCATGCATAAGTAAGCAAAATAAATGATCAAGGAACCAAAAATGAAAATACAAAACTATAAAGAGAAAAAACAAATAAAAACAGTCAGAAACCAGAAAAAAAAACAAACTATAAAGGCAAAAGAAAGCTGGAAAATGTTGCAAGTAAAAAGGAAAATAAGAGAGGAAAGAAAAAAAATTTTTTTTAAAACACTCAAGAATAACTAAAAAACAAAAAGTGACAGGAAAATGCAGTTATAGAATGGAAAATGAGAGGAAATAAAAGCATGAAATTAAAAAAAAAAAAAATTTTAAACACTTCAAGAAATCCAGGAGATGGAAGATGAAGAGAAAGAGTAGAAAATAGTAAAGAAAGATCAAAGGTGGGGAAGGGGAGAGAAGAGGAGAAATGAGAAACAGAAGAAAAGAGGGGAAAACAAAAGTGGAGATAGAAAGGATAAAATTCAAGGGAATGGAAAGAGGAAAGGAGGAGAAAGAATAAACAGACAAAAATAATAAAACAACAAAAGGGAAATGAACAAGCCCCCAAACAAAACCAATGAAACAGTGCAGCTGTTGGACCCAAAGAGAAGAAAACTTCTTTTCTCTACAAGCCAGGGAGCTCACGAGGTAGTCATAGGGGGGATGTGACAGCCCAGTTCTTGGCCCTAGATGGATTTCCTATCAGCCCTGGTGTTGTCTATGTTCAGGGCACTGAATCTGGAAGTTGTTCATGAAGGCCATTAATGGAGCTGGTTCAGTGTCTGTTAGGACCACAGGGCAGATGGGAGCAGGGTGACTGGTTAAATGCTGGTTTGGTAACATAGGGCTCTGAACTCTGGTAAAGCTGAGAGTCACTGTTGGGGATGGATGAGGGTGGGAGCTGGCCTCACCTCTGGTCACCAGGGGAGCATGGGGAAAAAGAAGGAATCACATCTTTCCCGTCACTTGTATGAATCTGCTCTGCTAGCCCATCTTCTGGTGCCAAAGTTCAAGATGGTCACAACGAGTCTAGTCAGCTGTTCACTAGTCAGTCTCCCTCTCCTGCTGTCCCTGTTCAGCTTCTCCTCCCAACAAGCGCTCAATCCTCCTCCTCTAATCTTCCTCTGGAGTCAGGGTTCTAGATGTTTCATCTCTGTCTGTTTCATTTGGTGTCTCATATCTTTGTTGGAGAGGGTTTGTGTGGTGTGTCTGCCTAGTCCACCATCTTGCCAGAAGTACCATTGACAGTATATTGATGCCTTGCTTCATAGTTGCTAAGTTTGTCCTATTTTTTTCCATTGATGATTTTTATAATTCTATGTTTTACATTTAAGTGTTTGATCCACCTTGAGTTTGTTTTTGTACGCTGCTGCTGCTGTGTACCATGGAGTCGGTTCAGACTCTTAGCAAACCTGTGTAGGGTTTCTGAGGCTGTAAATCTTTACAGGAGCAGAAAGTCTCATCTTTCTCCTGCAGATCACGTGGTGGATTCAAATTGCTGGTGCTGCAATTAGCAGTCCAACTCGTAACCCACTACACTACTATGTGAGATATGAGCCTTGTTTCAGTCTTCTGCAAATGGATAGCCAGATTTTCAAGCATCGTTTGAAAAAGAAACTACCTTTCCCCTATTTGAAGTGTTTTGACCTTTGTTAAAGATGTGCTGACTGTTGTTGTTGTGACTCTGTATAGGGTTTCCAAGGAACGACTAGTGAGTTTGAACTGCCGACCTTGGGGTTCAAACCGACCT
>NW_006408601.1:1138775-1140663 GCF_000296735.1 Chrysochloris asiatica
CCTGTTTTTGGTATCAGGGTTATGTCTGCTTTATAACATGAATTCAGATGTTTTCTATCCTTTTCTATGTTCTGGAATAGTTTGAATAGAATTAGTGTCGACTATTCTCAAAACGTGTGGCAGAATTCACCAGTATAGTTGTCTGGGCACACACAAAACTGTTTTGTTGGGAGTTTTTAATGATCTAATTGATTTCATCTTTGGTTATAGGGCTTTGCCACTTTTCTATTTCAGTCAGTGTTAGTTTAGGTAGGTAGTTGTTTCTAGATATTTGTTCACTTCTTCTAGTTTTCAAATTTGTTGGAGTACAGTTTTTTATAGTATCCTGTTATTATCTTTTTGTTTCAGTTGGTTCTATTGGGACATCACCCATTTAATTTCTTATTCATGCTATTTGCATCTTCTCCTTTTCCTTTGTTAGATTTGCATGTGATTTACTTTACTAATTTTTCTTTCAAAGAACCAACTTCTTGTCCTGTTGAATTTTTCTATTGTTATGCCATTTTCTGTTTCATTTCTTTCTGCTCTAATTTTTATATTTCTTTTCTTTTTATGACTGTGTACTCACTTTTATGCTCTTTCTCAAATTGTTACAGATGGTGAGTTAAGATGTTGATTTTTGTTTTTTTCTTTTTTTGGGGTGTATGCATTTATTTGTATAAATGTTTATATAAACAAATATTTATAAAAATATTTATATAAATAAATATATAAATTGCCCTCTGAGTACTACTTTTGCTGAGTCCCAAAGCTTTTGGTATGGTGTGCTTTTGCTCTCATTTGATTCAAGGAATTAAAATTTTTTCATTTCTCCTATTGCCCAGTATTTGTTGTTGTCAATAAGTGCTGTTGAGTCGATTCCGACCCATAGTGACCCTGCATAGGGTTTCCGAGGCTGTAAATCTTTATGAGAGCAGAAAGCCTTATCTTTCTCCTGTGGAACCGTTGGTAGTTTCAAACTGTTGACCTTGAAATTAGCAGCCCAATTCATAACCACCACGCTACCAGAGCTCCTTGTATTTAGGGAGGTTATTATCCAATTTCCATATATTTAATCCTTTTTCTTGATCTTCCTATTGTTGATTTCTAATTTAATAGCATTGTGATCTGAGAAGGTGCTTTGTAGTATTTTGATGTTTTTAAATTAGCTGAAGCTTTCTTCGTGCCTAACATATGGTCTATTCTAGAGAATGCTCCGTGTACGTGTGCCCTGGGAAAGAATGTCTATTATGCTATGTTGGGTGGAGTACTCACGAGGTCAGGTTGGTCGATTGTGTTGTTTAGTTCTTGTGTGGCTTTATTGAGTTTCTTTCTAGTTGTTCTGATCTTCATGGAAAATGGTTTATTAAAGTCTCCTATTATTATTGTAATGGTGACATCATGGGTTAGCGTTGGGCTGCTAACCACAAGATCAGCAGTTCAAAACAGTCAGCTATTCTGTGGGAGAAAGCTGAGGCTTTCTGCTCCCATAAGGATTTACAGTCTCAGGAACCATATACAAGATCATTATGAGTAGGAACCTGCACCCAACCAGCACACCACCCCCACCATTATTGTTGTGTTGTCTACTTCTGTCTTCCATTTGGTTAGAGTTTAATCTATATATTTTGAAGCCCTTTCATTGGGAGCATAAATATTTATTATGATTGTTTCTTTTGTTTAAGTGACCCTGTAATTATTATATAAGGAGCTCTGGTAGCATAGTGGTTACAAATTGGGCTGCGAATCTCAGGGACAGCAATTTGAAACTACCAGCTGTTCCGCTGGAGAAAGATGAGGCTTTCTGCTCCTGTAAATATTTACAGCCTTGGAAACCCTGTACAGTCGGAACCGACTCCATGGCACATAACGACAACCATTGTTATATAATGCCCTTCTTTGTCACTTG
>NW_006408601.1:1141883-1143761 GCF_000296735.1 Chrysochloris asiatica
GTTTTATCATCTCTTTCTGTTCTGGAATTCTGATCATACATATGTTATTCCTCTTGATCGTGTCCCACATAAATATTAGGTTTTCTATGGATTTTTTTTTTCTTCTTCTTCTTCTTTTTTTTTTTTTTTCTGATTGTTCTTCTAGGAGACTAGGATTAAGAGATTTATATTCAAGCTCTTAAATTTGGCCTTCCATTGATTCAATGTATTATCTATTTCTGAAAGCTTGGTATTAATCTGTATTTCTGTTGCCATTTTTGTATTGTTTCTAATAGCTCATCTATTTTGTCCCTTTGTTCTTGTAGTCTTTTCCTGAATTCTCCTAAAGGTTTTGTCTGTGTTCTTGCCTTCTTCTGAAGCTTCCCCTCCCAGTTCTCCTACTAACGTTAAGCCCCACCTAATGTTATCTGTTTACTACAAAAGAGGACTCCTGAGCTCATCCTCTGCCGCCCGGACCCCATGATAGGAATACCATTGTTTGAATTTCTTAGATATACTTGTAGCTTTAAATACCACTACAGAACATACATCGTTTTTATTTCATAAAATGTTCATAGTTTGTATTGTTTGAATTTTCAAAATAAACATATATTACTTATGTTGTGATTAATTAAAATAAGTAAGATTTAAAAAAAAAACCAGGAAACATTTACCTGAAATTGAGGTTAGCCAGCAGTTTGAAATTACCAGCTGTTCCATGGGAGAAAGATGAGGCTTTCTTCTCCCCTAAAGATTTACAGCCTTGGAAAACCTGTACAGGATTGCAATGAGTCGGAACCGACTCCACGGCACATAACAACAGCAACAATGTTCACCCAGATAATTCAACTGTAAAATTTCCATAAAAACTCATAGACTTTGCCATCTGGTCTGGATTGCTAAGTATGATATTTCAAGGGTCAATTAAATTTACCCCCCAAAAACTATTATATAAGCACAGTAAAAAATTCTGGTGCTGACAATCATACCTCCTTACTACAATGCCACCGGAGTTCTGGTGTGGCGCTGTAGGTTAATTCGCTGGAAGGCAAAGTTGTATTGAACCACAGGGTTGATGGTTCAAGCTTACCAGCTACTCCTCAGAAACCCTATACAGGGTCTCCATGGGTTGGAACTTACTCAACAGCACTTGACAACAACCCTTAAGTCGGTTCTGACTCATAGTGACCCTGTATAGGGTTTCCAAGGTGCTGCTGGTGGGTGGATTTAAACAACAGATAAATAATCTATTATATGTTCGATCATTGCTCTAACTGCTAGAAGTCTAAACTCAAAGTCAGCAGGGCCAGGCTCTCTGTGAAGGCTCTGGGGAAAGGAATTTTCTTGCTTTTCCTGGTTTCTGGTAGTTCCTGGCAATTCTTGACATTCCTTGGCTTCCATATGCATCCTTGCAGTCTCTGCCTGTGTTTTCACATGGCATATTCCCTCTGAGTCTCTTCTCTTCTTATAAGGGCTCCTCTGAGATCAGGTAAGAACCTTCCAGGCTCCAGTATTGGCCTCCTGTGAGCTTTGGTTTTGATAGCATCTTATAAAAAACTCTATTTCCAATCAAGGTCTCACTCAGAGTTACTAGGGTTAAGGCTTCAATATATCGTTTGGGGGGACTTAATTAAATCTCTAACAATCACTATTATCTTTTACCTGTTATAAATAATTCCTCCTTCCTTTCTGAATTTCTCTCTTATTTGTTTACTCTTTAGATAACATCCTAGAGCATGTTGTTAATGAGTCTTCCTCCCGTTTTCTGAATAAACACAATCTAAAATTTACGTAGTCTGTTAGCGTAGTGTTTCGAATCGGGCTGCGAACTGCAAAGTCAGCAGTTCGAAACTACCAGCTGTTCCACGGGAGAAAGATAAGGCGTTCTGCTCCCGTAAA
>NW_006408601.1:1145631-1158650 GCF_000296735.1 Chrysochloris asiatica
TCTCTCATACTTTTGACATATTCAGGAGGGAGCAGTCTCTGGAGAAGGATAAGGTGGAGGGTCAGAGCAAAAGAGGAAGACCTTCAGTGAGATGGATTGGCAAAGTGGCAGCATCAATGGACTCAAGCGTGGCAACAGTAGTGAGGTTGGCTCAGGACCAGGCAGTGTTTCATTCTGTTGTGTATAGAGTCGCTATGAGTCAGTACTGACTTGATGGCACCTAACAACAACTACAACATATAGTCAAAATTCTTCAGTAACACTATATTTCAAATACATCAGTTATTCTCTGATCTTCCTTATTCATAGTTAAGCTTTCAAATGCACATGTTTTTGTTGTTAAGTGCCAGTAAGTCAATTCTGACTCAAATCAACCCTGTGTAGAGTTTCCAAGGAGCAACTGGTTTGTGATTCAAACTGACCTCGCTGTCCAGTATATATCCTACAGCACCACACACATGAGGAGATTGAAAATACCATGACTTGAGTCAGTCATACCTTAATCCTCAAAATGATGTCTTTGCTCTTTAACATTTTAAAGCCATCTTTTGTCCCAAATTTTCATAATTAATATATCATTCGATTTCTTAACTGTGACTTCTTCTTTGGGCACTGATTATGGATCCACATCAAATAAAATCTTTGACAGCTTCAGTATTTTCTCCATTTATCATAATGTTGCTTGTTGGTCCAGCTGCAAGGATTTTTGTTTTCTTTACATTGAATTGTAATCCTTACTGAAGGTTGTATTATTCTTAGACCTTCATGAGCAAGTACTTCAAATCCTCTTCGCTTTCAGCAAAGACAGTTTTGTCATCTTAATATCACAGGTTGCTAATGAACCTCTCTGCAATCCTGATGCCATGTTCTTCATATAATTCAACATCTTGAATTATTTGCTCAACATACAGATTGAATAAATAGGGAGGCAGGATACAACCCTGATGCACACCTTTCCTGATTTTAAGCCTTTCACTTTCCCCTTGTTCTGTTCAAATGTCTATCTTTTGATCTATGCACAGGTTTCTCATGAGCAAAATGGGAACTGGAATTTCCATTCTTTGTAATGTTCGTTATGATCCACACAGTCAAATGCCTTTGCTTAGTCAATAAAACTGTGTAAACATCTTTCTGGTAGTTTCTGCTTGATCAAGCTCCATCTGATGTCAGCAGTCCTATCTCTCATTCCACATCCTCTTCTGAATCTGGCTTGAATTTCTGGCAGTTGTCTGTCAAGGTACTGCTACAACTGTTTTTCAATTCTCTTCAGTAAAATTTCACTTGCATGTGATATTACTGACATTGTTCGATCATTTTTGCTTCCTGTTGAGTCACTTTTCTTTGGAATGGGCACACCTATTAATCTCTTCCAGTCGATTGGACAGGTAGCTGTCTTCCATATTTCTTGTCATAGACTAGTGAGTGTTTCCAGTACTGCATCAGCTCATTGAAACATTTTAATTCATATTATATCAACTCCTCAGGCCTGGTTTTTCACCAGTGTCTTCAATGCAGCTTAGGCTTCTTCCTACAACACCATCATATCTTGACCATATGCTACCTCTTGAAATAGTCGCACACTGACCAGTTCATTCCAACGTCTTTTGATTGTTCCAGAATCATTTAACATTTTGCCCACAGAGTCCTTCAATATGGAAACCTGAGGCTGGAATTTTTTTCTTCAGTTCTCTCAGCTTGAGAAATTCTGAGCATTTTCTTCTCTTTTGAAATTATAACTCCAAGTGTTTGCACATTGCATTATAATCCTCAACTTTGTCTTGTCAGGGTGTCCTTTGAAATTTCCTGTCCAGCAATTTTACGTCATCATTTCTTCCATTGCTTTAGCTCCTCTATGATCAAGAGTAAGCCTCAGAGTCTGTTCTGATACCCACTTTGGTATTTTCTTTCTTTCCTATCTTTTCAATGACCTTCTGCTTTATTCATGTATGATGTTTTTGATGTTATTCCACAACTCATCTCTCTAGTCATTAATGTTCAGTGCGTCAAATCTGTTCTTGAGATGGTCTCTAAATTCAGGTGGGATATATTCCAAGTTGTATTTTGGTTCTGATGGACTTGTCTTCATTTTCTTCAGTTTCAACCTAAACTTGCTTTAGAGCAATTGATGGCCTGTTCCACCATAGGCCCCTGGCCTTGTTTTGACTGATAATATTGAGCTTCTCCACTGTCTCTTTGCACAGACGAAGTCAATTTGATTCCTGTGTATTCCATCTAATGAGGTCCATGTGTATAGTTGGCATTTATGTTGATGAAAAAATGGCATTTGTAATGAATGTCTTTGGTCTTATAAAATTCTGTCATGTGACCTTCACTATTATTTCTATCACCAATCCATATTTTCCAACTACTGATTCTTTCTCTTTGTTTTCAACTTTTGCACTCCAATCACTAGTAATTATTAGTGCATCTTGATTTCTGTAACCTATTTTCTTGCTATTCAAAAAAGTGATTCATAAACTGATAGCATTAACTTTACCTGAAGCAGCATTGACTTTGCCTGGGAGCTTCTTAAAATGACAAAATCTCAGGTCTCACCCAAATTTAATAGAATTTGAATAAGTATTTTAATAAGATCCCAGATGTTTTAAATTCACACTGAAATTTGAGAATAGTAAGCCCTGTTTACTATTCAATAAGACCATCATCTAAGTAATGGTGGTGGTGGTGGTGGTTATGTGCTGTGGAGTTGGTTCCAACTCATAGCAACCTTGCATAGGTTTTCCAAGGCTGTAAATCGATGTGGAAGCAGAAAGTCTCATCTTTCTTCCTCTGAAAGACTGGTAGTTAAGAACTGCTGACCTTGCAGTTTGAAGCCAATTTGTAACTACTAGACCTTCTTCTAGGTAATGTTGTTGTTGTTGAGTACCATCGAGTTGGTTCTAACTCATAGCAACCCTGTATAAGGTTTCCGAGGAGCAGCTGGTGACTTTGAAATGCTGACCTTGCTGTTCAAACCAACCTGGTGGCCCAGTGCATTATCCTGCAGCGCCACACCAGTATTCCTTCTAAGTAATATTTAATACAGATTATTCTAATCAATCGCCTCTCATACTTCGGACATATTGTCAGAAGGGACCAGTTGCTGGAGAAGGATATCATGTTTGGTAAGGTGGAGGATCAGAGAAAATTAGGAAGACCCCCAACGAGATGGATTGGCCAAGTGGCAGCATCGATGGACTCAAGCATGGCAACTGTAGTAAGGTTGGCCCAGGATCGGGCACTGTTTCGTTCTACTGTGCATAAAGTCACGATGAGTCGATGCCGATTAGATGGCACTTAACAACAACAACATTCAAAGCAATCGTCTGTATTAAATAAACTTGAACACATATCCTGTGTTACATCTTCTCCAGCTGAAATACCTAGAATGGTTTGTTTACTGACAGGAATCTAAGTGGCACAGTTGAGCTATGTTTTCTGCACTCATCTCCTATCCTATTATACTACAACTTAACTTTCTTGGACTACTTTAGATTCGCCTCACACTTGGTTTGTCTGACTAATCCTTTGTTCATATTCTTTCCTTCAAAAGCATGCCAATGTTGCTTCCTTTTCAGTGTTGCCAAAGAGAATACTATTCTTTCATAGGTAATCCGTTTTGGTTTGTTCTTGCATGGATGTTTTGCTATTCTTTAAATTCATTAAAAGCTATCAGAATATATAGTATTTCACCTAGAACATATCAAACCATGTTGATCTCCAAACACTAGATTTTTCTTCCACTAAACAATAGTTTCTTTTATTAAAACTTAGATTTTTATTCTAATTTGTTCTACTATATTTTTCCAGGAATAACTCAATTTTGTAACATCATGTCCAATGTACAAATTAATGTCAGTCTTGCTTTTGGAGTTGAATTTCAAGTTCCCTTTTCATCTTACCAATGTTTTTCTTTGTTGTTGTTTTAAGTGCTGTCCAGTCGGTTCCAATTCATAGCAACCCTAGGCACAACAGAATGAAACACTGCCCAGTCCTGTGCTATCCTCACAATTGTTGCACTTGAGACAATTGCTGCTGCCATTGTGCCACTCCATCTCGTTAGGGGTCTTCGTCTTTTTTGCTGACCCTCCATTTTACCAAGTGTGATGTCCTTCTCTATTAACTGGTCCCTCCTGATAAAATGTCAGAAGTATGAGAGACAAAATCTTACCTTCCTGGCTTCTGAGGAGCATTCTACCTGTACATACTCATTTTAAAAGGCCATGAAAAAAAAAAAAAAAAAGGCCATGACCCCTTGTGTCCAGTTAAAAATGGTGAACAAATGGCTTCCAAAACTTTGTTCTGTCTCCTGTAATAAATTATTTTAAAGTTACGATTTTCCCTGAGCCTAGAAAATAGTTTTGCCTTTCCTTTATCCTGCAGTGGTGTGTATGTTGCTAAATGCTGTCTGTCAAGTTGTTTCTGACTCATAGCTAGCCTGTATATGGTTTCTGAAGAGTAGCTGGTGGGTTTGAACTGCCAGCCTTACAGAGCAAACTGACTTTGCCTTTCAGTGCTTACCCTACAGCACCAACCTGAACTCCAAGATTTACATGTTGTTGTTGTTGTTGTTAAGTGCCATAGTGACCATGCATAGGGTTTCCAAGGAGCAGCTGGTGAGCTTGAACCACCGACCTTGCAGTTCAAATGACTGCAGTCTGACGCATTAACCCACAGTGCCACACCAGGATCTTTTTTCCTGTTGAATTGTCCTTGAACAAGACCCCACCTTTGCCACCAATGGAACCAGTTGTAGTTGAGTCGATTTTGACTCATGGAAATCACATGTGTGCCAGAATAGAACTGTGTTCCAGAGGGTGTTCAGTGGGTGAGGTTTCAGCAGATCACCAGGCCTTTCTTTCAAGGTACTTCTGGGTGGACTCAAGTTTAGCAGCATGAGATTTCCTTGGTTAGTTTTTCTGTTCACAATACTTTTCCTTAAGACCTAGATGTGGAGAAGGGGTGGATATGCATAACCCCTAATGGTAGGCCAGGGGAACAATCATCTCACTTGGCTGAACTGGACTGAGGTGAGCCCTGCTCTTGCTGGGACATGTGGTTCAGATGCATTCTGTATTTTTTTTGTCAGATATAGTACAGAAAATACTAGATTATTTCCCCTTCCTCCTCCTCATCTAACACTGCTCCATCTCCACCTGGTGCACTGCTCCAAGAACACCACCACTTCCCCACCATTACAGCCTCCAGTGCACCACCTGTCCTGAGAATGTCATTTCTGCAGAGGTGTGGAGTGAGTTTATTGCAATGAGAGGATAAGACCAGTGCTATCAAGCACAAAAGAGAATCCTCAATGCAGGCAGAATGACATTGTCTAGGGTTTGTTGTTATCTTGTTGTTAAGTGCTGTCAAGTTAGTGCTGGCTCATAGCGACCCTGTGTAGGGTTTCTGAGGCGAAGCTGGTAGGTTTGAACTGCTGACCTTGTGGTTCACAGTCCAGTGCTGATCCTACAGTGCCACACCATAAATCCCTGTTTCCCAAGAGAGGGTTTCCACACTTTCTACAGAAGAATGTAGTCCAAGATTGTGCTTTCTTTCTCAACACTACACTTGGAAGAATCTCCCTGAGATTTGGCATATGGTCTTCTCTGAGCTTCCAGGGTTTCTCTTTTTGCATATCTTCATGGCTATTTTAATGGGAGGATTCCAGACACTATACTAAGCCCTGCTAATCTGCTGCCATAACAACAACAACAGCAATAAAGTCTGACATGTATTAAGTGTTTGCTGTGTGCCAGGCACTGTGCTGAGTAATTTGTATATATAACTTCATCAAATCCTCACAACAACACTTTGCTGTAGGTACTGGACGCAACCTCCCTTCCTCTGGCTTCATGCTTCCATGTGGAGGGAATCTCCTTTAGTGTAAAATTTCTTGGCCTCTTCATCTCGCCTTCATTCTTCCTGAGGGAGAGTCACTCATCCCACTAGTTAGTTGGGAAGAAAGAATTAGACACATTTGGCTCAGACACATCCACGATCTGCCTTAGTTCTGTCTGACCAAGGGAATGCATCCTAGTCTGCTCACTCAGCCTCACAATACAATTAGTGGGGCAGATCTGTCATCCGAGAGGCATGTCGTTTCCAGCTCTGTCTGTGCTTAGCAAGTGTGGTTAATGCTGGGGTACAAGGTTCAGATGCATCCATTTGTAAGCATCCATGTTTTCCAACACAGTTTTATTAGTAGTAAAGCTGACATTCTAATAACTACATTTTTTTTTTGCCCTCTCAATTAGTAACAAACATAAATGGGAGAAAGGAAACATTATTTGTTTATCCCTTGAAATCACCAAAGTTTATGTTAGGAGAGTTATATAGATTGAACTGTGTCCTCAAAAAAGGCTGGTACGAAGTATGAAAGACAGAATCTTGCCTGGTTTCTAAGGAGCATTCTTGCTGAACTTCTTCCAGCACAGATTTATTTGTTCTGCTGGCAGTCCATGGTGCTTTTAATATTCTTCTCCAACACCATAACTCACATGCATCAATTCTTCTACGGTCTTCCTTATTCATTGTTCAACTTTCACATGCATATAAGGCTACTGAAAATACCATGAGTTGGGTAAGGCATACCTTAGTCTTCAAATTGTTATCTTTGTTCTTGAACACTTTAAAGAAGTCTTTTGTAGTACATTTCCCTAGTGCAATATGTCATTTGATTTCTTGACTGTTGCTTCACTGAGTGTTACGGTAGATCCAAGCAAACTGAAGTCTTTGACAACTTCAATCTTTTCTCCATTTATTGTGATGTTATTTATTGGTTCAGTCATGAGGGCTTCTGTTATCTTTACACTGAAGTTTAATCCATAATGAGGGCTTTAGTCTTTGATTTTCATTAGTAAGTATTTTAAGTCCTTTTCGCTTCTAGCAAGCAAGGTTCTATCATCTGCATATTGCAGGTTGTTAAATTAGTCTTCCTCCAGTATTAATGCATGTTCTTCTTCATATGATGCAGTTTTTCAGATTATTTGCTCAGCATACATACTGAATAAAGATGGTGAAAGAATGCAACCCTGATGCACATCTTTCCTGACTTTAATCCATTCAGTGTTCACATGTTCTGTTCTAACAGCTGCTTCTATGTACTGGTTCCTCATGGATACAGTGAAGTGTTCTGGAATACTCACTCTTCACAGTGTTAGCCATAGCTTGTTATGAGCTTCACTGTCAAAAGTTTTTGCATAGCAAATAAGAGGAGGAAAACATCTTTCTGTTATCCTCTGCTTTCAACCAAGATCCATCTGATGTCATCAGTGATAGCCTTTGTTCCATATCATCTTTGAAATCTAGCTTGAATTTCTGGTAGTTTTCTGTTGATGTACTGTTGCAACAATTTTTGAAATATCTTCAGCAAAATTTTATTTGCATGTGCTATTAATGATACTGCTTGATGATTTCTACATCCATTGCATCACTTCTCTTTGGAATGGGCAAAAATATGGATTTCTTCCAATTGGCTGGCCAGGTAGCTGTCTTCTAATTTTCTTGGCATAGACGAGTGAGTGCCTCCAGTGCATCATCAGTTTGTTGAAAAATTTCAATTTGTATTCCATCAAATACTTGTTTTCATTACTGCATTCAGTGCAGCTTGAACTTCTTCCTTCAGTCCCATCAGTTCTTGATCATAATCTACCTCTTGAAGTGGTTAAACATTTGACACAGTGACTCTGTGTATACCTTCCATCTTGTATTGATATTTTCTGCATCATTCAGTATTTTGACCATAGAATCCTTCAATATTGCAAGTAGAGGCTTGGACTTTTTCTTCAGTTCTTTCAGCTTGAGAAATGTTGAGCATGTTCTTCCCTTTAGGTTCTACCTTCCAGGTTATTGCACATTTCATTATAATACTTTGTTTGAAAATTATACACCTGAAATATATTGAATTGACAAACATGTTATGTATTTTTCCATTGAACTTATATGTGTTTTGCTGTTGTTTGTGATATATGTAAGTTTTGCAACAACAACTACAAATCAGCCAGTGAAAGCTGGACTTATCTACTCTGATCATGGGAATGGTACAGGACCTGGCCGTGTTTTGGTCCACTTTGTACAGGACCACTGGGGGTTGGGGGATAACTCAGCAGGAGCTAATGACAGCAATATTTTACAGGGCCTGCCTTTGCTCCACTTAATGTTTTGGTTTTTTAAGTTCCTTCTCTCCTTGCCTGGAGAAGATTTGTGTTAGAAGGCAATAAATGGCAAAATACCTGATGCCTATCTGCAGTGCTTTTCTGTATTCCTATACCTGCCCTAATCTCTCCCTGAATTGTTACAGGAACCCAAAATAATTTAAACTTGAACACAATACACTAATAGCTACCATTTATCAAGCACCTAGCATGTGTCTTGGAAGTACACCTCACTAGGTGTGCACACCATAAAATGGTCAACTGTTCGGTATCAAAAGGGCAGCATTTACCTAAAGACAAAATTCAGAAGGGTTGATAAAGAAGGAATGGAAACAAGAATCCCGGGAGGAAGTGGGCTAAGAGATGTTGCAATGAGGGGATTACATCATTGAGATGAAATAAAGTATACAATTTGTGGAATGATCTGCTCTGGAAATGTTAACTCAATTCACAATAAAAATTAAAAACAAAAAAACTAAGACTACAGTAGGAGAGACAGCCCTACAAACTAATATGTTAAATATCACAATAAATGTAATTGCAGCAATAGGAGTACATACAAAATGGAGAAGGTAGCACAGATGAGATGGTCCTGGTGTGGCACTGTGGGTTAATGAGCTAGACTGCACAGCTCTTTGAACTGCAAGGTCAGCAGTTCAAGCTCACCAGCAGCTCCTCAGAAACCCTATATAGGGTTGCTATGGGTTGGAACAGACTTGATGGCACTTAAAAACAACAACACTAGTGTTATTGTTTCCCCTACATACCTGTCTATTGCTTACCTGAAAATTGAACCATGAGGGTGAGTTCAGTTCCAGACTCAAAAGGTGACCAAGAGTCATAGTCTCAGGTTCTACATGTCTCTTTCTAACCAGTAGCCTGGTCTTTATGATTTTGAGACTTGTTCCATGTTTTCTCTGACTCAATCCAGAAACTCCTAATGTGATCCATTTCAGAATAATTGGAAGTGGTAGCCAGGCATCATCTAGTTCTTCTGATCTCAGGGTCTTGGAGACTGATGTTAACATGCCTCCTTAGTCCACAGGACTAATTGTTACCAAGTGTCTTCCATTTTCTTCACTCTTCTTTCCTCCACACAAGATGAGACCACTAGTGCACCTTAGATGGCCACTCATGAACTTTAAGATCCCAGTCACTACTCATCAAAGTAGGATGTAGAACATTGTCTTTGGGGACTATGTTATGCCAATTGACCATGGTGTCCCCTGAAACTATGGTCCTGAGCCCCATGTCCAGCAACTCATTCCCTCAAGGAAATGTCTAAGAAGTTTTCATTATTTTGCTCCTTGTATGCTTCACTACATTCAAGGATATGTTTGCAGTAAAGGTAAATATCCATGTATAAATATCCTCTGCCAAACCTTTATATATTTGTCGATATACTCCCACTTTCTCTCCTGTGCCTGTTTGGCCTTTTATCTATCCATGAATCTTAGTTTCTTGACAACACAGACGGTCTTATTCCTCAGTGCCTAGCACAATGTCTGATGTATAGAAATCACCCAACAAATGTTTCTTGGGGAAATGGGAGAACAAAAGGCCTTTCGTCTGCCTCTGGAGTCCAGTGAAACATTCAGAACATATGTAACAATGTGTGCCTTCTGTTGTGCCATATTTCAGAGAATAAGCGTTCATGCTTATTGTTCTTTTGAAACACATTTTAAATGGAAAAAATGTTCAGCATGTGTTGTACGTTACTGCTCTCTACTTAGAGTAGGGTATTGAATCAATCAATGTCTAGGATCCAACAAGTGGACAACACCACTGCTCCCCACCTACCACCCTTTTATTTGTCCTAAAACAAAATAACTGGTTTAAAACAACCTAACCTTTGTAGTCTTTGTTCCCAGAGAAAGGGGCTATTTAACAAAGAAAGGAGGGTCTGCATCTCCATTATTTCAGAAATACTGAATTCAAAGGCATTGCGAAATACGGTATGTTCCTAACCTCCAGCCAGATCAATTTGTTCCCCCTCCCCAGGGCTATTATCCCAGTGCCTTCGCCAAAGCTCTTGACGAGTCTTCATAATCTCCTACATGCTTAGTTTTCTGTGGAGTTTTCCAAACACTTTCCCACCCACTATCTTTTCTAATCATCACAACAGCTGCTATCTATTCCAGAGGGTACCAAATAAAGGAAAGAGATACAGACAGCGTTGAGTCAGTTGCTGCCCTGCCATTGACTGATGTGTGGCTGTAACTAAATGTCTTCATTTCATCTACCCTCAGGTTTCTCGTTTGTAAAATTGGGGTAATCAGACTTACCATGCTGGCTTCTTCTGATTGTTGGAGCTAACATATAGAGACCATTTAGTACAATGTTTGGCACATGCTATTGTTGCTGTTAGGCACCATTGAGCCAGTTCTGAGTCAGAGACAACAGAATGAAGCAGCGGCTATCCATTGTTGCTATGTTTGAACCCATTCTTGGCAGCCACCATATCAACCCATCCTATTGAAAGTCTTCTTCTTTTTCATGAATCCTCTACTTTACCAAGCATGATGTCCTTTTCCAATGACTGGTCCCTCCTGATAACCTGTCCATAGTACGTGAGAAGTTTCTCCATCCTCATTTGTAAGGAGCATTCGGACTTTACTTCCCAGACACATGCTAAGTGCTTGATAAATGGTAACTATTAGTGTATTGTGTTCAAGTTGTATTCATGTTTAAATTATTTTGGGTTTTTGTAGCAATTCAGGGAGAGATTAGGGCAGGTGCAGGAACAATAGGACTACATACAAGATAGAGAAGGTAGTACCAATGAGTTAGTGATTCTCTCTACCCATAGAGACTCCTCCCAGGAAGAAGTGATGTCTAAGTGGACTTTAGATGATCACATAGGAATTTGTTAAGCCGAGATCCTGGTGTGGCACTGTTGGATAAACAATGGACTGCTAACTGCAAGGTTGGAGGTTCAAACCCACCAGCTGCTTCTTGAAAACCCCATAAAGGGTTGCTAAAAGTTGGAACTGACTCGAGGGCACTTAACAGCAACAACAAAAATCCCTCTTTAGGTATACCTTACCCCGCTCTTCATCTGGAATTTGAAAGCACATTAAAATATTATTTGTTATTTTAACTTCTATTAAGCACCTAGTACACATAGAACACTTGCTATTATTGTATAGAATGAAAAGAATAAGGTTATATGTAAATATACATGTATGTATACATATATATATAGATATATAGATAGACACATACATGTATACATATGGAGTCCTGGTGCTGCAGGATAATGTAATGCACTGGACCTCAAGGTCAGTTTGAATGGCAAAGTCTGTGGTTCAAACCCACCAGCTGCTCCTCGGAAACCCTATACAGGGTTGCTATGAGTCATAATCAACTTGACAGCATTTGTTCTCACATGTATCTGTTTTTCAATTCTTTACATTGTTGAATAATATTCCATTATGCTAATATACCACAATTTTCTTATTCATTCATCATCTCTTTGATAGATATTTGCATGATTTCCAATTTGGGCTATTAGATAAAATGTAAGTATGAATATTTCTGAACACTTCTTTGTTTGAACATAAGTTTTTATATCTCTTAGATAAATCCCTATGAGTAAAATTTCTGAACATATGTTTATTTTTCTTTTTTTTTTTTTCTGTGATTTGGATGAAAGTTTGCAAAGCCAATATTTGGTTTTCCATTCAAAAATTCATATGCATTCTTCTTTGTGATGCTGATTGCAGTCTCCAGAATGTAACAGCATTCTTCCCATTTCCTCCCTGTGTTTACCTTTTGTATTTGTCTTCTTTTCCATCCCTTCTGCCTTGTGAGCTTTAAGCCTAAACAGATCCTGCCTTTTTGGTCTTGTATGATTGATTGTTCTAAGGAGTAAGTACCTCCCAGAGGTTATTGTTCATCTTGTCAACCTTTCTATTGTTTGGCTGAAAGGTAAGTCATGGGACTTAGTTCAGTTTCAGACCTAAAGGGACCTAAGGGCCAGGTTTACTAGTCTGATAGAGACTGGTTGTTGTTGTTTTGGTTAAGTACTGTCGAATCAATTCTGACCCATAGCCACCTTGTGTAGGGTTTCCAAGGAGCGGCTGGTGAGCTTGAACCACTGACCTTGTTGTTAAAACCAGCATTGCAGTCCAGTGCATTAACCTGCAGCACCACACCAGGACTCTATAGTTGTTGTTGTTGTTGTTAAGTGCCATTGAGTCAATTCCGATCCATAGCGGCCCTGTATAAGGTTTCTAAGGAGCAGCTGGTGAGCTTGAACCACTTACCTTGCAGTTCAAATGACTTTGCAGTCTGAGGCATTAGCCAACAGTGCCACACCAAGACTCCATAGTAGATCTCCTGAAAGTATGTTTAACCTTTTAAGAAACTGCCAAAAAGTTTTTAAAGTGATACCATTTTACATTACCACCACCATGGTGGGAGTTTCATTGTTTCACATCCTTTCAACACTTACTATTGTCAGGTTTCAAATTTAACCATTCTAAAACTAAAACCAGACCTATTGCCATTGAGTGGGTTCCGAGTCCTAGTGGCTGCATAGGACAGAATAGAACTGTCCCATAGAGTTTCGAAGGCTGTCAATCAGTGTAATTTTCAATTTTCTTTAAACTTCTTCAAAATAAGCCCTTGTGATCATTCTGTGTTCTTCAAAAAAATCTATTGGCACCACCTCTTTGGAATCCCAAAAAAACAGATGCTATAAAACCTCCTTCCAAGAATAAGACTCAATGGGAATACACGCTCTGATTGGTGACCACACTCGTCACCAATAAGGGGAATTAAGGGAAAAACAGCAATGAAGCGGCGAGCTAAGCCCTACATTGTGGAGAGTGAAGCATTCAGCTGATAAAAAGAGAGGGCATA
>NW_006408601.1:1160195-1171768 GCF_000296735.1 Chrysochloris asiatica
TATGAGTCAGAACTGACTCAGTGGTACTTAACAACAACACCATAGTGGCAAAAGGTACACTAGTAGTTTCTTGGGCTGGGCATTGCCTTTGGGTTGACCACATAGAGAAAGAAGGAGACTTGCTGGAATAATGGAAATATTCTACATTTTTATTGTGGTAATGGTTGTTTTTGTTGTTAAGTGCCCTCAAGTCGGTTCTGCTTAATAAGGACCCTGTAGAGGGTTTCCAGTGAGCAGCTGGTGAGTTTGAACTGCCAACCTTGCAGTTCAAATGACCTTACAGTCCAGTGCTTACCCTACAGACACACACCAGGACTCCTTGGTGATGGTTAGAGGGGTGTATAAATTGTCAAAACTCATCAAGTTGTATACTCAAAATGGGAACACTTGATTGTAAGTTAATTATAGCAAAATAAAGTTAATTATATCAAAATAAAGTTGACTTAAAAAGAAAGAAAAGAGAGAAGGAAATGTGATATAGGATTTGGAGCATAGACTGCTAGTCAGGTAGAATTCAGCTCTCAGCTCTTGAATCCCAGAAGTGTGATCATCATGGGCAAATCACTTTACTTCTCAGAACCTGGATTTAGTTGTGTGGGAGTTCTGATAATGCCTGCATAAGATGGCTGTGGTAAGATATTGCTAAAGGTAGAGAAAGAGAGAGAGAGAGAGCTAGGTAACTATTGATTATTTTGTTAGTTTTCATCCAATCAGTTCTGACGCATGGTGACCTCATGTGTGTCACGTAGAACTGCCAGGCCAGTGACATTTGGAGTAAAACTCCAGGCTTATCTTCTAAATCACCTCTGGGTGTACTCAAACCACCAACCTTTTGGATAGTAGTTGTGAGCTTCCCCATATGCACCACCCATGGTGTCATATTGTGGTTGTTATTGGTTGCTCTGACCTTAAGTAGAACAAGGGACCGTTGTCCAGCCCTGCACCATTCTCATCATTGTTTGTATATTTGAGTCCAGAGTTGTAGCTATTGTGTCAATTAATCTTATTTAGGGTTTCCCTCTTTTTTGCTAAGCATGTGTCCTTTTCTAACAGTTGGCATTTCCTGATGACGTGTCCAAAATAAGCAAGATGAAATCTCACCATCTCTTGCTTCTGAGAAGCATTCTGCTGTACTTTCTTCAAGGCTGATGTGTTTGTTCTTTTGGCAGTCCATGGTGTGTGTGTGTGTGTGTGTGTACATATATACAAATATATATCAGAACAGGCAAAATATGATATTTAATAGTGTCCAACTAATGTTAATTTTCTTCTATTTAACTTCCACAAAGGAGATGAAAGAACCGGAAGGTTGTGGTATTTCTTGGAGATGTTTAGCCAGCTCTTTGGACCCAAACAGTTCAGAAATAATTATGGCCCCAAGTCACAGATCAGGCCAGCAGACACTACTCTCTTCCCTGGATAATAAGACAAAACACAGGAAATTGTGGCTTGGCAGTGGTTCTTAGATAAAAGAAAGGCTTGTAGAACAAACCATAGGCAGGGAGAGAGATGGGTAGGAGGCAGGGAAAGAGATACAAGTAAAGCTGTAGATAATAAGACTTTTCTCCTATGCAGCAATCCCAAGTTTTTCTTCAGTTCTATGATTGATGTTATCTGGAGGTAAGAAATAATTACTGTGCTCAGTGCAGAGTAGTCTAGTGGAAAGAAAATAGCCTTTGAAGTTCTCAGACCAGGGCTTGAATGCCAGCTTTTCCATTCCATGTGTGTGTGATCTTTGGCAGGAGGCGTAGGATCTGTGAATCACAGTTTCCTCATCGTTAAGACAAGCATAATAAAAGAATCTAGCTCAGGGATGCTGTGGAGATCAAATAACACAGGCTTCCATGAAATCTATGAGAGTCTCAGTTCTCAAAGTCTGGAATTTGGGTAGAATATGTGACCAAGGACAGTCAAGTCCAGCACAGGTTACAGAGTGCTCAAGAGCAGGGGCAGATCCAGATTGGTGGAGAATGTTCTCTCAGCTGAGTTGGCGTAGCATTGAGAGACGGTAAACCCAGCCCTAAGTGATGGGAGTAAACTATTTAAGAGTAAGTTCTTAGTTGCCATCAAGGTGATTCCAACTCATGACAGCCCTGTGTGCAAAATAGAACTGCACTCAGCAGGGCTCTCAGGCTATAACCTTTCAGATGCAAATCACCAGGCTTGTTTCTGAGAGGCCCCTGGGTAGGTTCAAACCACTAATCTTTCAGCTAGTCATCCAGTGCTTAAACTCTTTGATTTTAAGACTAAGGAGAAGCATAACACTTTCTCCATCCATTCTCCACCTGGAAACCCTCAGCTCTGTTCTCTACTGTGTTTTAAACTCTTGGCCCTGGAATCCTCAGAGCAGAATGTGACTGTGTTCTCCCTCTGGGAAGGATTGCTGCAGCAAAATTGAGTCTGTTCTGTGAAGTGTTTGTCCTACTTGCGTTTTGTAAATACAAAAGGTCACCACCCTGTGTTTGTGACCTCTCTCCTCAGTGGGTGCCAAAGCTTCCTGTCCCGGTTGGCAAAAGGTGCTCTTCACAGCCACCATGGGGGAGGGAGGGGGAATCCAAACCAGGGGGTCTGGGAAGTTAGATAATTCTGTTGATATCTTGGTTGCAATAGATCACCTTGAGATGATCAGTGTTGAGAGGATCTCATTATAAATAAACCAATTTTTGAAGAATATTTGAGAAAGGAAATGGAACAACACTGAAAGAAAATAAATTAGAAGATATCCTATCACCTGCACCCACCCTCTTCAGTGGCTGAGAGACTAGTCGGGTCCTTCCCCCTGTGTTCTTTGACACAGTCATTTCAGAAGCTGTTGGAATGAACCGTGTCAAAAATCATGGATTCAAGACTATTTTGGATTCTCCTTGGTTATGAGAACTTGGACTTGTCTTAACTTTTCTGAGCCTTTATTTATCACTAATATCTGCTATTGTTCATTAACTGTCTTCTATGTATCATACTGCCAAAAATTGTCTCAAGAAATCTCACAACAGTTACATGAAGGAAGTGTTTCTTATTCCCTATTTTAGATTTAAAATTGAGACCTGAAAATGTAAGTTCCTTGCTCGTGGTTATAATCTAGTTGAGTCATTGAGATTTCCAGACTCTCAAATTTATGTTGAAGCAATCCTCTATTTCCAGGATATGCTCTCAACTTTTCAAATGAGCTTCCTTAGCCTTAATAATAATAATAATAATAATATGAACTTTCTCACAGATTTTCCTCACCAAATCCTAAAGTTTTTCAAATGGTTATGCATATTCAAAGGGTTTTGGTGTCTGTGTTTCAGAGTATACCAGTATCCTCTATGGAAGGTTGTCTCAGAGTATCTGAGTAAGAAGAAAATATCTGTAGAGAGGGCTGAAACCAAAGGGGTCAAATCAGAGATCAGATGCACATGTGCACAGCACGAACCTTCCCTCTCTGCCTCTTGCTCTCTCCTTGTGCTGGTGCTGAGGCATCTGGAACAGCCCCATCTCCGGGCATGCTTTCTTGCCCCTGGGGCAGAGCAGACTTTAGAGAAACAGTTGCCTCTCCTTGGCTCACCTATTCAGGTTAGAGATCTCCTTACTGGCTAATATTCTTTCTTCTTTAAATTCAGCATCTATATAAAGCCTTCCTAAAACATAGGTCCTTCCATTTACTCAACATCCTCCTCTACCCACTTGTCCCTCCCAGTTCCTGAAGATAAACTACTTATAATAACTAAAATCTGGCACAATTTAATGTCCATCCATAGAGGACTAGTTAAGTAAGTTATGCTCCATCCTTACTATGTTCAGGAATCAACACTCATCCAACTGAAAGTGAAAGAAATACAACTCAAACTGCCTGGAGCCAAAATAGGAGTTCAGTACCTCAGGTAACTGAAAGGCCCACAGTATATGACTTTAGGTCCAATGGGATCAGAGTTTAAACAATGTCAGAAACCTGCCTTCTTCCATCTCCTGTCTCTGCTTTCTCCATCATTGACTTCATTCTCAGGCAACAGAGGACACTGACAGTTCAGGGCTTGTTGTTGTAGTTATTGTTAAGTCCTGCAGAGTCAGTTCCGACTCATAGTGACCCTGTATAAGGTTTCCAAAGATCATCTGGTGGGTTTGAACTACTGACCTTGTGGTTAGCAGTTCAGTGTTTATCCTACAGCGCCATACCAGGAGTGCTTATATCCCACCAAATGTTGTCAACTTACAAGGACAAGAGCCTCTCATTCACCAGTTCAGGCAAAAGTTTTAAGGCTACTTCTGGAATAATCCCTGTGATTCTGAAGAGATCAAGTCTTAATCAAAAGCTAGATAAAACACAAAGGCCAGACTATTAAACTTCTAATAGAAAACATGAGAAAATCTTCACGTTCTTGTTGTCCTGAGGTACCGCTAAATCCATTTTGTTAAACTTGTGGTGGCCTTATGTGACAGAGCACATCTGCCCACTAGAGTTTCTTAGGCTGGAATCTTTATGGGAGCAGATCACCAGTGGAGACATTGGTGGTACTACATCCTGATCACCAATCTTTCACTTAGCAGCCAAGCGCTTAACTTGTCACTAGAGCTCCTTTATAACCTAGACAGTGTCATGACTTTGGTTAGATTAAACATACTGATAACAAAAGAAAAAATGATAAATTGGACTTAATAAAAAAATTGTAATTACTCTTTGAAGGAAACCATTTTAAATGAATAGGCCAGTTGCTGACAAAAGATAGCGGATGGTCTTTACACTACAAACTCCCTCAGCTACTCTAAATAAAAAATCACAGGAATCTATGTAGATCAATGTGGAAAGATTTAGGGGGATGAGTATTTCTATTTTATCCACTACTGTATCCCTAGTGTGGCACTGTAGACTAAGCACTGGACTGTTAACTGTAAGATTGGCAGTTCAAACTCACCAGCTGCTCCTTGGAAACTCTATACAAGATTGCTATGACTCAAACTGACTCAACAGCACACAGTAACAACAATAACATCTGCTGGTGTGCCTCTGAGGAGTCAGCACAAGGTCAGCAGTTCAAACCCACCAGCTGCTCCTTGGAAACCCCGTACAGGGTCACTATGTGTTGGAACCAACTTGAGGGCACTTAACAACAACACCCCTAAAATAACCTAAATCCACTGCCACTGGGTGGGTTCTGACTCATAGTGACCCTTTCTTTCTAGGGTTTTCAAGACTAAATCTTTATAGGAGCAGACAGCCTCATCCTTCTCTTGTGAAGCAGCTGGTGGATTTGAACTTCTGGTCTTGTGGTTAGAAGTTCAGTGCTTACCCTACAGTGCCACCAGGGCTCCTTTCACCTAAAATGTTTAGTGGTTAAGTGCCTTCGAGATGGTTCCAACTCATAGCAACCCTGTATAAGATTTCTAAGGAGTGGCTCATGGGTTTAAAGTACTGACTTTGCAGTTATCCGTCCAGTGCTTATGCTACAGAGCCACAGTTGTTGTTCTGTGCTGTCGAGTTGATTCTGACCCATAGCGATCCTGTACAGGATTTCTGAGGCTTTCAATCTTTATGGGAACAGAAAGCCCCATCTTTCTCCTGCGGAATCACTGGTAGTTCCGAACTGCTGACCTTGATATTAGCAGCCCAGTTCATAACCATTATGCTACCAGAGCTCATTCACAGGAGGAGTCCTAAAATAGTAGACAATAACTATTTGTTGAATGAATGACTCTCCAAAATACACATACATTATTAAATTGTAAAGAACTATTTCATATATATATATTTAAGAAGTTTATTAGGTATAATTACATAGAAAGCGTTAGAAGGGGGAAGCGAGAAATGAGCTTTTACATTTTACATCTTACATTTATATAGATGCTGAATTTTTCACTCTACTCTAGGAAGAAAAGAAATTTTTAAAAATCACAAGTCTGTGTTCACTTTGAGCACTTATATTAAAATTAGAATATTACAGAGACAATTAGCATAGCCCCCACACAAGGATGAAATGCAAATTTGTGAAGCATTCTGTATATTTTTAAAACCCCATTAGAGTGTATCATTTTAGGGCCTGACCTTTAGGCCCTCAGGCCACGCCCTACCTGGAATAGAGAAGCCATAACTTGTGCTACTTGGAAGAAGTACAGTCAGAATGCTCCTTCGAAGCAAGGATGGCTAGACTTCCTTTCTGGTACTTTGAATAAACTATTAGGGGCTAGATCCTGGAGAAAGACATCATGCTTGAAAAAGTAGAGAGTCAGTGAAAAAGAGGAAGACCTTCAAGGAAAGAGATTGACACAGTGGCAGAAACAATGGGCTCAAACATAACAATTGTGAAGATGCCGCAAAGCTGGGCAGTGCTTTGTTGTGTTGTGCATAGAGTCACCATGAGTAGGAACCCACTCAACAGCACCTAACAACAATTGCTACTCACCTCAGCTTCCAGTTTTCAATCATTCAAGATTATGCATGCTTCTGTCCAGTTTCTGCACAGTTGAGCTTTTTGCTTTGGGTCTAGCTCCTTTGAACTGACAAACTGACAGTCCAGGTTTTAATTTACCAGTTTTTCCAAGTTGCTGCCCTCAAGTGTTTCAGCTCTGAATGAATGACACTCCAACCTGTCATTTACCGAGGTTCCTTAGACATTACTACATCCTGACCCAGGAATGTCCTCAGCAGAGCAGGGTGGGTGTTCCCCTCCACTCTCTCCCTCTCAAGGTGAAAGCTTGCAAGACGCCATAAAATCCCTACAATTATATGACAGAAGCTATGAAGAAAGAGTTCCACGTGCTTAGCATGCTAGAGTTACTATTTTTGCAGAATGTGAGCTGAGCAAGTTTTCTTAATTATCCCCCATTTTTCAGAAAGGAAGGAAACTCAGCCCCCAAATTTAAACAAAGTTAACCTTAATTATTCATATAACAAGAGTAACAAGCCCTAGGTCACACAATGAGCGTGACCTAAAATCTTCTGATTATAAATGTCATTCTCTCTTGCTTCACTACATCAGGGAAAATAAGAAAAGAACAGTCCTCTGTTGTTGTTAAGTTCGATTGAATTGGTTCTAACTCATAACAACCCTGTACAGAGTTTCCAAGGAGCAGTTTGTGTGTTTGAACTGCCGACCTTGCGATTAACAGTCCAGCACTTATCCTACAGTGCCACACTGATAGACTCCACCTGTAGAATGAAAGATGTTTCTATTCTACCTGTTGTCCCTGTCTTGGGGTGGTGCTGTAGGATAAGCATTAGACTGTTAACCGCAAGGTTGGCAGTTCAAACCCATGAACTGCTTCTTGGAAATCATGGAGTTGCTACGAGTTGGAACTGACTCAATGGCACGTAACAACAACAGCAGCATTGCCCCTGTACATCCTATTATAAACGAGGCTTTTATTGAGAGAACCCAGATACAAACTATCCCTGGATAGAAATAGACATCGATCATCTGGAATTTTCCCCAAGTTGACCTTATGAAAAATTATAAATGAATAAGGAGACAAAGCTGACTGTCCAGGAAAGGGTGATTACTTTCTCACTCACCCAAGTCAAGACAGGTGATTTCTCTGAGAATATAAAGATTTAAGATTATCCAAAGTGCTTCAAGTAAAGAAAGTCAAGATGTGAAAATGTGCCTTTCTGAGAGTAAGTCCATACTTTCCACCTATTCTATACATTCTTCTTGGAAAAATACACTGAATGAGCCCAAAAGGTACAGATCTGTTAAGTTGTCAAAGTATTATATGTATTTTGGTTCCTAGACTTTTATCAGATATATGGTTTCTGAAGATACTCTCCCAGCCAGTAGCTTGTCAATTCACTTTTTTAGTAGTAGCTTGTCCATTCATTTTTTAGTAAAGTCTTTGGATAAGCAAATTTCAAATTTTTTATGAGGTACCATTTACTTATTTTGTCTTTTGTTGTTTGTGCTTTTTGTTATTATATTAGGCAGTCCATTGTTGAAAGCTAGGCCTGACAACAATGCCTCTGCTTGTTTATCTAAGGATGTTATGGTTTGTACATTTAGGTCCTTTATCCATTTTGAATTTGTTTTTGTGTGTAAAACATGGATACTTTTTTCATTTTTGTGCATCTGGAAATCTAATTTTCCCAGTACCATATGTTGGAAAGGCTCTTCTTTCTGCATTGAATGGACTTAATACCTTTATCAAAAATAAGTTGACCATACATTTGTGCATTTGTTTCTGGACTCTGAATTCTATTCCTTTGGTCTATGTGTCTATTGTTCTACCAATACAAGGCTGTCTTGATTACTGTAGCTGTAGGTTGTTGTTAAGTGTTGTTGAGTTGGTTCCAGCTCAAAGTGAGCCTAGATAGGGTTTTCAAGGAGCCACTGATGGGTTCTTATCCTATAGCACCGCACCAAGATTCAACTGTAGAGTATGTTTTTAAACCAGGAAGTGTGAGTCCTTCTACTTTGTTCTTCTCTTTCAAAATTGTTTTAGTTATTTAGGGCCTCTTGCCTTTCAATATAAAATTGAGGTCTGATATTTCTATTTCTGTAAAGAAGGCTGTTGGAATTTTTATCAGAATTATATTGTTTTTGGTTTTTTTACTTGTGAATTAAGTGAAGGTTTACAGAGCCGATCATCAATTTTACATTCAACAAATTATATACTTAGCTTCATTACATTGATTGTAATTTCCTCCATGTAACAACAGTGAACAGTATTTACCTCCATTTACTTTAACTATTACATTCCTTCCTGTGTTTCCCGACACCTTCATCTTTCCTCTGCCAACCTCCTTCTTGTTGTATATTAGCTGCCCTGTCACACATGGCAACATGTGTCTACCCACCTATGAATAACTTTCCCACACCTTTACCCCCATAACCATCATAGATTGTTCATTTTATCAAGAAAAACTGTTCTAAACTTTCTACAACATTGGTCTCATACAATACTTGTCCTTTTGTTATTGACCTATTTCATTCAGCATAATGTCCTCCAGGTTCATCCATACTGTGGGGTGTTTCACAGACTCATCATTATTCAACACTGTGTACTGTTTCATTGTGTGTACGTACCAAAATTTGTTTAATCATTCATCTATTGATAGCCATTTAGGCTGTCTCCATCTTTTTGATAAGTGTCCTGTAGACAGCATATTGAAGGATACTGTTATATATCTGCTCCCTCTGTCTCTCGACTGATGTATTTAATCCACTTACATTTGATGTAAGTATCAATAGGTATGAATTGATTGGTGTAATTTTGTTGTGTGTGTTTTCTTTTGTTAATTGTCTTGTGGTACTGCCAGTTTCTTTGTGCCACGTAATTTTCTGCACTGAATTTATTTGTTTGTGGTTTTCTTTTCATTTTCATTTCTGTCCTGTTAATGATTACTAAATCTTTCAGATTTTCCTCTTTTTTCAAATTTTGATGTACATGTGTATTAATTTTCTTTAAGGTTACCTGGTAATTTATTACTTTTTTCCCTGTTTAAAACAGTCGGTTTTATCTTTAAATCTACTTGACTTCCTTGCCATTTAAAAGTTCTGTATATCTGCACTGTTCCCTCTTTTTGATTTAGAGTTGTCTTTATTAAAAATTGATTCTCTCTGGTTCCCTGTTTTCAATCTTGTAGGTTTGTTTTATTTTAAATACTTCTATATCTAGATTTAATTCTTGGTGATGTTTTCAAGTATGTTTATCTCCTGTTCTTGTTTGCTATTGTTGGTTCTTAGTCTAAAGAATACTATTTAGCATTTTTTATAAAGTTGGTTTGGTCTTTACAATTCCTTTCATTTCTGTTTACCAGACAACATTCTAAGTTTGCCATCGTATTTGAGGAACAGTTTAGTTGGGTATATGATTCTTGGTTAGAAGTTTTTTTCCTCTCAGAGTTTTGTATATGTCACCTCTTTGCCTTCTTTCTTGCATGGTTGCTGCTGAAAAATCAGAGCTTAGTCTTATTGTTCTCCTTTGTAGGTAACTTTTCATTTTTCACAGGTTTCTCTCAGGATTCTTTCCTTGTCTTTAATTTTGGAAGGTTTGAGTATGAACATGTCTTGGTAATTTTCTTCTGGGATCTATCCTGTTTAGGGTTTGTACAGCTTCTTGTGTCATTATCTTTCCATCTTTCATGTTAGGGAAGTTTTCTTCCAACAATTCTATAATTTTCTCTATGCTTTTTATTGTCTCTTCCTGTTCTGGAATTCTGATCACCTGTAAGTTGTTCCTCTTTATGGTGTCCCAGATAACTCTTAGACTTTCTTTGGGTTTTTCTTTTTTTTTTTTTCTGATTGTTCTTCTACCATACTACTGTTGAGAGATTTCTCTTCACTAATTCAGGCTTCCATTACTTCACATCTACTCCTTTGCCTTTCAATGTACTGTCAATTTCTGAGATCTTAATATTAATCTTCTGGAATTTATAATGCAGGTTTTGTATTGTTTCAAACTTTGCATTTAATTTCTTTGATTGCTCTTACAGTGTTTTCCTGAATTCTTCTAAAAAATTTTTCTGTGTTCTTGTTTTCCTCTTTCTTTCTGTCAATCCTTGGAAAGTACCTAAATAGCATTCTTTTGAATCCTTTTTCTGTTAGTTCCATGACCTTTTCTTTCTCAGAAACACTTTCTGATTCTGCATCTTGGTCATTTGTTTGAGTCATTTTTTCATGTTTTTTCATTTGAGCTAAAATTTTCTGTTGTCTCCAGGGCATTGAGGTGTTGTCATAATTTGTTTTTAATTGATGATTGTATGTGTCCTTAGGCTTTTGCCAACTCCTGTGAGTGTGGTTAGAGAATGGAAGCAGTAACACCATTCTCGTTCATTGTTTGTGTGCCTCCATTTAGGGTAGGTTTGGCTGATGCTGGCTATTGTCTACCATGATCAGGTGGTATAGGAATTGGTATTGGTTCTTAACCAATGGGTGGAGCTGCAGAGGGTACAGTTGTGGCTGAGCTGTAGGGGAACTATTGCTGTCTCCATTTGGAAGGGAAAGAGAAAATCCCTCCTACACACATACACACACAAGAAAAAGCAGAATGAGCAAACAAGAAATCAACATTGAAAAACTAAATTTATAGAGACAAAAGAAATAAAAATAGGCAACAACCAGAAAAAAATAATACAATCACTATAAAGATAAATGAGGGTCAGGAAAATGGTGATAGAGTCGAGAAAAATAAGAGACAAAATAAAAGGAAGAATTTATTTTTAAACTTAAGAATAATGAAAAAGAAAAAAGAGGGACAGGAATATAGAGACGTAGAAGAGAAAAATAAGAGGGGAAGCAAAAGGAAGAAATAAAAAACCAAACATACTTCAAAAAACCAGGGAGAGGGAAGATA
The DNA here is from genome assembly GCF_000296735.1 of Chrysochloris asiatica. Classification (NCBI taxonomy): domain Eukaryota; kingdom Metazoa; phylum Chordata; class Mammalia; order Afrosoricida; family Chrysochloridae; genus Chrysochloris; species Chrysochloris asiatica. The sequence continues at coordinate 1,171,458 of NW_006408601.1, forward strand.
AAAAGAGAGTAGTAAAAAAAAATATCAAAGCTGGGGGTGTATGAGAGGGGAAATGAGAAACAGAAGGAAAGAAGGAAAAACAAAAGCAGAAGTTGTTGTTATAAGCCGTGGAGTCGGTTCCGACTCATAGCTACCCTGTTTCCAAAGCTGTAAATCTTTACCTGAGCAGAAATCCTCATCTTTCTCCCACAGAACAGCTGGTAGTTTCGAACTGCTGACCGTGAGATTAGCAGCCCGATTAAGGAACTCTGGTAAGAGCTCCTTAAAAGCAGAGATGTTGTTGTTGTCGTTAAGTGCCGTCGAGTCGGTTC
>NW_006408601.1:1172188-1176499 GCF_000296735.1 Chrysochloris asiatica
GGAGCTGGTTTCAGTGTCTGTTAGGACTACAAGGAAGCTGTGGGAAGAGTGACTGGTTAAATTCTGGTTGATGACTCTGTGGGTTCTGGAAGTCTAGAGCTGAGCCCACCAGAATCAAGATACCAAAGAGGTGCACCAAAGCAGTGCAGCTGTACTCCACCTCACAATGGAATGGTTCCTAACCACATGGCTGTGGACTCCTGGAAAGTAGAGTCTGTGCTGGAGGTGGATGAGGGTGGGAGCTGGCTACACCTCGGGTCACCAGAGCAACATGGTGAAAAAGAGGGAATCGCACCTTTCTAGTGTTCTGTGTGAATCTGTTCTGCCAGGCCACCTTCTGTTGCCAGAGCTACTCACAAGGTGGTCACTCCGTGTCTGGTCTGCCGTTCACCAGTTATTCTTTCTCTGTTGCCGTCCCTGTTCAGCGTCTCCTCCTAGCAGGCACTCAATCTATTTCTCTACACCTTCCTCAAAAGTGCAGGGTTCCAGAATTTTCATCTGTGTCTATTTCATCTGGTCTTTCGTGTCTTTGTTGTAGAGTGTGTACTGTGTCTACCTAGTCCTAGGATTACAATGTTTTTATCTATCACTTTGAGTAGTATTGCTCTCTTAACAATGTTGTCTTCTAATCCATGAACATAGAACATCTTTCAATTTAATTAAGTTTGCATTCATCTCTTTCAGCAGTGTTTTATCGTTTTCATTGTATAAGATCTTCACAGCACTGATTAGACTTATACATAGCTATTTTGTTGTTGTTGTTATGTGCTGTCAAGTCAGTTCTGACTTATGGAGACCCTGCATGGGTTTCCAAGGAGCAGCTGGTGAGTTTGAACCGCTGATGCTGAGGTTCAACTCGACCTTATGGTCCACACCAGGACTAGCTATTTTATTCTCTAGCAAAGATGTCAGTTTGAGGACTAAGGTGTGCCTGACCCAAACCATTGTATTTTCAATTGCCTCATATGTATGTGAAAGTTGAAAAATTAATAAGGAAGACCATAGAAGAATATATGCATTTGAATTATGGTATTGGAGAAGAATGCTAAAAGTACTATGGACCGCAAGAAGAAGTAACAAATATGCCTTGGTGGAAATACATCCAGAGTGCTCCTTAGAAGCCAGGATGACAAGACTTTATCTCTCATACTTTGAACATGTTATCAGGAGGCACCCATTCCTAGAGAAGGATATCATACTTGGGAAAATGGAGGGCCAGAAAAAAAGAGGAAGACTCCCTCTGAGATGGATTGACACCATAGGAAAAACAATGGGATTAAATGTAACAACAATTATGAAGGTGGCACAGGACCAGGCAGTGTTTCATTCTGTTGTGCACAGGGTTGCTATAGGTTGGAACTGTCTCAATGGCATCTAACAACAATTTTAATTAAATGCTACTGTAAATTGAATTGTTTCCCTAATTTCATTTGCAGAGTTCTCCTTGCTGGTACAGAGAAACCCAACTGTTTTTTGTTTGTTGGCTTTATATCCTTTGCAACTTTGCCAAATTCCTCTATTGGCTCTAGAAGTTTTCTTGTGGATGCTTTTAGGGTTTTCTATCTATAGGATCATAGCCTCCTATATATAGAGTATATATAGATTACTTCTTTTCCAATTTAGGTCCTTTTTAGTTCTTTTTCTTGTCTTATTATTCTGACTGGAACTTCTAAGACAATGTTGAATAGAAGTGGTAAGAGTGGGCACCCTGTTTTGTTTCCAATTTCAGAATCTCCTTTTAGAATTCTTGTTTTTACAATCACAATTAGCACTGTTAACAATCACAACGGAATCATCTACTCCATTAGCATCTCCCCCCACCTTCTTTTACTCTAACCATCAGGAAAATGTTATTTGGTGGGAGTTTGTAAAAACTATGGCTAGAAGAGACATTAAATATTTCACCGCCCCACACAAGTCCAAATGTTATTTGTGTTATTAAACATATACTTTTTAAAAACTGTGGTTAATTTTTTCAAGAGCACAGACAACAAAATTGAAAACTACTTCAGAAAGTGAATAAAAAATTACATTCTAGAATTGAAAATTGGACAATTAAACTACAATGTGTTGTTGTTGTTAAGTGCCATTGAATTGGTTCCAACTCATAGTGACCCCGAATAGGGTTTCTGATCAAAAAAAGGATTCATGAACTAAAAATTCAGTCAGTGAAAATATATTCACACTGAAGCAATGAGTGTGTGTGGAGAGATATGATAAAGGAGAGTGCAAGATATTTATAGAACATAGTTGCTGTTACAGTTGTTGTTAAGTGCTTTTGAGTCTGTTCCAACTCAAAGCGACCCTATATAGAGTTTCTGAGGAGCAGATGGTGACTTTGAACCACCGACCTTGCAGTTCAAACCAACCTTGTGGTTGAGTGCTTATCCTGCTTTATTCCAAAAATAAAGAGACAATGGGGCAGAATTATATTAGAAGAGAGAATGGCTACATTAGATGCATTAGAAGCAATATTAGAAGAGATAAATGCTTACAATTTTTGTAAATTGATAAAATTAATCAAATCACAGAATCAAGATGTGTTATAAGTACCAAGGCAGAATAAGTACAAAAAAAAATTTTTTTAATCACATCCAAACATATTACATACAATTGTTGAAAACCAAAATTAAAAAGGAGAGCTTAAAAGCAGCTAGTGGAGTTCATTTTCTGAAAGACAAATTTCTGAGGCCAGGAAGTAGCAGGGAAGATGACAGACACAGGAGAATGGAGAGCCCACGGTGAAAGTGCGAAGAGTGCCGTCACATTGAGGGGGTTATACCTAATGTCAGGAAACAAAATGTGTATAAATTGTAGAATGGAAAGCTCATTTGCTCTGTAAACTTTCACTCAAATCACAAGAAAATGTTCCAAAACAGAAAATGAGGGCAAGTTGTCAGAGTGACATGTGAAAGGAGGATACACTGTGGGTTTGTTGTTCTTGTTTAAAAAAATACCAAAACAAAAACAAACAGACTGACAGCTGACTTCTAAATAGAAGATATGAAAACAAGAAATCAATGGAATTACATCTTCCACACACTGAGGGAAATTAAAAGCCAACCTAAAACTTTACATTATGAAAATTATTCTTCATAAATAAAGGGAAAATAGTTCTTACACATAAATAGAAACTGAGAGGATTATTGTAGGCAAAATAATAAAAGTCAATCAAATTGAAAACAGAAACAATAGACAAAAATAATTAAGCTCAAAGCTAGTTAATAGAAACAATTACAATGAATAAATTTCTAAACAGACTGATAAAAAAATACATAATGAAGAGAAGATACAAATTACCAAGACCAGAAATGCAGAAGAGGACCTAGTTACCAATCCTATAGTCATTAACAAGATAATAAGTGAATATAATGAACAACTTTATGCCAATACACTTGATAACATAGAAAAAATAAATGGACTCCTGAAAATGATGAACTATCATGCCTCACTCAACAGGAAATAGATAGTAGGAATAGTTCTGTATTGGTTAGATAAATTGAATTTATAGTTTAAAAACTTTCCCAGAAAGCAAACGTCAATCCTAGATGATGAATTATATCAAAGTGAATTATATCAAGCAGTTTAGGAAGAAAATAATACTAATTCTACACAAAATCTTTCTGAATGTAGGTGAGATGGGACATGTCCCAGCTTAATTTTTGAAGTTATGATTTTCCTGATACTAAAGTTAGAAAGTATATTTAAGAAAAGAAAACTACAGAACAATTTCTCTTATAGGCACAACACAAAAATATTCAACAAAATATTAGCCCAACACTAAACTTACATATTTATGTAACTTAATTTATATGACTTTCTTGAAAAGGCAAATCTAGGGGTAGAAATCAAATCATTGGTTGCTGGGGACTGAGGTGAGGGGAAGAGATTGTTTTCGAGGTCACTGGAGAAGGCTTTCATGTTTGGTAAGGTAGGAGAAAAAGAGGAAGACCCCCAATGAGATGGATTGGCCAAGTGGCAGCATTGGTGGACTCAAGCATGGCAACAGTAGTGACGTTGGCCCAGGATCCAACAATGTTTCGTTCGGCTGTGCGTAGGGTCACTATGAGTCGGTACCAACTCTATGGCAACTAACAACAGCAATAACAATGAGAGAATTTTGTGTGGTGATGAATGTGTTCTATGTCTTGATTGTGATGGGTTACATGACTGCCTTAAGTCATTGAGCTGTACACCTGAAAAGGGTGAATTTTGCTGAATGTAAATTATACCACAATGAACCAGAATTTTAAAAAAACAGTAGCATATCACTGAGTAAGGAGTCCTGGTGTGGCGCCAGACTGCAAAGCC
>NW_006408601.1:1178679-1179231 GCF_000296735.1 Chrysochloris asiatica
CCCGCAGTGTTCGGTTCTATTTTGTGTAAAGTGTCTATGAGTCAGGACCAATTCGACGGCACTTAATAACAACAGTCATTTACAGACCAAGAGAGTTGGATTAATTTTGTACTTCAGCTGGTATCTAGGAAGCACCTGGCTCACTCAGTAATTTCCTTAGGTTAGGTGTGTATTTTACATCTGCACAAATGGCCCTGGAGTCGCGCTTCATTGTGATTCAGCAAACAGAACTAGCTAGTGATCTGAAATCAGCTGCCTATACCAATAATGGCTCCATTGGACCTTAGCTTTCTATTGTAACTTCTAAAATTAATATATCTTTCTGTTATAATGAAAAAATAATCTCCACTGAATGCAAAAAGCAATGCCTGATGCTACCGCATGATTACTTTCAGAATAAATTGAATATTCTATTGTCCAGTTATAATGATCAAATTAAAGAGATTTCAGCCTGCAAGATAGGAAGAAATTCTGTCTATTAGACAATATCCAATAAACCAATAACTAAACTGTACCAATGTATTAAGCATAATTAGCCTTAAATTAAATATG
>NW_006408601.1:1180441-1187271 GCF_000296735.1 Chrysochloris asiatica
GAGTTGGTTCTGACCCTTAGCAATCCTGTATAGGATTTCCAAGGAGCAGTTGGTGAGCTTGAACCACCAACCTGGGTTCAAGCCAACCTTGCAGTCCAGTGCATTAACCCACAGCGTCACACCAGGATGCCTTTCACTTGATTGTTGTTGTTAACTGCCAAGTAGGTTCCGACCCATAGTGACCCTACATAGCGTTTCCAAGGAGCAACTGGTGAGCTTGAACCGCCAACCTTGTGGTTCAAACCAAATTCGCAATCCAGTGCATTTGTCAACAACACCACACCAGGACTCCCTTTCAATTGATAGACATTCCTACTTCTAGACTGCTCCTCAATCCACCTATCCTGAACACTGTCATCAAATCATCTGTAAGAAAAATTGAACGGCCATCTTTCGTCAACCTAATAATAGCTGGATTCATTAGTATTCATTAGGTTATGGTGAGGTGACAACTGTCTCCACATAGTTTAACATAACAAAAGGTTATTTCTTGCACACACTACAGGGTTAGTGCTCATTGGCAGTTTAACTATCTCATTGTGCCATTCCTATCCAGATGGAGGAAGGTTGCTATGGGTCACGATTCCTACAGCAGAAGGAAGGGGACATGGAAAATCAAACCCTGACACTTAAAACTTGTGCCTGCCTGCTGCTCCATGGAGGAAAGATGACTTTCTGCTCCCATGAAGATGTAAAATCTCAGAAACCCTAAGCAGGGTTGCTGTGAATCAGAACCGACTTGACAGCACTTAACAACAACAACAACAATGCATCTAAGAAAGAACCTCAAAATACATGCAGCAAAAACTGACAGAATTAGGGAGAACAAGCTAGATGGCAAATTGGGTAAATGTGCAGTGAGGATCTCCGTCAGCAGCAACACAGAATGCCAGGCCAAACAGGCTCAGGGGATGGTGTCAGAACTCTGAACCACATATAAAGGACTATTTAGAAGGCTGGAAGGCTTACAGCTAAGGGAATTTGTAACAGAAGCAAGAAATCCAGTGCTTTCTAATTCAAGACACTCAGTTGCTCTTGGAGCCACCATCATGGGTGAGACCAAGGGGGGAAGGATCAGAGCAGCCACAGACACCTGAACTACAGGTGTGGACACTCTTGATTTTTGTATCTGTTCATTGGTCTCTAGCTGTCTGTGCACCTCCATTCTGGTGACTAGAGGGGGTGCCTGAGCGAGTAGACACCCCTCCCCCACCCCCAGAGGGTTCTACTACACATGCACACAGATCTCCTTGAAATTTAAAGTGACAGTTGCCACTTAAAACCAAACGGCAGTGCAAAACGGCCACAGCCAGCCCTGAACTGTTTATCACTAGGAAAAAGGCCTGAACGGGGATTGTGGAGCGGGACAGGCAGACTAAAAAGGAAATAAACTGAAAATTAAATCCTGAGTTACGTCACAATGATCTACAGTGGCATCTTGAAATTCCTCAGGAAGAAGAGTGAAAAGGGAAATCCGTCTCCTGATCACATCTACCCGGAGGCAATCAGAAAGCATTAAAAAAAAAAAAAAAACTGACAGAGTTAAAGGGAGAAAGAAATCATTCAACAATTAAGGGAGAGAAGGGACTATACCCAAACTCATTTCACACAGCCAGTATTATTACCCTGAGCCAAAATCTGACAAAGATATCACAAGGAAAGAGCTCATATGAATATAGTTTCAAAAATCCTCAATAAAATATAGCAAACTGAATCCGACAGTATATAAAAGTAATACATACTATGATCAAATAGGATTTATCTCCAGAATGCAAGGTTGATTCAACATATAAAAATCAATGTAATACACCAGATTAATAGAATAAAGAACAACAACAACAAAAAAAAATCACAAAATTATCTCAATAGATATTAATAAAGTATTAATAAAGCCCAACATACTTTCATGAAAGCAGCATTTAAGAAACTAGGAATATAGTTAATCTTACAGTCCAGGAACAGAGGACCCTAAGACCATCAAGGAAGAAAAGCAGGAGTGGAATGTGGGACCCTATCCAGAGAAGCAGCGATACCAGAGATGGAGGCAGAGATGAGGACATGGAGCGAGAGAGCAGCTGAGGACTCTAGACTCATGGAAAGAGAAAGGCTGTGTGCTGGGGGCCAGGAGGCAGACTTGTAGAATGTGCCCTTTGGTTGTTTAAATTATTATATACTCCTGAGTTTCTGTGTACATCAAAAACAAACACTGTTGAATGATGCTGCATGGAGGGGATTGTAATCATTGCAATGAAACAAAATGTAATAGGATGAGTACAAAACCAATGTTCTCCTATGTAACTGATCACTCAATTCACAATAAAAGCTTTTTTTGAAAGTAAGAAACAAAGAAGGAAGGAAAGAGAGAAAGAAAGAAACTAGGAATAGAATGGAACTTCCTCCACTTTATAAAAAAAATTTATGCAAAACCTACAACTAACATTATATTCAATGCTAAAAGACTGACTACTTCTCCCTAAGGTCAAAGGTGGGGACAATCAGGAAAAAAAGCAAGTATTCTGCTTCCTTTGCTTCTGTTATAGGGGAGTCGGTATTACACTGGAAGATAGAGCCAAGGCACAAGTCAAAGAAAGAAAGAAAGAAAAAAAGACATCCAGGTTGTAGAGGAAGAACTGACACTGTATTTTTAGACAATGTTCTTAGGAATCAGTTTAATAAAGTGCATGACTGGTACACTAAAAATTACAAAACATTGTTGAAATAAATTAAAGAAAACTTAAATAAATAGAATATCCCACGTTCATGGATTGTTGTTGCTGTTAAGTGCTGTCGAGTAGATTCTGACTCATAACAACCCTGCACAGTGAGGAGCAGCTGGTGAGTTTAAACCACCAACTTTGCAGTTCAAACTAACCGTGTGGTCCAGTGCTTATCCTACAGTGCCACACCAGGACTCTATGTTCATGGACTGGAGGTCTTCATATTGTTAAAATGGCAAAGTCTAAAATAGAGTTTTAAATTTAATACAATCATAACAAAATTCCATCTTTTTTTTCTTCGAATATTGGCTGTTGATAAAATGTGAAAGTGAAAGATACTCAGAACAGCCAAAACAGTCTTAAAAAGAACAAAGTTGAAGGACTCACCCTTTCTGATTTCAGAACTTATTACACAGTTATGGTAATACAAACTACGTGGTATTGGCATAGTATAAATACTAAATCAGAGGAATAAAGCAGAATCTAGAAATAAACACACACACACATTTACAGTCAATTGCTTTTCAACAAAGATGCTAAGATAATTCAAGAAGGAAAGGATACTTTTTTAACAAGTGGATATCTACATGACAAAAGAAGGAAGTTGGAATCCTATCTCACATCATATGTAAGAATTAACTCAAATTGAATCAAATACTTAAATGTAAGAACTAAATTATAGTTTAGAAGAAAGCACAGTTTAGAAGAAAGCAATCTTATGACTGTGGAGTAGGCAGTATTTTCAACACAATTAAACAAATAAACAATTAGATCAATTAGATTTCATTACAATTTAAAATTTTGGTGCTTCGAAGGATCTATCAAGATAGCAAAAAGACAACCTATAGAATAGGAATAGCAAGCCCTCCTGTTCAGTTGTACTAGGGAGTCCAATTAAACCAGTGATTACTCTAAGTCACGATAATAACAGTTTTAATAGTGGTCATGGTGAAACTACTGCTTGATTTATGCTAATAGATTAATCAGGAAGGAGTGAAGTATTGAGACAGAGGAGAGAATAATTCTGGAAAGTTAGGTGCACTGGGGAAGAATTCTGAGTCTGATATAAGTTGTCAGAAGATAAAAAATTGACGTCTCTTGTCAAGCCACTTGTTGAAGACATGTCACAAGCTTGTACAAGCCTCCCAGCCACCAGGGCACCATGCTATTTGGCCTCATTCCCCTGGAGTAAGATTGATAAGCACATTCCATTGAAACCAGATGTAGCTGGGAGAGGCCAGAAGTCAAATAGTTCATGAGAAGACACAGAAGGAGTGGAAATGTTTGTACAAGCTTCTTTATTATGTCTTGGAGTTTTTGTAAGAGGGTCAGGATATCCTAGAGAACCTCTGGATCAGGCTGCATGAAGCTCTGCATTCTGGATACTGAGAAATGGCAAAAGAGCTATGTGTGTGATGTGCAAGTGTGTGTGTGTCTGAGCATGGTGAGCACCCAGGAAGAAAATGCTATGATTGACAAGTTTTTGGGAAACTAGACATGTATGTCTATTGGTAATTTGTTCCCAGTCCTTCTCCCTGCTGACTTACATTTCAACACATACTTTGCTTGTCTGTTGACAGGGTGTCAGTTGACAAGATGAGTAGTTTGGACAGCAATAGAGAAGGGAAAGCAAAAGCCAAATGCGGAAGAAGAGAAGACTCTGAAATGCCACAGATTTAGCCCTTAATCTAAATTTAGCCTTTGATTAGCTTCATGTAAGAGTCACAAGAGATAACATTTATTGAGCATTTTTATGTAGGATCAGAGTCCTGGTGTGGCACTGTGGGTTAATGCATTGGACTGCAAGGTCAGTTTGAACCACAAGGCTGGTGGTTCGAGCTCACCAGCCACTCTTAGAGATACAGCATTGCCATGAGTTAGAACCAACTCTTCAACACTTAACAATGACAACAAAATGTAGGATCTATGCTAAGTGAGTATTTTCAATCTCATTTAATCTTTAAAGTCATTCAGTAATGAGGATCCTTCTACTGCCCATTTTATAGATAAGGAAAGTGAAGTTCAGAAGGTGTAGGGTACTTACTGGAGATCTTGAAAGACTAGTTTGAACTCAGGTCCATCTAAATCTGAAGTCCCTACACATAATATCATGTCTTGGAGAGAATTTTTTAGACCATAACTTTTTTTTCTTTATATTTAATGTGAAAATAAATGTACCTTAGACTGTGGCATTGTTTAGAGGCCTACATTAAATTTGGTATTTTAGACCAGTATCTAATCAGTCTATTAGTGTCACAGAAAATTACCTCCCACCATGATCCTTATAAAAATAATAATGTTGTGACTTCCAGTAATCACTATTTCCTTTTAGAATACCAAGAACTTGCCATTCTCTAGGGAGATGGTATAGACCAGCAGAGAGGGCTTTGGTGTGGGACAGGCCTAACTTTGGATCCAGCTTTCTTCTTGGAAGAAATTAAATAAGGTCCTTCTCTTTTATGAGTCTGTTCACTCGTTTGTAAAAGGCAATTCTTAATACCCACCTGTCCTGGTTGTTGGTGGGAAATAAACGAGGCGACACAATAGGCCCTATGCTAGTTGTAGTACTGTAGGATAAGCACTTGACCACAAGATCAGTTTTTACTACAAGGTCAGCGGTTCAAACTCACCAGTCACTCCTCAGAAACCCTATACAGAATCATTATGGCCGACTCCATAGCACTTAACAGCAACAACAATCCTAGTTATTACCATTGTCATTATTATTGCTTTTAGAATATAAAGAACAACTTAATAGGAAACCAGTTCAAATCATGCTCGTTTGGCAAACTCTTTTTAAAATTTTTTAACAGTAGAATGCATAAATTTCAAATACATCTATATTCTCTAAACACAGACGTGCAATTTTCAAGAGCGTTAGTCAAAAGAAATTATCATAAATGTGGGATAAATTTTTAGTAAAAGAATAATCATCACATTATTGTTAATGCTGAAAATTTGGAAACAAACTAAACATGAAAAAGAATTAATTTTTAAATTTGCAGTGGAATTTGAATTCAGGGATAACTAGGAATTGTTTAAAATGTAATAAAATAATGTTTAATGACATGGAAAGACATTTGCAATATTGCTGTGGTTGTTAAGTGTTATCAGTTCTGACTCACAGCGACCCTGTATACGGTTTCTGAAGAGTGATTGGTGAGTTTGAACTGCTGAACTTTCAATTAGAAGACCAGTGCTTATCCTATAGCACAACATGTAGTTGAATTTTTATAAAAACAATTCTAAAACAGCATAAAGAATACAATACTGATTTTACTAGAAGTAGAATGTGGAGAGGAAAACAACATCTGAGTGTTTAGACAAAAGACTCAAAGGATAATCAACATGTTCAAAGTGGGTATTCTCTGAGTAGTTAAACTGTCATTTTTCTTGTTCCATTATGTATTTTCTACATTTTTTATAATATTGTGAAAAAAGAAACTAGTTAGGTAAATTTTACTGATGCCTAATATACATGCAGAAAAGTTATACAAATCCTAGTACAGCTTGATACATTTTAATAAAGCAAGCACATGTGTGATTGACATGCAAAATGACACAGAATATGTACAAGCACCCAGAAGCCACCTGCCATAGGCTGGTTCTCTAGAGAAGCAAAACTAGTGAAGCTAGAGACAGATTTATCACAAGGAAATGGCTCAGGTGATTGTAGAGGCTGGCAAGTTCCAGGTCAGATGTCAGGCTGAAGACTTCTCCTGACCCACCTAGCTGACAAACTCAAGATTGGCAGGTCAGACAGCAGACTGCTGGCTGCAGAGACCAGTGAATCCAAGATTGGCAGGTAAGATGGCAGGCTGATGGCTCACAAACTGCAGAAACAAATGGCTCCCAGGGCTGACAGGGAATAGACCAGCACTGGCTAAAGTCCTAGAACTAGAGAACAGATGATGATGCACCAGGCACAGGATCCAGATCTAGCAAAAAAGCAAGAGCACTTCATAAAAATGTTCATATCAATTGGAAGCAGGCTACAACCCTGAGAATACTCCCTTTCAACTGATGGCTGCCAGTAGAAGACCTTCTCATGAAGTTGATTACATTATATCCAATCTCATCCTGGAGAATGACTATACCGTAACTGTCAAACCA
>NW_006408601.1:1187746-1189180 GCF_000296735.1 Chrysochloris asiatica
TTCCATTTGTTTTAGCATCTCTACGCAGGAGAGCAAGTTTCAAGGTCTCTTCTGACATACATTTTAGACTTTTCTTTCTTTCTTGTCTTCTTAATGACCATTTGTTTTCTTGTATGATGTTCTTGATATCTTCCCACAGCTCTTCTGGTCTTTGGTCATTAGTATCTAATTCATCAAATCGGTTCTTGAGATTATCCTAAATTTAGGTGGGGTATGTGCAAGGTCCTATTTTGGCTCTTGTGGACTTGGTTTAATTTTCTTCACTTTCAGCCTAAACTTGCATATGAGCAATTGATGATCTATTCCACAGTCTTCCCAGACCTTATTTTGGTTGATGGTATGGAATTTACCACCCTCTCGTTTCATAGATGTTGTCAATTTGATTTCTGTATATTCCATCTGGTGAGGTCCATGTATATAGTTGTAGTTATGTGCATAGTTGTAGTTTACGTTGTTTAAAAAAAAGTATTTGCAATGAAGAAGTCCTCGGTCTTGCAAAATTCTATCATGCGATCTCCAGCATCATTTCTGTCACCAAGGCCCTATTTTCCAATAACTGATCCTTCCTCTTTTTTTCCAACCTTTGCATTCCAATCACCAGTAAATGTCTGGTCAGTCACTAGTAATTGTCTGACAGTTGTCTTGACTAACATTTTGTGGACTTGAGGTGGCTTATGTGCTGTTGTGATTCTGGAAGCTATGTCACCAGTAATTTAAATACCATCTGAATCACCCCTGGTGAACAGGTTTCCGCTGAGCTTCCAGACTAAGACAATTAGGAAGAAGAAGAGACAGACTACTTCTGATTATTTAGTCACTGAAAACCTTATGAATAGCAGTGGAACACTGTCAGATAGCACCAGAATATTGAATATTGAAGCATGATGACTAGCACCAGACTATTGTCAGATGGAGTGTCAAAAGATGAGTCCCTTAGGTTTGAAGGCACTCAGAATACAACTGCGCACTTAACAACAACAGTATATAGCCCTGGTGTGGGACTGTAGGATAAGTACAATCCAAACCCATCAGTGGCTCCTCAGAACCAATATGATAGCACATAACAACAGCAAAAAAGTTTTATACCAGTGCTATTTACCAGGAACTTTACAACTTCTGCTTTAACATTTAAATCTTTCATCCATTTTGAATTAGTTTTTATGCATAGTGTGAGGTATTGATCTGTTTCATTTTTCTGCAAATGGATATCTGTTTTGCCAGAAGCATTTGTCATAGAGACTCTTCCCCCATTGAATGACTTAGACTCTCTTTTGAAGATTAGCTGCCCGTTGTTGTTGTTAGGTGCCATAGAGTTGGTACAGACTCATAGCGACCTTATGCACAGCAGAACGAAACACTGCCCGATCCTGGGCCAACCGCACTATTGTTGCCACACTTGAGTCCATTGATGCTGCTACTTAGCCAAACCATCTC
>NW_006408601.1:1189280-1192577 GCF_000296735.1 Chrysochloris asiatica
AACTGATGGCTGCCAGTAGAAGACCTTCTCATGAAGTTGATTACATTATATCCAATCTCATCCTGGAGAATGACTATACCGTAACTGTCAAACCATGGAGAATCATGGCCCAGCCAAGCTGACACATACATTTAACTATCACACCACCCTTCCAGTCACCAGGCCCCTCAAGGATAACCACTATTCTTATTTCTAGCAATCTCGGCTAGCTTTTTGAACACTGAATAAGGGAGACAACAGAAGAATTGATGCATTTGAATTATGGTGTTGGTGAAAAATATTGGAAGTACCACAGATTGCCAGAAGAACAAACAAATCTGTCTTAGAAGAAGTACACTCAGAATGCTTCTTAGAAGCAAGGATGCTGAGAGTTTGTCTCATACTTTGGATATGTTACCAGAAGGGACCAGACCCTGGAGAAGGACATCATGCTTGCTAAAGTGGCGGGTCAGTGAAAAAGAAGAAGACCAATGAGACTGGTTGACACAGTAGCCACAAAAATGGGTTCAAACATAACTATTTTACAGATGTACAGTGTCAGACAGTGTTTCATTCTATCGAGCACAGGGTTGCTATGAGTTGGAACAAGACTAGTTTTATTTGTCTTTAAGCATTTTATAAATGGAATCATACATGTGCTTTGTACCTCTTCTTTCATGAAATATTGTGTGAGACATCCACATTGCTGTATGGAATTATATAGTATATTGCTAAGCTCTGTTAGATAGACACGGTGGTGGTTATGTGCCGTGGAGTTGGTTCCAAACATAGCGACCCTGTACAGGGTTTCCGAGGCTGTAAATCTTTACGGGAGCAGAACTCCTCATCTTTCTCCCATGGAGCAGCTGGTAGTTTCAAAATTGCTGACCTTGCAGCTCCCAGCCCGATTTGTAATCACTACGCTACCAGAGCTCCTTGTTAAATAGACAGTCATACACAATTAATCTGTTCTTCTATGAAGGTATATTTGTTTTGTTAAGAATGTTCTCGTACTATCTTTTAGTGAACATATATATGTGGAATTGCTGGGTCATAGGAAATGTGTATGTACTAAGTGGTTATGGTGGTGGTGGTGTGCCGTGGAGTCGGCATAGTGACCCTGCATAGGGTTTCAGAGGCTATGAATATTTACGGGAGCAGAAAGCCTCATCTTTCTCCTGCGGAACAGCTGGTAGTTTCAAATGGTCAAGCTTGAGGTTAGCAGCCCACTTGTAACCACTATGCTATCATTCCAGTGTAAGCTTCCATTGTAAGAGTGTGAAAATTCTGGTTACTTCATTCCAGTTACTTGGTATTGGTATAGTCTGGCATGTAGTATGGTCTGGCATTTTTGCTTTAGTCATTTTAATGACATCATAATTGAAGTTTTTATTGACATTTCCCAAACATTTAGTGGAACTTAACACTTGAACAAACCTTTATTGGCTATTTGGATGTCTCTTTTAGAACTGTTTGTTCAACTATTTTGCCCACTTTAAAATTGGATTGTCTGCCTTTTCTCACTGATTTTTTAACATTCTTCATACTCTGGGTGCAAGTCATATGAGATGCATGTATTCCAAATATCATTTCCTTTTAAAAATAATATCGTATTTTGTTTTAGGTGAAAGCTTACAGAGCAAATTAAGCGCCTATTTAATAATTTTTATACAAGTTGTTCCGTGTCACTGGATTCCATTTTTCACAATGTGTCAGCATTCTCATTATTTCCATTCTGTTGGTTCTGTTTCCAGTGTTCAAGCTTCTCTTTCCAGCCTTGCTTTTCTCATCTATGCTTTTGGGTAAATGTTGACCATTTGTTCTCAAATAGTTAGTTAAAAGAACACATATTCATGGGTGTCATTGTTTATTTTGTAAGCCAATCTATTATGTGGCCAAAAAGTGACCTCCAAAAATAACTTCATCTCCATGTTCAAAGGATATCAGGGTGACAGTCTCTATAGATCTAATGTTGTTGTTGTTTTCAGTGTCGTTGGATCGGTACCAACTCATAACAACCTTATGCACAACAGAACAAAACACAACCAGGCTCTGAACCAACCTCACAATCAATGCTATGCTTGAGCCCATTGCTGCTGCCACCTCGTTGGGGTCTTCCTCTTTTTCAATGACCCTCTTCTTTACCAAGAATGCTGTCCTTCCCCAAGAACTGGTCCCTCCTGATAACAAGTTTGAAATATGAGAGGCCAACTATCACCATCCTGGCTTCTAAGGAGCATTCTGGCTGTACTTCTTCCAACACAGATTTGTTTGTTCTCTTGGTAGTCCATGGTACTTTGAATACTCTCCTCCAATACATAACTCAAATGTATCAATTCTTCTCTGGTCTTCCTTGTTCATTGTCCAACTTTCACAAGCATGTGAGTTTATTGAAAATACCATGGCTTGGATCAACCACACCTTAGTCCTCAAACTTATATTCTTGCTCTTCAACACTTTCAAGAGGCCTTGTGCAGCAGATTTGCCTAATGCAATACATAGTTTGGTTTCTTGACTGTTTTTTCTGAGTGTTGATGGTTAATCTGAAAAAAATTAAGTCTCTGACAACTTTAATCTTTTCTCCATTTATTATGACTTTTTTTTATTGGTCCAGTGGTGACAATTTTTGTTTTCTTTACATTGAGGTGCAACCCATACTGAAGGTTGTGGTCTTTGATCTTCATCAGTAAGTATTTTCAGTTCTCTTCACTTTCAGCAAGCAAGGTTGTATTATTTGCATATCATAGGTTGTTAATGAGTCTTCTTTCAATCCTGGTGCCACATTCTTCTTCATATAATCCAGTTTCTTGGGTTATTTGCTCAGCATACAGATTGAATAAGTATGGTGAAAGAAAACAACCTTGGTGCAAACCCTTCCTAATTTTAAAGTACTCAGTGTTTCCTTTTACTTTTCTTTTAGCCAAATTCCATCTGACAACAGAAATGGCATCCCTTGTTGAAAATCCTTATCTTAATCCACTGTGACCTCTGGAAATTCCTTTTCAATGTACCATTGTAGCCATTTTTGAATTATATTTAGCAAAATTTTACTTGCATGTGATATTAATGAAATTGTCCAATGATTGGCATATTCCAGTGGATCACCTCTCTTTGGAATAGGCACATATATGGATCGCTGCCAATCAGTTGGCCAGGTAGCTGTTTTCAAAATTTCTTAGTGTAGATGAATAAGTGCCTCCATTGCTGCATCAGTTGTTGAAAGATTTCCATTTGTATTCCATCAATTCCCAGAATCTTGTTGTTTACCAGTGCCTTCAGTTTATCTTGGACTTCTTCCTTCAGTATCATTGGCTCTTG
>NW_006408601.1:1196352-1197846 GCF_000296735.1 Chrysochloris asiatica
AAACCCTATATAGGGTCACTATGGGACAGAACCAACTCAACTGCACTACACGACAATAACATTTTATCCTTTGGGAGGCTATTGTAAATGGTATTCTTTTCTTTTTTTACAGATGATTTTCTAAAGGAGAACAGTACTCATGGGTGATATACTTTGTGAGTCAATCTGTTATTTATTTATTTAGCTAAAAGATGTTCTCAGGGGAGTTTAAGGTTTAAAGACTATCTCAGGGCAATAAGGTCCAGGAGGATTCCAGTCTCAAGTCTTCCAGTAAGTCTGGATTGTTTAAGAATTTGAGGTTCTGTTTCACATTTTTCTCTCATTCTTTTATAATTGGTAATATTTTCTTGATTCTCTTCTCAGAGTACTTCTTGGTTTTTTTGTTATTATTTTCCTTATAAGTTTCATTTTATTAAGTGTGATTGAAACTGAAATTAAAGGATTTGACCTTAAAGGATTTGACCAAGATGACCTAGATAGATGTCTGGCTCATCCTAAGATCTCCAAGACAACAGCTGGGTATCAAATTACTTTATCTAAAGGAATGGTACAAATAAAAGACCTTAAGTGGATGTTTTGGTACAATTTATGGTGGTGGTAGATATGTGCTGTCCAATCAGTTCTGACTCATAGCGACCCTGTGTAGGGTTTCCAAAGCTGTAAATCTTTACAGGAGCAGAAAGTCTCATCTTTCTCCTGTGGAGTGGCTGGTAGATTTGAACTGCTGACCTCAGAGTTAGCAGCCCATCTCATAACCCATGATGACACCAGGGCTCTCTGGAATTTACAGTAAAGGTAAATGTAAATCCGACCACAGAAATCACACAGCAATCAGGAGGGAACCAGACTGAAACTTAACTCTCTTCATTACCATGTTTGTCAAAGAGCTATTCTGTATGGCCAGGTTCCGGGACCCCCCCATTTTATGCACATTGGTTACATAGTCACCCAGTTTTTCAGTGAATCTCACCTGTTCATTTAGGTAGTGAGTGTCAATGCAATTCTGCAAATGAGGGTCATTCTTGTCAGTGGCCAATGTGTACAGCTTCAGGATGGACTGATTGACAGTTGTTTTCCAAGTGTAACACATGTCCATTGTTTTCAGCCCACTCATCACCGTCTGGTTTCTGG
The DNA here is from genome assembly GCF_000296735.1 of Chrysochloris asiatica. NCBI lineage: Eukaryota > Metazoa > Chordata > Mammalia > Afrosoricida > Chrysochloridae > Chrysochloris > Chrysochloris asiatica. The sequence goes on from NW_006408601.1 coordinate 1,197,484, forward strand.
GAATCCTGAAGAAAGATTTGGTTACTTCATTGGTTCTGAAACTTCATCAGTTTCTCAGCATATTCCATTTCCTCATGAGATTAGTAAGGCATGGACATGGACAGGTAGACGTAATTCCAGATGGATCTGGTCCAATCTGTAGTTCAGGTGCACCTGTGAGTGAGATGCTGTGGTGACCACAGTGGTTGGGGAGAAGCAGAGGCTGCACGTGGAAGCAGTGGGAGCAGTGGGAGCAACGGTGGGGACCTTGAGGCATCTGAGGATGCTGCTGTGAAGAAGAAAGCAAATGATTTTTGTGTATTACTCTTGTACCTTATGAGGCATGGTGTAGCACTATAGGATAAACACTGAACAGCTAACAAC
>NW_006408601.1:1198736-1202039 GCF_000296735.1 Chrysochloris asiatica
AAAAGGTCTTGTGCAGCAGATTTGCCTAATGCAATACGTTGTTTGATTTCTTGACTGCTGCTTCTATGAATGTTGATAGTCCAATTTGGATAGCCTTTATTTTCCTTTCTTGCCTTATTGTTCTGACTAAGGCTTCCACTGCAATATTGAATAAGAGTGGTGACAAAGGGCATCCTGGTCTCATTCCCAGTTTCAAAGGTGATACTCTTTCTTGATTGAGAATGGTGTTGACTGTTGGTTTGGCATATAGCCCCTTAATGTGTTGAGGGATTTCTCTTCTATTCCTATTAGAGAAGTTGGATCAGGAAAACGTGTTCAATTTTATCAAATGTCCTTTCAGCATCAATTGAGATGATCATGTGATTATTTTCCTTTATTTGTGCAGTGAATTACAGAGATTGATTTTCTAATGCTGAACCACCTTTGCATCCCTAATGTGAATCCGACTTGATCATGATGTATTATTCCTTTTATATATATATATATATGGTTGAATTCAGTTGACTAGAATTGTCAATATCTTTTCAATCTCTTTCTTAATGATGCTTTTGATGAAAAGGGTCTTAATGCTAACACCCATGGGACCCTTGTTCCTCTAGCAAGAATGAGTCTCTAATCATATCACTTGTAACACCACCCAACGCCTAGAAAAACAAACTCATTCTCAGAGTAACTATCTATCCCTATTGAGCATAAATTACTGGTCTTTCCAGGGTGAAAACAGGACATTTCTATTAGCCTGCTTTCAATATCTCTTGTGTTAGTCTGGGTCCTTTCACTAAGACACTCTGAGTCCTTTGAGAAAAAGATACCAAGATAAGATTAAACATGGAAAGATTTTTTTTTTTTTTAAGGAAAATGTCAAAGTAAAATAAAGTAGGAAGGGAGTTGTAAAAGGCTGAGAAAGTCATCAGATCACAAGTATTCTAGACCTCAAGTATAGGAGTAAGTGAGGAATGGTTGGATAAAAGTCGCCTATGCTAGATTGCTCTGTAGTCTATGGTAGTTTCTTCAAGGCATCAGAGAGTTCTTGAGCCAAAGTCAGCTATCAGAGATGCCCCATGTTGCCCAAGAATGGACCTGCTTTTGTATCCTTGCCATGCTTAGTCATTGGTTGGGATCATACTGTAGGATGCATCATCTCAGCTTAAATACAGTGATGGTTTTTAGAACATAGCTCCTGGGCTCTTGGTCAATGATGCTACTTAACGTTGGAGTTCTGTGCTTTCTCGTGGCCACCACAGCAAGACAGGAAATACAGGAGGACAGCATACCAGGGCAAATGGTGAGGTGACTGATGTGTTCACTTATAGAACAGAGGGAGTTTGAGATATCATTCTTATATATCAACCTATCAAATATTGTTGTTTTTAAGTGTCATCGAGTCTATTCCAACCCATAGCGACCCTGCATAGGGTTTCCAAGGAACCTATAGGTCTAGAATTCAGCAAGGGAGTCTGGGATGCTCAGATAGGAGTGTTATCCCTAACAAGAAGGAATTCTGGTAGTTAATGGTTATGAATCAGGCTGCTAACCCCAAGGTCGGCAGTTCGAAACTACCAGCTGTTCTGAGGGAGAAAGATGAGGCTTTCTGCTCCCCTTAAGATTTACAGCCTCGGAAACCCTGTGTAGGGTCACTATGAGTTGGAACCGACTCCATGATACTTAACAGCAACAACATCCCTCACAAGAAAGATATCTCATTAAAGGAGATATGAGAGACCTAAAGGGTTCCCAGGATGTTAGTCACTTCCTGCTCTTTCTGCCCAAATAACTTAAGTAGGGGAGTCTATGTTGAGCCATTCCCAGACTTGGAACTCCTCATTACTAACTTGTTTCCCCAAACACAACAGCCCAAGGTTACTGACACATTTCAACTATGTTTGTCTCACCAGAGCAAATTGGGTTTTCCCAACTTGAAACAGAACGCTGCCGAAAGTACTTTGTATCAGTATTTCAATGAGAATTTTCAAGGGAAGCAAATGTGCATTCATTATTCACATCAGTGAGCTTAAGTGCAAGGTCTTGCACATATACGCCTGTGCAAAGGAGCAGTCAGATGTGGCCAATCACAGATTTATGTTTCACAACCTGGGAAAGCACATGGGCCCATGAGTCAGGATTAAACACCACAGCAATCTAGTCACTGAAGCTTGCCGAGTCAGGCAGCAATTTCTGCTTAATAGAGCCCTTAGGTCTCGATAATTGCTTTGAAATCCACACACATCAGCATGTGATTCTCATCAGTGGGAAAGCCAGAAATCTAAAGGTAAGGCTAGAACTAAAAAAGTATGCATGCTCAAGATGTAATCCCTGCTTCTGCCTCCTTTTCAGCAACTATGAATGTGTGTATGCAAGATTATACCTTCCCATCACTGCCTAGTCATTACTGATCACCCCCAAAAGGTTCACAGAAAAGCTGAGCTGGGTTTGTGGACAAGATAGTTTCCTTGAATTAAGGTTCTGCTTTTGCTAACAGTTGCTGCTGCTGCTACAACCAATTGTTGTTGTTGTTAGGTGCCATCGAGTCGGTACCAACCCATAGCAACCTTATGTACAGCAGAACGAAACACTGCCCGATCCTGGGCCGACCTCGCTACTGTTGCCACGCTTGAGTCCATTAATGCTGCCACTTGGCCAATCCAACTAGTTGGGGGTCTTCCTCCTTTTTTCTCACCCTCCACCTTACCAAACATGATATCCTTCTCCAGAGACTGCTCCCTCCTGACAATATATCTGAAGTACGAGAGACAAAGTTTGGCCATCTTGGCCTCCAAGGAGCACTCTGGCTGCACTTCTTCCAAAACGGATCTATTGGTTCTTTTGCAGCCCATGGCACTTTCAATATTCTCCTCCAACACCAGAACTCAAAAGCATCAATTCTTCTATGGTCTTCTTTATTCATGTCCAGCTTTCACATGCATATCAGGTTATTGAAAATACCATGGCTTAGGTCAGGCACACCTTAGTCCTCAAGCTCACATCTTTGCTCTTCAACACTTGAAAAAGGTCTTGTGCAGCAGATTTGTCTAATGCAATACGTCGTTTGATTTCTTGACTGCTTCTTCCATGACTATTGATAGTTGATCCAACTTGACTACTTCAATCTTTTCTCCATTGATAAGAATGTTGTTTATTGGTCCAGTGGTGAGGATTTTTGTTTCCTTTACTTTGAGATGTAATCCATACAGAAGGCTCTGCTATTGGATCTTCATCAGTAAATGTTTTAAGTCCTCTTCACTTTCAGCAAGCAAGGTTGTATCATCTGCATATCGCAGGTTGTAAATGAGTCTTCCTCCAATC